>NC_056523.1:218451247-218565064 GCF_019175285.1 Sceloporus undulatus
CATTGTTTGCTACCATCACTGCTAAACATCTGTGCCACGGTGGCAAATCTGTGGCATGCATGCCCTCTGGTATGCAAAGCGTCTGCAGCCACCAGTAAGTAGGGTGGTAGGGCAGGGTATGTGTGCTTGGCTCAGTTCTATGTCATGGTTGGTTTGTCTCCGGAGAACCAGCCTGGCTCCTTGCCACAGCCCAGTTCTCCCATAGAAAACTGAGCTGTGACAAGGAGTGGGGCACATAGCCCTTCTTGCATGCTATGGGATTCTGGGGAATTGTGGTTTTGTGAGGTGTAATGGCCACCGTCTGAAGGAGGGCTCCTCCTCTTGCCCTTCCTCCTTGTCATGCGTAGGGGCTCCAGAGAGGGCGACAATCTGCTCCAGAGTGCTTCCCCAGCTGCCTCCTCATGCATGGGTTGGGGTGTGCAGTGACAACCAGCATTTCACTCCCACCCATTCCCATGTTTTTGTTGTTGCATGTCTTCAAGTGATTCCTGACTTATGGTGTCCCTAAAGTGACCTATCATGGGGTTTTTTTGGCAAGATTTGTTCAGAGGAGTTTTTGCCATTACCTTCCTCTGAGCTGAGAGAGTGTGACTTGCCCAATGTCTCCCAGTGGGTTTCATGGCTGAGCTGGGATTCAAGCCCTGGTCTGCAAGTCACATGCCAAACTGCTGCCTCTCTTTGTTTTGTTATTGTGCTGTGCCTTCTGTGCTTCTTATGCTTCTTGTTGTTGTTGTTGTTTCCCCAAGTCATTTCCAGTTTATGGGCCCAGAGCACCCTTCCTCCCTTCTGAGCACCGGTTCCTGGTGACCTTAAGCGAAATTATCATGGGGCAAGCTTCATCGAGGGGGATTTCCATTGCCATCCTCTGACTTGTGGTAGGGTATCATCAGGCATTTGTGGCGTATGGCAACCCTAAAGAAACTATCATGGAATTTTCTTAGCAGGTTTCATCAGAGTGGGTTTGCTATTACTAGCCTGAGGCTGAGAGAATGTACCTTGGGTTTTCCCCTGGAGGTCCCCGCTCGCAGAAGTTCCCTCCCTGGCACCAGGTGAGACCTGGTGCGGGAACGCCACTGAGTTTGGGCACTCGGTCTCTAAAAGGTTCTCCATCACTGGTCTAGTGTCTTCAAGTGGACTCTAACCCTCTTCTGCCCAATGATCTCCGCCATACTCTAGCTGTCATCTTCCTGTTTTATCTCACTACACTTCCCTTCAAAAAAAATGAGCAGATCTGGTTCTCCAGAGACAATAGGATGCTTAGAAGCAATAGCATTATCTGCCCAAGCCATGTTCACATTTAACCAGAGCTTTGATATCCTGCAGCAAACCAGCAAGAAACTCTCCAAGTGCATTCAGGAAACTGTTTTGAACTGTCCGACCATGAAACAAACACACCATGCCTAGAGGGTTTGTATGGTTGGTCAGTCCAAAACTAATCAGATACGGACCTAACCTAACCTACCAGGTACCAACTCCACCAGACCAGCATATCAGATCAAGGGTGTGTTCTATCTCAGAGCCAAGTAAAATCCCAACTGGGTGAAATCCTCCAATTGAGCCGTTAGTGTGATCCAGTACACTCCAGCTAGCTTAGAAACAAGACTGTTGGGGGGCACAGTGACAGTACACCAAGAAATTGCTATATGCCCTAGCCTCTTCATTGCAGGAACCTGAATTATAATTGGCAGGCTGCTGTTTGGAATATCTGCTTAGTAAGAGAGAATCTCTATAGTTGGCAGTGACTCTACTGAAGCGCATGTTAGACTGCTGTACCACAGAATAACCCATGGTCTTTTCATTTATGAATGGGGCAGCTTTTCCTCTCTGTTTGTTGTTGTTGTTAATTGCCCTTAAGTTGCCCCAATGTACGGTGGACTCTGATGATGAGAATCTTCAAGCCTCCACTTTTATCCTTTATCCCCCTCGCTCGTGTTAAGTCTTGTAGATTCATGCCCATGGTCACCCGGATTGAGTCTATCCTTCTGGCCTTTGGACCTTTCACTGCCTCCACCTTTCCTACATTATTCCTCTTTCTAATGAGTCATGCCTTCTCATGATGTGACCAAGGTACAACAGCCTTTGATCATCTTGGCTTCCAGGGAATTTTCTGGCTCAGAACCACTTGTTGCTTTTTGGTTTGTCCATGGATCCACTCCAAGCTGAAGTGAAAATGGTCCAGCCCATGGTTTGCTGATTTACGTAGATGCTCTGTTGGTTTTAGTGAACTGAGCTCCAACCATTGCATGCAGGGTTCTTCAGTATAACCAAAACAAATCAAATGACTTCAGCTTTCCCTCTCCCCTTTTTAGGATTTTATTGAAATCAGTGGAAGTATTCTCGAAAGGTAACATTTGCACAGTCGCGAGATCAGGACAATACTGGTTCAGCTCACTTACCTTAGCCCTCTTGTTTACATATTTGACTTCTTGTTTGCACAGGGGCCTACATAAGGCAATGTACAGGTCACCATTCCCTGCACAGTACAAGGTTTTGCTGTGATAAAACACTGCATTTCCAAGAGAAGTCCCTCCCTTAACATTATACTGGACTTGCTTTGATTATTTACTCTTGGTATTTCCTGCACACAAAGAGATCCTGACTGGATTATAGCAGAATTGGTTCCTTAAAGTTGCTTCTGAATCTTCCTTCATAATGATCTCCTAAACACTAAGCCGCCCATTCAATAAAGAAGTTTCATCTTATATAGCTTAATGACTATTAGAAGGCTGTCTAGCTTCCTAAAAGAAATTGGTTTTTATTCCCCTCTCTCCCAGTAGACTTTGACAAGAGGCAACATAAATCTTAGACTGCTGCACTCTATTTTATGTCTCATGATGAAAAATAACTAAAAATACTCTGTACCAATATAGGAAAGTGTTTAGCTTCTTTTCCAGTCTTTTGTCTAAGTCAGTCTATGTCTGTTAAGTCAAAATATTTTCCATAGTCCCTCTCATGATGGAATTTGCCAGTTGGCTATGTTGCTAGAAAACTGAAGGATTTCCTTTAAACTTAAGAAGTCTTAAACTTTTTCTGGTAATCAGATATGCTGGGGGACCACTTCCTTGAGCCTCAAGAAACATATCAAGAGCTGGAAATTTAATTTCTGACATAATTCTGAAATACTTATTTGCTTTCCATGTGCCTTTTCTGCCCTGGTGGGCAACTACCATGTTTTAAACCAGTGGTCCCCAAACTGTGCCCTTTAAGAGATTTTGGACTTCAGCTCCCAGAAGCTTCAGCCATGTTGGCCAGTAGTTTGGGATTCTGGAGCTGAAGTCCAAAATCCCTTAAAGAGTCGTTTTTGGACACCACTGTTTTAAACTCATAGAAACAAAATCCTAGGTACATAAGGCAATAACATTTTTTAATGGGTTATTGTTAACTGCCCTCAGGTTGTCCTCACCCTGGTGAATGAGACAGCTCCATTCCTCCCTATCCTCAACTCCTCTGCTTAGGTCCTACAGCTCAGGCCCATGGTCTCCCTGATCGAGTCTCCCCATCGGTATTGGTTGTCCTCTCTTTCTGCTTCCCTCTGCCTTTCCCAGCATTATAGTATTTTCTAATGTACGTCTGCCCTTGGCTTACCGGGGAATCCGTTCCGGACACACATACCCCGCGTAAGCCAAATCCACACATGCTCAACCCCATTCAAGTGAAGGGGCTCATGCATGCGGTGCATGGTGGCGCACGGGTGCGTGCCCTCATTCATCCAAATGGGATGCGCCACTCCCGTGTGCTCCCACACAGCTTTCAACGTATGCTGAAAGCCAGTATAGCGCACCTGCATATACGCGGGTGCACTGTATTCTCAGATGTGGCCAGAGTTTGACAGCTTCAGTTTCATCATCCTGCTTCCAGGAAGAGTTCAGCTTTGATCTGTTCTAAGACCCATTTATTTGTCTTTTTGCCATCCATAGTATTCTTAGCACTTTTCTCCGCATCACACCTCAAATGAGCTGATTTTCTTTCTGTCAGTTTTCTTCACTGTCCAGGTCTTGCATCCATACATGGTGATATCTGTACACGGGGAATACAAATGACCGGATGATTTTACTTTAATGCTCAGTTGTATATCTTGATACTTTAGGATCCTGTCTAGTTCCTTCCCATTCCTAGTCATCTACTTATTTCTGACTGCACTCTCTGTTCCAATCATGTTTGATCCTAGGTAAGGAAGTCTTAACTATTTCAATTTTCTCATTATCTAGGTTGAGTTTATGTAGATCCTCTGTGGTCATATTTTTGTTTTCTTTATGTTCAGCAGTAAGCCTGCTTTACGCTTTGTTCCTTCTTATGCTTCCTTAGTAATTGTTCCAGTTCTGATGTTTTTTCTGCAGCAGTATGGTGGTCATCGCATATTAGATTGCTGATGTTCCTTCCTCCTATCTTTGTTATTCTGAGTCTAAGCCTGCTCTTCATACAGGACGTAGCTAGGATTTTAGGAAGGGGGGGGGGGTCCAGACTAAGTGCCACCATTATAATGGGGCTTGGGTGCAGTGGCACAGCAGCAACACCATCATTTTCTAATGGAAGGGGGTCTGGACCCCAAGAATCCCCCCCCTTGGCTACGTCCCTGCTTCATATGGTACTTTTAAAATGTAATAGCTGTAAAACAACATGAATTAGATGGCTGAGATACCATCCCTGTAACAGAGCCCTCCTGGCTGGCCTGAAAGAGAAGGAACTGCATAGTTCCTCCTCTAGATCTGCTCCCAGGATCCCACTTGGGGGTCTCTCTCCTACACACTGGCTCTGCTCTGAGAGAAGGAGCAGAGAGAGCAACAGACTTCCAGGCACAAAATGACAAAACAAAATAGCCTTCTCCAGCCAGTACTCTCCAGACATGATATGATGATGATGATGATGATGATGATGATGATGATGATGATATGATATGATGAGTTTATTTCTGCCCACCCAATTACGAAGAATCCGGGGGCAGGTTACAACAATAAAATACATCAGATAGAAGAGAGTTAAAAATCAAACCCTAGACCTACATTCCCTCATCGCCACCAAGTTGGAGCTGGCTGTTCTGAAACATTCTCATTCAGTCTCTGACAGGATGGATAGTGGAAGTATATTAACATAAACTTGATGTTATTTCTGACATCACAAATGGGTTGGAGGGAGTGGAAAAAGCAAATGAGAAATTTGTTTTTAAGCAGTGTTTCTCATTCCAAAACCCAGATCTCTCTGATGCCCCCTCAGCTTGTAACCTGAGAAAGAATAAGAGACCAAAGTGGTACTTTCCCCCAAATCCCAGAATAATTTGATATAGTATTTGCATGGCTGGCAAAATGTGGAGGGCTGTGTGTGGCTATCTATCTGTACCTGGTGCTACTTGTCCATTCAGAGGTAGTTTTGGTAATATAGCAAAATACAATAGCACCCAAAATCCACAAAACAGTGATACCTTTATTTCACCAATTAAATGCATACAATATATGATGCAAGCTCTTGAAGCTCCTTTGCCTTATGAAGAATCCAGTGGAGCTTCAAAAGCTTTCGGTGTATTTATGCATTTTAGTTGGTAGAATAAAGGTATTGCTGTTTTGTAGATTTTGAATGTTGTTATACTTCCACTAGTTTATGTTACTCTTGTTTGCACTGAAAGAAGCAGGTATTTTCCTTCTTGTCAAAACCATATGTGGAACTAGCATCATAACATCCTTGCACATGCTGTTTCTAACTATAAGCCTTGAAATATCTCGATCAGGATAATTGTCCAGAACTCTGCTTGTTCACTTGGGATTTTGGAAAAGGCTGAGTTCACATTAATACATACAGAGGCAGCACTTGTACTGGCATTTTAGGTTTAGATACCAAAGTCAGCTTGACCTACACATCTATGAATTGCCATGCTGTGGTAGTTCCATTTGTTCCTCCAAAAGTCTATAGTAAGAAGAATGTAAGAATCTTTTCCTTGGGTTGTAGTATAATGATACTACAGGGTGAGTTCCCCTATCTGGAATTGTGAAATCCAAAAAAAATTCCAGAATGTAAAACACCTCTGGTCCAATCTTTCAACTAAGGGAGAATCGACCTGTACAAAACAAGCTTATTACTATTAATAATAAGAGCTCTCATTTGTGGCTTCATGGAGCGGGCAGTGGAGAATAGAGTTGCCTTCTTCAGTGCTCTATACTGAAGTGTTCCACACCATCCCTAGCCAGTGTGTCAGCAGTCTGAATATAGGAATTATAGTCCAACATATTTGGAAGACACCCAAGTCAGAAGAGTCTGCCCTACTATGGTTCTCCCCCCACCCGCCTCCCCCAAATCCTGGGAATGTGTCATCTTCTAACAATTCTCTGCTGAAAAGCTGCAGGCTCCTCTTTCCCCAGAATGAAGGTCCCAGTGTGGTATAGGTGAACACTGATTTTATTTAAATGCAGCTGATCTTTCCTCCAGATTGATTGTAGCACAAATATTTACAGCCAAAAATCATACTACTGAATCCTGTAATAAGTGAGCAAATAAACTCTGGATGTACACTAGCTTGTCCCAATCAGCTAATTCCAGCTACTAGTAAAACATGGCACATGTCAAAGAAAAACAGCCATGGCTGTATCGGTGTTGTTAATGTGACTGCAGCTATTGGAAAGGCTATCTAAATGGATCTGCATGCATTGAAGATCAGTCTAAGCTTATGAAAGCTTATGCTACAACTTCTTTCACATAGTTACTGTATATACTCGTGTATAAGTCGACCTCATGTATAAGTCGAGGTGGGTGTGGAAGCCAATATTATGGATTTTAATATGACCTGTGATAAGTCGAGGGTGCAGTCAGTCCCTCTGCTCACTTGCCTCCTGGTGCTCTTTGAGTGGCTGCTGCCCCCGAGACTTCCTGCTGCTCTGCTTGCCTTTTGTGCTCTGTGAAGCAAGCTCACAAAAGCCATCTCTGCTCAAAGTGTTCATAGAATCATAGAGTTGGAGAGACCCCAAGGGCCATCCAGTCCAACCCCATTCTGCCATGCAGGAAATCAAATCAAAGCATCCCCAACAGATGGCCACCAGCCTCTGTTTAAAGACCTCCAAAGAGGGAGATTCAGATTTTATTTTATTTTATTTTTATTTTTGTGCTCCTTTGTATATTGGAGATTTTTCTTTCCGATGCTTGAGTGGCTCCGGTGTTTCCTCTGCTCCTTTCCTTTCCTGAAGCAGCCGATCTGGGGAAATCTTCCAGGCGCTGGGCTTGCAAGCAAGCGAGGCTTTCTGGGGGAAAAACATGAAGGGATCTCTGCTCATGTTTTTTAAAGGAGAAGAAACTGCTAATCTTCCTGTCTCTTCATGCTGCAGACCCAGAGGAGGACGTCTCTTTTTTTGCTTCATGGAGCAAGTGAGGAGAGAGGAAGGAAGGAAGCAGGAGGCCTCCACAGCTGCAGTAGCACTGGCGACTCAGGCAAGCGCTGGGGACCCAGGGGAGGCAGGCGGGAGGGAGGCTGGCAGCCTTTCTCTTAAGGGCACTCTCCCTGGACTAAAAGACCTGCAAATCAACCCCCGGTCCCCTGGAAGAGTCGCTTTTGGAACTGCATTACCATATATACGCATGTATAAGTCTACCTAAGATTTGAGATCAATTTTTGGGCATAATTTTTTCGACTTACTAGACAAGTATATACTGTAGTCTCAAAAGTGCTACAGGATCTGTCCAAAGGTGGCTTTGTAATGGATTTCCGAGACTAACATGGACAGGGGTGCAAAGTGTATGGACTGCACCAGGTGACATTCTAAGGGGGCCTGCCCACTGCTTGAAACCTCAAATGTTGTGAGGACCTGGACATATAATTTCCCTGTACTATCCACCAAAAATGGCATTATAAATGTGAATGCATAGATCAGTCTGTGTTTAATGTATTGCAGCAGTTTAATCTTTAATAACATTCTGCTATCGTATCCAGTGTAAGAATGGATGTTGGAGGGCAGAAAGTACCCACTCCTATTAGGAATTCAATTAGCCACATCCTGTGCATCTGGCAAGTTAAAGGATTTATGTGCCATCTATTAAAGCTTTTTTTTTTTTAATGTGTTGATTTGGAAGTAAGTGCTTTGCCTTAACTTTTCTTTCAGTCCATTCAACGGGGGAGAAATAAGGCAGTCTTCACCTTCTCCATCTTCAAGCGACCGGCGTCGACAGCTTCGAGCACGGGGGAGGCTTCAAACCCATCAAGCATGGTAGCCCTGAATCTGTGGAATCCTTGGGGAAAGAGTGGATCCAACTATCCCACTGGAAAAACAATGTAAGTCAAGCTGACATTGACGGTATGGATGAGTGAGGAGGGAGGCAGAAAACCATGTTTAGAAGAGGTTTGATTATAGAACTCAGTGGCTCACTAAAGGAGACCCTGGCCTTAGGTCTGCATTATAAGTGACTAACACAACAGGTCTCCCTTGGGGGTTTTGCCGGCATGTCTTACAAATAATCTGCATCTGGTATTCTGCTTTCAGCTGCTTCGTACAAGGGCCATTTCACTCAGGTTTGCCTTTTTTTTTTTTAATACACCCTGTGGAAAGCCTAACCAGTACAACAGTATAATGCATGCTTTCAAACTTGTGCATGTTCACAATATATTTTGCAGTGTTCATTCATTTAAGGGTACCTTGAAAATGTATATCCTGTGACTATAACATGAAAGGTATTTGTGAAAACCTGTAATGTGTGCCTTCAATGTTTTAGACTCATGGCAGGTTTTTCTTGGCAGATTTATCGGGGGGGGGGTTGCCTTTGCCTTCTTCTGGCTGAGAGAATGTGACGAGCCAGGGTCACCCATTGGGTTTCCATGCTTTTCTTCCTCCCTTCCTCTTATGTGATTGCACTTTTGCTACATTAGTGAATTGTTTTACCTAGATAATCCATTCTACTGTGTAAGGTGATGTGTCATTTAAATAAACACACTATTGTCTGAGGTCTTTTCTAATTGTGTGCTCAGTACAGCTTTTAATGACAGAGGAGGCTAGGTCCAAAACACCTGAAGAAATAATCCAATTTGAGACCACTTTAACTACCAAGGCTCAGTGCTAGGGAATTCTGGGAACTATAGTTTTTGTGAGACATTGAGCCTTCTTGTCAGAGAACTCTGGTGCCACAATAAACTACAATCCAGGTTTCCTAGCACTGAGCCAGGGCAGTTAAAGCAGGCTCAAACTGGATTATTTCTGTAGTGTGTTTGGCCTAATTGTCCTACAATAGTAATACTTCTGCCTCATATGAAATTCTGCTGGGTAAAAAAGTTGTAAAAATTAACACTGTCAAATGTTTCCCATCATGTTTCAAATGGTTAATTCTATGTCCTCACAAAATCCATAAGACTTCAAAATTTTCACTGGTCCCCTAGTTGTTGGTTTTTAAAACAGCCTTTAAAATATTGTAGCAGCAATGTGAGATGCGTTTCTTTCCCTGTTTGTTTGTATTTGTGTTTTTGGGGGGGTTTTTTACATTTAAGGCAGGTTTATCCTAATTTTAATTGCTTGGTGGCCTTGGTCTCTTTTGTATGGTATCATGGAGCAATCAGTCGAACAGATGCAGAAAACCTCTTGCGGTTGTGTAAAGAATGTAGCTATCTTGTGAGGAAAGTCAAACCAGCAAGCATGACATCACTCTCATTAAAGTAAGTATACTGGGTGCTTTTAAAAGGGGGGAAATAAGAACCAATTTTATGAGCATGACTTATTAAACAGACTTTTTTGGTGCAGCAACAGCAAACAAAACCCATTCATGTTGACACTCAAAGGCCTACCCATACCCATAGAGCTTTAGAATTCCAAACGTCAGACTGTGTTGCTTGAATGACAGTTTCTAGATTTGGTTGTAATGCTCCAGGGACGTGCACAGATTTTTTAGTGTTTGCCTAGCCCCTTTTAACAAATTCACTTTATCTCTTCTAGCAACTGATAAATTGTTTCTGCTCTTCTGTCTTTTCCTCCAAGCATTTAATAAACCCAGTTTTGCTGTCTCCACCCCTCTTCTTTCCCTGCCAGCCAATGTAACAACTGCTCTGCTCTGACATAGCACAAAGAGATTGTATGGCAACATTAATGCCATCAAGTAAAATAGTCCTTCCACTGATAAATAAACTACCATATAAGTATATCAGTGGAAAGGTAGTAAGAATCGGATAAATGATTGTGTAGTGAACAAAATATGCCAACAATTAATCAGAAAATAATAAAAGTCATACAAATGTTTAAACCACAAAGATTGAAGTAAGCAGACTTCGGTATACAAGGGGCCCTGGGATCCATTGGGGTTTAGTTCCAGGACCACTACCACCATCACCATGGATATCAAATCCTCGATCCGAAGTCCCATTAAATACAACAGCATGGTAAATAGCACCCTTTTATAAAATGGCAAAATCAAGGTTTACTTTTTTGGAATTTATATATTTTAAAATTATTTTCAAGCAGTTGATGGTTGAATCTGTATTACGAATCTGTGGATACGAAGGGCCAGCTGTAAAGTCTCATTGAATTCACTGGGGCTTGCTCCAAATCAAGTATTAGATTACTCAAAAGTCTATACTGTCTCAGGCCGGCAGATGGCAGTTGTGGAGGGCGGAGTCTCCTTCCTATATACTGTCAGTCCTCAAATTTTGTGAAGGTTAGGGTGCGTTCCCCCTATGAAAGTGGGAAAACATCTCTAGACCCCCCCCAAAAAAAACAGTATTAACACAAAAAAGGTACTTGTACTGGCAGGATGTCTGGGGCCAGCTACGTACACCTTCCCTCAGTCACTCACTCTCATGTGGACAGGGAGGAGGTGATGGAATGGAGAGGAGGGCGAAAGGGGGCATTTATTCCATCCCTTTGCCCCTCTCGCCTACCCACAGCTTCACTCCTTGCAATTCCCCATCCTATCCTCCATCTGCTTGCCTGAACCGAGACAGCAAGTGAATGTAAGTGAATGTATATGCCCTCCCTCCTCAGAATCCCCCAATGCACTTCCCTTCCACCCACCCTGCCTATATGAGTAAATGAGCAAATGAATGCCTGTGACCTTCCTCTTCATGCTCCCCCATCCCATGTCTCCACTCACCTGCACATGTGAGCAAGAGAATACCCACACTCTCCATCCTCATGTTGCCCTTAGCCCATCCCCTTCCCCCTGTTCACACATGTGAGCAAGAGAATATTTGTGCAGCCAAGCCCAGCCACCTCACCAGTTTGATTTCTTCCCAATGTCACCGTTGTTATCAAAGCCCCTGTTAAAAATTGTGTACGGCAGCAGCAGACAGTGAACAGTAATCCACAAATAATCAAATCCACAAATACCTAAGCTGCACATGTGATGGGATGACTGTAAATATAGAACTCTTGTGTCAATAGTACATGTAAATTTACAGCTCAGAACAGCTGTGACACACTCATCACTCAATTGTGTTGTAGATTCTAGAAAGTGCAAAATGCAGTCTGGTTGGATTTGCACTTATTGTGGTGGGATTTTAAGGGGGAAAATCCTGATCTATTAATGAAATTCATCCTTCTTTAACCACACGATGGCTCCTTTCTCACGAATTAGTACAAAATGGTTGGACTATTCTTAAGCTAAAGAGACGCACCCAAAAAAGTACAATTGGAATATGTACTTTTGTAGAGATATTATGTACATAGTTTTTTTAAAAAAAATCTATCAACTCTTTCTTAAATCATATATATATATATATATAAACACAATTACACAGATTAATTTTGAGAGAGTAATCATATAGAGAGCCAGTGTGGTGCAGTTGTCACAATCTCTCAGCCTGAAAGGAAGGCAAGGGCAAACCTGCTTTGAACAAATTCTATCAAGATAACCTTGTGAAAGTTTCGCCTTAGTGTTACCATAAATCACAAATGACTTGAATACACACAGAAACAAAACTGTAACTATTAGTAACTCACTCTTTAAACATAAAGATAATAAACTAGTTCTGCTTTTAAACAAAGAAAAAATCTCTGCCCCACCCAGAATGGAAGGTTTTGTTTATATTTTGTCTCAAGCTACCTCTGGTTAGTTTTTACACTTCTTGAAGCAAGAAGCATTTCTGACTTAAAAAAACAACAACTAAAATCCAGCACACTAATTGGTCACTTGAGGGTGTGGATGTTAACAGTTTCAGGTAAAATACAAGGCAACTGTTAGTTGTATATGTTCACATTCAAAATAAGTGACTGTCTGTCCAGGCAAACCCCTCTGGAGACCAGGGCATTGGTCTGTGTTTATTTAATACAGAAGATTTGGGCTGAACCCCCTTCATCTCCAAAGAAAAGAATCAAAGATCGCAAATGGGGAGAGTCTTCCATAAGACCTAGCAGAATTGCAATCCATAAAAGTATAAAATACTAGGCTAAATGACCAAATACAGTGTTTGACTGTTGTGTTCCTGTAGAAATCAAAGGGGATCCTAAGATTTATTGAAATCAAATTGAAGATCAGGGTTTGGAGCAGAACATAAGCACCTTAGAGAACACAGAAGTGTTTTGGCAACATTATTTAGAGTTCTCTGGGGACTAAGCTAAGCGAGACTAGGGCAGATGGGGAAATAATGTGTTGCTGGGGAACTGGTAGAGTATACATTTTTCACAGCCCTGTTAGGTTAATGTCTGAGGGGGCTTCCACTTTACTGCAAAGTTCTCCCTCACTCCCACCACCCCATACTTTCTTTCTTTCACTTTCTTTTTTCTTTTGTCCTTTGTTGAGATCATCTACAGGGAGCTTCTCAGATAAAGATTGGAAAGTTGCACACAGCTTTTTTCCAATGCTTCCAAAATACTTCAGCTTCAGCAGTAGAACTTCGACATTATTAATGGTTAATTTTTGCTGCATGATTATTGGCCAATTTATTCTAATATTTAAAACGTTCTTTCATATTAAAAAAACATCAACAACAACAATGCAGACTTATTCTGGTTCTCATTTGGCTGTTTTACCAACAGAATTTGTCCTTCGAGTCCAATCATTGTTTCCAAAATTTAAAAAAATATATAAAAGGGAAATATTTGATTGTGATATCAACTGTGATGTTCAGCTCCTGTTTTATTGTGGGAGTGAGAAGAGAAGATTTGTTTGTTTACAATTATTATATGCAATGGTAATGATTTAATATTACAACATATGGGTAGCTTTATAGAATGAGAGGAATTATGATGTGCTGCCTGCCTGCTGGTTTAGGCAACAGGCCATGATACAGAGCCAAATTATACAACCAGCAGAATCACATGGTTCACCCTTGCTGGAACTCCATCACTTCATACTGTATAACTAAAGGCAGCCTGTTTAGATGTTCCCTCTTTATTTTTTAAAAAATACTTGCCTGGTATGGTTTTTTGTTTTAAAGTAAGTTTTCAGCCAGTTGGCTTGTGCACAGGGATGTCTGCTTTGGTTTAATTTGACTTTAATATGGGAAAGGACTCTGCTCCCAATCCCCCCGCCACCTACACAGATTCTGAAATAGTTCTTTCCATGAAATCCTACTGATAATTGCAGCTTACTTATTGAATCATACTCTACCATGAGATATTGATACAAAAACAGGCACCTATTGTACAGTATATATGAAGAACACTTTAAGTGAATTCTACAGTCTTTTTTCTACAGGACCCCTTAAGCACCCTGCAAACCAAGGCTATTTTCTGGAAAGGTGCTGTCTGCCTCCTTCACTTCTTTTCCATGCCTGAGAATGCAAACCTCTCCCTTTGTCATGGACCTGTGAGGGAAAGGGGCAGTGGGAAGCAGTGGGGAGATAAAACGTGCAAGGTTGGAAAGTCCTCCAGAGACCTTAAGTCCCTGAATCCCCACAGTGGAGACACAGTAGGCAGTTCACTATGTGAGACTCATCCAAGCCATTTGGCCTGTTCTGCCTTGTTTGGGGATACGGTGGAGCACTCAGGCACTGCCTGGGTTTCTTTCATTGGATTAGCCTGCTTGCAATGGCATGTTTGTTTCATGATTGTGCATTCCCATGTTTTCAGTATTTATCTTCCTGAGCTGTCTGTTTCCGGCATTCTTTAGCGCAAACTGTGGAACAAAGTGCAGTGTTATTCGTCAGAGATTACCTCTTTTCACTTCTCCTGTGGTGGAATTTCCTTTTTGTTTGGCAGGAGACCAACACTTCCCTTTGCTATCCCTGATGTTGTTCATCTAAGTATGTGTAATCTTGTTGCTTTGCAGTTGCTTTTTTATTATTTTCTTTTTGCCATTTCTCACCATTTCTGTTTTTTTGCTTTAATCTTCAACATAAATTTTAAGCGTACTGTTGGAGATTATGGTAGTGTTTTGATGGCAAAGACTGTATTGCCTAAGTAGCATCACCCTCTGCCTAGGTATTAAAACTGTTTGCATGAAATTAAAATTATTGCAAAACACTGAAGGTCTTAGTCCAAGCCTGCCTGCAGTTTCTAATTTACTAAAGCAAATGCTTCCCACCAGGGCTACCAAGTACTTGACTGCTGCTTCTGTTCACCTCTTCTGGGGATTCCCTAAAAGCAAATGGCCTAAAAATGCAATTGGACTATCATAGTTGGTGGGCCACTTTAGGCAAGGTGGCTTGGCAGATATACAAGCCTAGTTTAATCCCGTGTAATGAGCAGATAACAGAGCCATTTTAGTGTAGTGGTTTGCGCACTGGACTGTCACTCTGGAGACCAGGATTCAAATCCCTGTTCAGCAATGGAAAATCACTGGGTGACCTTGGGCAAGTCACACACTCTCAGAGCGGGTCTACACTGGCCAGAATTCCTCTCATTACCCAGGCACTCTGGAACAATGCCAACCATTTGTTTACACACATGCTGCCATTGGTGCAGATCACTCCCTCCGAGGTTAAAAAGGAAGCACCCAGCATCGATTGCATGGCTGGGTGCCTCATTGTGACCTCAGAGGATGGCAGGCAACATATCAGGACACTATGTAAAACAGCTGCCTAGTGTTGCCTGAGGATGCTCTGGATTTCCCTGAAAGAGCTAGACCAAGTGTTGAGTTTTTAAAAGTCAGATTAAGGCAGGCATGGCCTGGATTCTATAAGGAACTAGCCTTCCCATGTGAAGACAGTCAGTATTCAAATTTGGCCTGTGGCCCTACCTCGTGTGGACAGCGCAATGTGAGGGCAGGAGGGAAACAATGTAAATAGCCCATGTAAACATACCCTTAGCCTCAGAAAACCTCAAATAGGTTCACCTTAGGTTGTCATAAATCGGAAATGACTTTAAAACACACAATAACAACAATGAGCACATAACTTTAAAGTGTGAAATTTGAAGTTAGAAGTATTCCTGAGTTGGTTTTTTTTTTTTAAATTTTCTCTTTCTGAACAAAGCAGCATGTGATTTTTATTGAGCTGTTCAGCTTAGAACAATAAGTATTCCAGCATTCCCACCACATTTCCAAGGCCCCCTGAAGTATAGCAAAGTCTCCTTTGGTGGTCTGTGTCTCTTCAATCAACCACATGAAGAGGCATTAGGCCATAAACTGATCCATCCATTCCCCACAGTCGCACCACAAAGCACTCTGATCGTTTTATTGCATGGTGTTCATAGAATCACACATTGAATTGGTGTCTGCTTTACTACTGGAATGTCAACAATAGCTGGAAGAAAAGTGTTAGGGGAGAAGGGAGACTGGTTTTTCTTTAAAAATAGTAGGACCTCAGGTACAAGGTGGAACATCCTAAGAGGCACGCACAACTTATAGCAAAGGGCAGGAGTGAACAATTGCATTGAGACAGATGAGGGATGCTTCAGGTTGGCCAAGTGCTTAAAAGGCTGTATTTCTTCTATTTTTGTTCATGTTTTGTAAATTTCAGTATAGGAGTATAGTCTTTTTTAAATTAAAAAGATTGGCTACATATATGTAATACAGAGTAAAAACTAGCTGAAATAAAAATAACAAAATTATTAACAAAATCTTTCAATTCATATTTCGGTAAATATTGATAAATTTATATGTAAAGCTGATATGGTGTTAACTATTGATATTGAATGAAAAGGAACTCAGTTGACTATGATACTGACTTTGTTGCTTTTGTGTACCTTCAGGCAGTTTCCAACTTATGGCAACTCTAAGACAAGCCTATCATGGGGTTTTCTTGACAAGATTTGTTCAGAGGGTGTTTGCCATTGCCTTCCTCAAAGGCTGAGAGGTGTTACTTGCCCAAGGTCACCCAGTGGGTTTCCATGGCCAGGCCAGGATTCAAACCCTTGTCTCCATAGTTCAGCATTCAAACCACAACACCATATTGACCATGATATTGACCACCCCACTAAATATAATTTTTTTTTAGTGAATATAGTGCATTTAGCAATTCCATGGAATCACATGGAGCCATC
The DNA here is from genome assembly GCF_019175285.1 of Sceloporus undulatus. Lineage (NCBI taxonomy): Eukaryota > Metazoa > Chordata > Lepidosauria > Squamata > Phrynosomatidae > Sceloporus > Sceloporus undulatus. The sequence continues at coordinate 218,467,558 of NC_056523.1, forward strand.
TATATAGTTCAGCTTCTGTCTAGTTTAACAGTACACAAAAATACCATCTATCTAGTTTAACTGCCTGCCTGTAAGAAGAAAAGCCCTCCCTTCAGCCACCATCTTGGGGGGAGAGAGGCAGGCTAGCTCCAACTGCCTGCCTGTAAGAAGAAAAGCCCTCCTTCCGACCATCATCTTGGGGAGAGAGAGGCCAGGCCTGAAAGACTAAGAGCCCTCTTCCGACCACCATCTTGAGGGGGAGAGAGGCCTGTTATGTTTGTTTGTTTGTTTACTTTGTATTGTACTTCCTGTTGTACACTGCTTTGATCTAATTTGGAAAAGCGGTATATAACATTATTATTATTATTATTATTATTATTAACAATACACAAAAAAAACTCCCAAAAGAGGCCCATCCAACCTCAGTTTAAAGACTTTCTAAGGAGGAGAACACACTACCCTCCAGTGTGATCTTTTCCACTGTCAAATGGTTCTCTCCCTCAGGACGGTTTTCCTAATGTTTAGGTAGAATGTCTTTTCTTGTACTGTATAACAAATTCCTTCATGTTCTAATTTTGGAACAGCAGAGAACAGACTTGCTCCATCTCCTACATGACATTCCTCCAGGGACGTTTAAATATGACTATCATATCACCTCTCCACCTTCTCTAAGCTAAATCTTGTTCCTTGGAGACTAATGGAAAGAAGCTGGTAGCATGAGCTTTTGTAGATTTGAGTCTACTTCCTCAGATGCAAGTCAATGTAAACTCATGCTACCAGCTACTTACTTACTTACTTTCTCTAGACCATTTCTTTCTCACCATTTCTGACACTGAACATCTCAGAGCAAACTAAGAAGAGTACACAGAGAAACATCCCAGGGTTGACCCTGCTTAGCTTGCAAATTAGAGAGGAATGGTACATTTAGAGTATTTATGTGCCTTCCATGTGTAGAACCTTTATTCCCAAATATAATGAGATCTAAGTTTATTTTAATTGCAGCGCCTAATGTGCTTGTGTCTGCCATCCTTTAGTTCTCCTTCCCCCTTGTTCCTTGGGGCAGAGAATTCTTTTCTTGTTTATTAAACACCGAAAAATGCCATATACTGTGATGTGTTGTATAAATAAGAAATGATAACAAAATGCATGTGGGTATACATTTTCCCCAACAGAATTCTTTTGGGTAACAGAGGGCCCATACAGACAGGCTAAAATAAAGCTACTTTGGGTCACTTTGGAGGTATGCTGCATGTGTCCTAAGAAGCTAGAAGCCATGCCAAAGCCACGCTCCAGTCCTAAGGACTGGAGTGTAGCTTTGGCACAGCTTCTGGCCTCTTAGGAAGTATGCATCATTTAAAAAGCATACCTCCAAAGTGGCCCAAAGCAGCTTTACTTTGGCCTGTCTGTATGGGCCTAGAGAGATTTATGATCCTTTCTTTCTTAACTAGTGCTGTGCCACAGTTATAATTGTACCTCCAATACAAGTGCAAAATACCCTAATTGTTACTGACAGGCATGTTCAGTAATATGTATTAGGAACTACACCAGTACTCCCCTGGAACTGTTAAGATAATGTTATTAGTTGCTCCTGCATAGCCAATTGTGGAGAATGCTGAGAGTTGCAGTCCAGCATAATCTGGAAGCAGTGTTGTGAAGTCAGGAGCATCCCAAGCCCTGAGATTTCAGGGACTAATCCTGACACTTGGGGACAGTGCCTGGTGATAGCACAGGGAGTAGGGTCTGGTGGTGTCATTAAACTTGATACATTAAGCATCAACTACAGTTGCTCAGAGTCTGTCATTGAGATATAAAACACAAGTCTATAAAATGAGATGAGGTTCCTGCAGAATGTAAAGTGGCCATTCCAGCCTGGAACTGTGGATACCAGCAGCACAGTCAGGCATAATAAGCACATAAGTTAACTAAGCATTCTTTTCAAGGTAGATGCCTCCTTTTGCCCTGAAATGCCTCCCTTTGCCCTGAAACTTGGGAACCCTATCTAGATGGGTGCATGATTCCCACCTCTAAAGCACTTTTTGTCATTGCCCCCTACCACCAACCACCAGCATTTATTTCAGTATCTCTGTGGGTTGTTTTGTTGTTGGTTTTTTTCAGAATCATTTTTATTCAACATTTTCAGTATCTCAGTTTTAACAGCTTGATGATTCCATATTTCTCCAGTGAATAGATATAAATCTTTTGCACATTGGATTCTGTCACTGAAATTACTTTCAGCAGCTCTCCATTGACAAGCAAGTCTTCTAGAACAGTGACCATGCTAGCAGCAAGGACAATACAGTAGTGGGGGGGATGAGGTCAATCTCTAGGAGGCAACCTCCAGGATAGGGCAGTGACTGATAGTGCACAAACAAAAATACCCTCTTATATATTTAGTGCTACTCACTAAATGTATAAGTATATCAGAGTATCTTTCCTTTGTCAGGATGTGTGTATGTGTCTGTGGAGTGTCAGAACACAGAATCTGACAACAGGGATTAAGTGAGTATTTTAATTTGGTTGGTATTTTCTGAGGCTAATAGGCAGACTGGATCTGCATGCACTCTCTTTTTATCCCTGCACAGTGATACTTCTAGCTCATTTGCTGTAGGAAAAACAAAGGTACAAATCTTAGCCTTATGACTCATAAAGCTCTGAAAGGCATCTGAAGTGAGTGCCATGTACTCTTGAAAGGATCATATAAGATTTTAGTTGGGGAGGGGGATATTAGCCCCAGAGCATTTCTGTTCTCGCTAAACAATTGTGTTGCCTTACAACAAAATGTGGAAAGCATGCCATGTGACTTCTTGGACTTGGCATTCCAAGAACAAGGATAACAACATGAGTCATTTTTAAAACAAGGACTAAAATACATGCAGAAAAGTCTTCTTCGAATTTGTTAGTTAAAACTACAGTATTACCTCATAATGAACATACTACTGACAATATATGGACACCACTGTTCTGTAGACATCTCATCACTTCACAGATGGATTAATCATTCACTCCTTTTGCTTTAAGGGAAGTGAGAAAGGTTTATTACAAGCAATGTATGATGTAGTCCTGTATTCAAGGACCCAGAATCTCGTTGAACCCAATAGAACTTACAGTACATCTTACATGACACATATATCATTGCACTATTAGAAATTTTAGTACATAAAGTATAAATTTTTATAATAAATGACTTCTTTAGAATAGCAGAGGACACCTACGCCCCATACTCCATCACCTGTTTTTTCATTATTTTAAACTCGATGGAGAAGGTGTGCAGATACACAGCCATGTGATGGAATAAATTTGGGGTCTGCATAATAGTAGCAAGCAGGCAGTGTAGTGTAGTGGTTTGGAAATTGGACTATGACTCTGGAGACTAGGGATTGAATCCCTACTCAGCCATGTAAACCCACTTAGGCAAGTCTCACTCTCTCAGCCTCTGGAGAAGGCAAAGGCAAACCCCTTCTGAATAAGTCTTACCAATAAAACTGTGATACGCTTGTTTTGGGGGGCCGCTATAAGTCAGAATTGATTTGAAGGCACACAACAACAACAATGTGGGAGAATTTATATGAATATGAACTATCTCGTGGGAGATACAGTGTTAGTGATAGAAGACCAGCAGCCAAGCCACAAGCAAGCCTTCCCTCTCTCCCCAACCCCACCAGGGGCAAGAAGGCAGCAGAGGCCAGGACAGCAGTCAGAGGGTGTGGTCCCTCTGGAGGCAGGCATATGAAGAGAGGCTCTGGAGTGCAGCACTGCTATTCTTCTCCCTAAGAACATTAGGATCAGAGAATAGTAAGACCAATGGGATGTGAGGAGGATGAGTTGGCTGGGACTAAACTGGGAGCAAGAATTGAGGTGTGAGGCAAAGGAAGATATGGCGACAACAGAGTGAGGTTTTGTTACAAAGGCAGACGGGATCGATGTTTAAAAGCGGTCCCACGTTCAGCTTACTCTGTTACCCAGAATAGATTGGGGAGCTTACCAACCATGCCACAGAACCTTAACTTGCTCCTTTGTAATGCCAGGTTGGTAAAGAATAAGACCCACATCATCCACGACCTCCTTGTGGATGAGAAAGCTGACCTGGCCTGTTTCACAGAGACCTGGCTGGGGGATGACAGTGCCATCACCTGGAATCAGGCCCTCCCAGCCAGGTACTCTGTCAGTGAGCAGGTAAGGGAAAGTGGGCGAGGGGGGGGAGTGGCTCTGGTCCACAGAGATAATCTCACCTTGACCAGGATACCTATCCGGAAAACTGACCACTTCGAGTGTATGTACCTCAACCTGAAAACCAAGGATAGTATAGGGATTCTGTTAGTATACCGTCCACCCCGTTGTCTAACAGACTCCCTATCCAAGCTGACACAGCTGGTCTCGGAGTTGTTGTTGGAGTCGCCCAGACTTATAATTCTGGGTGACTTCAACATCCCACTCGAGACCAGTTTAACAGGTGCGGCTCGGGAGTTCATGGATTCCATGACAGGCATGGGCCTATCCCAATTGGTTTCCGGGCCAACGCATTGTGCAGGTCATACCCTTGATGCGGTCTTCAGTACGGAGCAGGAATATCCGTGGACTAACTGCTACCTCCCAGAGGGCCTTCTCTGCAATTGCTCCCAAACTATGGAACAGTCTGCCAGACAAGATCCGTCAAATTGCCAGCTTAGGTGCATTACAGACCGCCCTAAAGTGGGCGGTCGCCGTCATTAGCTACGCCAAGAAGCCTCAGCGGCTAGATCGCAAGGCTTCCCGGCACAGCTAAAAAGGAGCACCGAAATGGCACTCCTTTTTGGCCCCTGGAAGTGGCGGTGTGAGGTGCCACGTCCGAATGCTGTGCATCCGAGATGTCCAAATGGCGGCCCCCATGTGGACGGGGGCCGCCATTTAGTACGCACTCCACGCGTAATAGGCTCAGGGGCCATGAGGAAGGTAAGACCCTTTCTAACTCTAGTACGCACAGAGCGCGTACTAAATGGCTGTTTATAACGTGCCTTAGACAGCTTTAAAAAAGCTGTCAAGACGGATCTCTTCCGGCAGGCCTTTCCTGAATAAAGTGCCTGGCCACAGAATGACTGCCCCCCACATCATGTATCAGCCCACCGCTCTGTCCTCGCTGTATTTCTTATTGTGTTTTTAACAGATGTTTTACTTGTAACTTGTTTAATCCTGTTTTAAGGGAGGAAATTTGGGATATAAATTTGTAAATGTGAATTTTAACATGTTGTAGCCACTTTGATAGTCCTGTCACAGAAAAGTGGGATATAAATAAAAGTTTTATTATTATTATTATTATTATTATTTAGTTAAATCATTGGAGTGTTGTGCTGCATGCAGTTTCAGATTTCACAGTCACAAAAAAGCACTGGATTTGTAGAGAAATAAAATAAGAAAATTAAAACTGAGTGGTGCAAATGGTGGTGCCATGGAATTGGATAAGATGTCAGCAGGTAATAATACCATGTAATTAATATATCATATGGATGTGGATATAATGATGTATACAAAAGTGGAAAATTCTGATTTGGATTCTCCAAAAGCATGGCAGATTTTTGCAGAAATTGCAAAGCATAGAGTATATGCTATCCTGAACACAAAAAGGCTTGTTCTGGCCTGTGAGCCACGCCCTAACATGCACAAGGCTAGTTTAACCAGTCAGTACAGGGCTAGGAAACTCCAAATCCCATACTGAGGTATCAAGCACACAAAATAACAATTCCTCTATGCCTCTCAACATGGAATTAAAAGAGTTAACACAATGTGTCCATACAGTCGGGGAGTGCACAACAGAGGCCAAATTAAAAGGGATAACACAGTATGACCATTACAGTTAAAAAGTACAAAACAAAGACCAAACGCATTTCGACTAGAACGTCTTCGTCAGTGGTCATAGAAAAACTGTAAAGATAAAATAGGTATGGGTCACATACAACAGCATATGAGTAATGAAGAAGACTATATAGTTAAAAAACATAATACATAAATACCTAATATAGCCTTGTAAGGTATATCAAATGGTATGTGGGGACATCCCGTTGCTGTAGGTAAGTTGTTGGTCCTCATAGACCTTATATCATGCCTGAAAAAGTATGTATGCAGGCAACTTATGAAATGTATATTGTAATCGTTAAAAAATTATTATAAAAATGCACTCCAAATTGTATCCATACTTACCTAGAACTAGGATGTCCCACATGTAATTGCAAGCCCTAATGGAGTTTAGCAAGTGGGAACTCTATATCCCTTCCCAATCACAAAAACTGATACACCTGTTGAACCCCACCTGAGACCATTCTGCAGCAAGTAAGATCCTGTAGGTAATAATAACCCCTTCCATTATGTTGATCTAAATGTACCAGTATAATCAACCAAACAAATAATGTTTATGACGACAAACACTAACATAAGTAAAAAGGAATAACCAAATAATTACAGAATTTCAGACCAATTGCAGTTCTCATTCAATCCATGTGGTTTCTGTGTTTGTAGAGTGAAAATCCAAAACAGTTCTCTTTGCCGGAGTTTTCTCTCCAGATATGTCCCAGTTCCAGAAATTCTTTCAATCGTCCAAAATCTAATATCCGTATCCGAGTGCTTGCATTGAATAAAATGTTGGACCATTGGTGCAGTAATTCTTCTATGCAGCTCCTATGTTCTGATATCCTCATTTTTATTTTTCGAGTGGTCATGCCAATATACAAAAGATCACAGGGACATTGAATGGCATGTACAACTCCCTTAATATTACAAGTAAACAAATCATTCAGAGTATACTATCTGTTATTCACAGGGTTAATGAACTCAGTAGTTTTCACACAATATTTACATGCACTGCAGTTGTAACATGGGACATTCCCTTTGGTTCTCCTCTGTAGTAAATTTGGCTGGGTCTCCTGAACTGTGCATTTACTATGGACCAAATGGTCCGCAAGATTCTTGGCATGTTTATACACAAAAAGAGGTTTTTTTGAGCATCCAAGGGATATCCTGAAGCAGGTTCCAATATTTAAGAATAACATTCTGTATGTGCCTAGTATTCCCATTATACATTATGGGTACGAACATTCTAGATTGTATTCCCTCTCTTTGTTTTTTTATGAAGAGGCTCCTTCGTTCCATCCTCTTTACTTTGAAGTAAACCTGCTTCAAGCCCTTTCTAGGGTATCCTCGTACTGCAAATTGTTCTATGAGAATTTTGGCTTCTCTATCAAATTCTATTAATCCAGAACAATTCCTTCTGAGTCTGAGGAACTGAGAGTAAGGTAGATTTTGCTTCATGTGGGGTGGGTGAAAGCTATCTTATCTCAGGAAGGAGTCTATGTCAGTCTCCTTCCTGTAGAGGTCAGTTTTCAATAGGACTCCACTAATACATCCAGGAAGTTAATTTTGACGTAGTCAAAATTCAATTTAAATTTTATCATATTGTGCTCACTATTTATATATTGATGGAATTCAAAAAGCTCATTCTCTGATCCATTCCAGATAATAAAGATATCATCCAAATATCTTTTAAATTCTAGTATGTTAGCTTTAAAGATGTTATCATCATTCAATATATGCTGTTGCTCAAAGCTGTCCATAAACAAGTTCACTAACTCTGGTGCAAATTTGCACCCCATTGAAGTACCTGATATCTGCCAATAATACTTATCCTGGGATGAAAAATAATTTTGCTTAAGGGAAATCTCAGCTAATGTGCACAGAAAATGGATGGGGGGGGATATAGGTGGTCTCTCCTCTTATTTATTTATTATTATTATTATTATTATTATTATTATTATTATTATTTGTATACCGCCCTATGGCAAACCAATCCGGGCGGTTAACAACAGTAAAATATAAAATATGACAATTAAAAACACTTTATCCCTCCCCCCCTTAAGACAGTATTAAACAGTATAACATATTAAAACACACAATATCAATGCATAAATGTTGATTTAATGTTGATTCTATAATTTCCATAGCTTCATCATGGATTATGTATACTATACTTTTAATATCTTTTCAGCATTCCATTGCAACACATTGTTTTAATAAAATTGCTGTGTTTCCCTTTTATCCCCCCTAAACTTTTTGTTCACTCACTTGTTTGTTTCAGTTTAGGGCATCACCTCCCAGTTTATCCTAGATTTTTGCAGAAACAACTGAATGTTTTTTGTTGTGATCCTTTTCCTACAAAGCAGATACTCTTTTTTGTTTCAGCACAAGTCATATCTGTGGCTGGCTTCCCTTCGGAATGCCTTTTCTTTTCACAGCTGACAACTTTGCTGTTTGGCTTAAGGCATGAAGAGTCAGCTGTGGCAATTTCTAGATGCAGTTACAATCCATGCTTCCCCTGTTGATTTATGTAGTGAGAAGAGAGGAGAGTTCCCCCACCCCCACCAAATAGGCAGACACATTTTGTTCTGTTTATGTACATGTGGTTATAAATCTTGATTCCTAGCCTCTGATGTCTACAGAACAAGAAAACAAGATTTTCTTCGTTAAAACAATCTAGCAGCTGACAAAGGCATTTCAAGTAATAAATAGACAGGGTAACTGAAAGGCATAGGGAGCTTCTACTTTGTTTTCAATGCATGAAGTAGATAATAGAACTGTAGGATAAACTTAACTTTGGTAAGGTCAGAGGACACTTCTGAGCTATCTGGCTTTGACCTCTTCCTGTAGCACAGGTCAATTGCATTTCCTTCAGTCTATGTGCTGTATCAGGCTGGCTAAGCTGAATTCTGCTAAAGTAATCTTCTGGATGGGTAAACCATTTTCAGTTCTGAAAGAAGACTGTGATCTTGGGAAAGGCCATCTCTTCTTCCTGGGCTGCCCGTTCTAATTCCAAATGTTTCTTCTATGCTTTTTCCTTGTCTTAAAAGAGGGTCAGCTCAACACTTGCTTTATCTTCACAGACATTCTGAATGGCTGAGAAAAAGAAAGAATGACTTCAGTTATTGAAAATAGCCATCCAGGCTGTGGTTTAAGGTATCTGTGTCTGGAGGGAAACAGTTTAAAATCCCCATTTGCAGAAAACTACTTCCTCAGAGCCAATATCTCAGACTAGTCCTCCTCCAGCACCTCTGTTTGCATAATACAGTGCACACTTCCCTTACACGGGGATCCGTTCCAGACCCGACCCCCCCCCCCCCCCCGCACGTAAGGAAAAACGTGTATGCTTGTATCCCATTAGAAGTAATGGGGCTCGTGCCCACGGGATGCATACCCCACTGCTTCTTCCGGGGCACGAGAGGAGTTTTCCGGCGTGGCATCCAGCATATGCTGCAATAACGCAGGTGCACTGTACACAGTAAGCTGGAGGGTTACTGCATCTGAAATACTGTGGGCAAAATAACCAGACATTTTCCTTTTTCAGGACATGTTCAGGACATTTCAATCTTCTGTCCAGGAGGAATTGCATTTTGAGGATGACTAAGAAGCATGAATTTATTTGTGTTTATAGCTTTTATTTGGTAATGTTCTACATTTTTCTTGAATGTGCCTTGTCCTGCCCTCTTCTGTGGTTAGGATAGCTGATCACTCTGATTGTTGGTAAGTAAACAGCAAGAATCTGTCAGGCCCACTTGTTCAGGAGAGGTTGCCCAAGACCCATGGCAGGATTGGACCATGGTGGCTGCCCCAAAAAATCTGATTCTGACATAAGGTCTACAATGAACAGGGCCACAAACCTACTTATGCCGGCAGGGGGACATCTAAGTTCATTGCAGTACTGGAGATGCTATTTTTCTTTTTACAAAAAAGCAAACATGGCCCGGCGTGATACTGTGGTTCTGTCATCGCACTGGCTGCACCAGTAGATCCTTTGTATGACGAGGAGAATTAGTTTATGTCCAGGGTGACCAGATGTCATAACCAGAAAGGAAGAAAAGGCACCATAAAATATAGGATGTTCAAGAAAAATGGAGAACATTACAAACTAAAAGCTAGAAACACTCATATAAATGCCAGTTCATGCTTCTTAATCATGCTCAAAATGGAGGATATTTGGGAATTCTTCCTGAACAGAAGGTTGAAATATAGGGGCATTTCCTAGAAAACGAGGATCTCCAGTCACCCTTTGTCGGCCTGTAGCTGAATGACCGTAACTAGTGGGTTGATAATGCAGATTCCTAAGCAGAGCCTCTTAAGCAGGAATAGTTGAAGACCTCTTCCATCAGCTTCTATTTAAAACTGTACTCAGGAAACTCCGCTGTTTCAGCTAACCTTGTGAAAATGCCCTCCCAGCCTCTTCTCGGAGTCATCATCAGAGGAATTTTGGTAATCAGTAAATCAGAACTGACAGAGTAGGAGTAGGAGCTTCCTGACCACATTCCAGGAATATGAGAGGAAGTGTGAGTGTGAATATTTTTCAACAGGATATCAAGATGGAAGGGCATATTCTTTTCCCCTTTGCATCTGCTGTTCATATGGCTTTCTTTGGCCATCTGGGAAATGCAAGGAATCGTTTTTGGAATCCAGACACACCCTGCCCCTGACAGGAGGTCAATAGACAGTGTTACAAATAGTGACCAGAATGTGAATTATTTAGAGAATGGATTCCTCAATTATTCATACCTGCTTTAACAGAATTGTTCTACTTGATGAGACCATTTTCTATTATAGGGATCCAACCTTCAACAGTGGCCTTGCAGGTGCCTCTAGAAGCTCAACAGCACACCCCAGGGCCAGCCCTACCATTAGGAAAATTTCTTTATTTTATTTATGTATTTACTTTATTTATATGCCACCTTTCTCCCAGGCTGGAACCCAGCCTGGGACTTGGCTTCAACTACACTACAGAATTGAAGCAGTTTGATACCACTTTCATTACCATGGCTCAATGTTCTGTTTTGTGAGATGTTTAGCCTTCTTTGACTGAGAGCTCTGGTGCTACAACAAACTACAGATTCCATTATTCGATAGGATGGCACCATGACAGTTAAGGCGGTGTCAAACTGTTCATTCTGCAGTGTGGCAGCAGCCTAAGGCAACAAACGATGCATCCACACTGCAAAATTAAAGCAGTTAATCCTGGGATTTGTAGTTTAATGAGGTATTCTGTCTGGTCTGTTAGAACTGTCTGATGTCTCACCAAACTAAAAATCCCATGGTTACTTAGGACAGAGTAATGGCAGTTAAAGTGGTGTCAAACTGCTATAATTCTTCAGTGGGAATACATCCCAACTCAGAAAATAGCAGCTATGTGGCTGTTCCTTATATCTCAATTATTACCCTTTTTAGAGGGCAGCTGCATATGCCATCTAATCTGTCCCAGGGTCTTTAAATTAATCTGCTGCTTTAAAATATGTTAACAGTAATGTTCAAGTATGAGTCAACTACCAACCCAGTCAGCTTCTGTATGTGTACTAGGGTGAGGGCACCATCTTGCTATGCACCTTGGTGAGTAAAACTGTCAATAAAAAATAATCTTATAAGTTATGAAAACGAGCATGACAGCTGTCTTCCTCTACAGTTCCCATCATCCCCAGCCATTGTGGGCAGTGGACAGTGATTGTGAAAGCTCAAGGCCAAGAATATATATAGGGTCCAGGTTGGGAAAACTGGGCTAGAAAATACTACTGAAAATTAAACATAATTTCCTCATGAAGAATGGCCTCTGGATAGGCCCTTACCCAGAAAGACAAAATGATGATGGTGATGATATTGATATTCGCTTTAATTATATCCTGCCTTTCCCTTCAGAACTGGGACCCAAGACAGTTTACAAAATTAAAACAGATAAAGTGTAGATAAAAATATACAAAGTGTCATTACCAATGTAATTAAATTATCTGGAACATTGAGAACAGTTTGAATCATACATTAAAATTAAAAAGAAAGATAAAAAGCCTTTAAAAGCCTATTAGAAAGCTTGTTAAAAGCCCCTTCTTTAAAAACTGTCAGTTCCCTAAAGCCTGAAGAATATGAAGTCTTTGCCTGCTGCTAGAAAGACTGCAAGGAGGCAGCCGTATGCAACATAGGAGCAGCCACCAAGGAGGCCGTATCTCATGTCATGTCTTACCAGATGCACCTGCCCTTACATTCCTGGGATTTGTTGCTGTGTGCCTCCATGTCATTTTTGACTTATGGCAACTGTAAGGTGAACCTATCACAGGGTTTTCTTTATTCAGAGGATGTTTGCCATTGCCATCTTCTGAGGCTGAGAGAGTGTGACTTGCCTAAGGTTACCCAGTGGGTTTCATGGCCAAGCCAGGATTCAAACCCTGGTCTCCAGAGTCATAGTCCAACACTCAGACCACTAACGCTTCGCTGGCCCCCTCTATAACTAGGCACAGTTTAATTGCTGGGGACAAAATGCTAATTTAAATCTTCTTGGTAATCTCGCCCTTCTCAGTGCAATTGTTTTAAATTGTTTATGTTTATTTGGGGTTTTTTATTAACTTCTCAGAAGGCTGCATACACAGTTCAAGAGCTGTAAAAAGTTATTATTAATCAGTAAAAGCAATAAAAATGTGAGAAAATACCAAACAGCACAGTCAAAAATGTTTTTAATCTTTCTAATACATCCAGATTAAAACTAATCATAAAATGACCTCCCTTTAAAAAAGTATTTGAAAACTATTGCTTAACAATGGCCTGGGACAGATGGCCCTTTTGTGGCGTGGCAGCGACGTAGCTAGTGTTAGGGACCGCGCAGCAACCACATGGTCCCTAACCCAAGCGGTGCCCCGTGTACATGGGAGCCGCCATTATGATGTAACTGATGACTAGCTTCTGCACATTGCGTCGCACCAGTTATGTCACAACTAACTGGCACAGCGGAAAAAGAACCCACTTTTTGCGGATTCTTTTTCCTGCAGAGGGAAGCCACGCAGTTTGGTGGCTGCAGCTTCTTTTTCCTGCAGAGGGAAGCTGCATGGTTTGGCAGCTGCAGCTTCCCTCCAGAGGAAAAAAGGCCGTTGCCAGCCCTGACATTTTCACTGGTATGTACTGGACCATTGTAGAAGTGACATTTTTCCAGAAAAAAAGGTTAGATCAGTAATTCTCAAATAGTGGAGCAGGACCCCCGCCCGGGGGTGGGGGGTGGGGGTGAAGAGTTGCACAAGCAGGAGAGTTGGAGGCCCTGATCCCTCTTCCTCCTCTTCCCATACCATGTTGTGTGTCAAATTAATGCATGCATTGAGTTAAATAATGGATTTACTTAAATAAAACTGTTCTAATTGGAACAATGTGATTTCCTTATAGAATGTTCAAATATGAATATATGCACACTAGTTAAACAAAATACAAAATACAGCCAACCATGGTTTTTGATTTGAGCATCCACATATGGGCCCACCCCATTGTCCCCAATGGTGACGTGTGCACATGACTATGCCGATGTGAAGCATCAGCATTAAAACCGATGGCATTCGAAATCCTGTGGGATTTTTGTATTGGGGAGGGAGGGAGTCAAGAATGGAATCCTAATAGATACAAAAGGCCGACTGTATTTTTAGTAATAGCAATAGCATTTACATTTCTATACCGCTTCATAGTGAACTAAGTACTCTCTAAGTGACTTATGTGTTAGCTTATTACCCCCAACAATCTTGATACTCATTTTTCCAACCTACTAAAGAATGGAAGGCTGAGTCAATTTGGAGCCCTCTGAGGTTCACAAAGTTGTGGCTGCAGTACCGACATTTAACTACTGCATGACCAGGGCTCCTCAAAAATATGAATATTATTTTTAAAAATATGAATATTTTTATTCTTATATTATGTCAAGTGCAGGAGTGATGTCCGCATGAGGATATAGAGCGGGGTCTCAGGGTAAAAAGTTTGAATATCACTGGGTTAGATAATTGTCAGTGGGCAGGGGACTGGTTTCTCACCATCACCAACCATTTTCTGATGCAGTGAGCAGGGTCTAGGATGGTAACTATAAAATCCAGGCAGAGATATATATTTTAATTGTGCCTTAAGGAGATTTTTTATGGGAATAATAATAATTATTATTTATTTATTTATTTATTTATTTATTTATTTATTTATATCTTGCCCCCTATACAAAATGCGATCAGGGCGTCTTACAAAGATTAAAAATATACAATCCAAAACCCTCAATCCCCCCCTTAAAATACTATTTAAAAATGTAACAGTTAAAACATACTTTAAAATTATTACAATAAACAATAGACCATGACTAAGGTGAGGTTGGAGTTCAGCAATTAGATTTCTTCTAGTGGCCGGGGAACTATTCAGGGAAGGCCTACCGGAAGAGACCCATCTTTACAGCTTTTTTAAAGCTGTTTAGGATGGTAATATGATGAATCTCATCCAGCAGGCCGTTCCACAATCTGGGCGCGATAGCTTCAAGTTGAGATAGCTGAGAAGGTGAGTAAGACAAGATAATGATGTCTGATAACTGAAAATGGTGCCAGTCAGCTGTAGGAGCTATGGTAGTACATCCCATGTTATATGGCCTCCAGTGTATGTGCCTTTAGAAATGTAGATGCTTTCTACATCTGCAGCTGACCTCAAGTTGAGTGTCACCAGTCATGTGGGCAGTGGGACTGTCTGGAACTGCAAAAACAGAGGAGCCATGAAACACCTACCTAATATCCATCATCACATCAGTTTGTGACTGTATTCCGAGCGTGGAGAAGTTACTTTGAGGAGGACAGACAACACTTCCCCAAATCCTTCAGCCAACATGACCAGGGGATTCTTGGAGCTGTTCTCCAAAATGTAATTTATTCAAGACTCTGGCTGTGTTTGTTTTGAGAGATCAGAGGGGGTGCAGGCCTGATCCACCATACAGGGACCTTTAATTTCCAAGGATAATTCAGTTATAACATCCCCTCAGTGTCCTTCTTACAGCGTCTCAGTTTTTGTAGTCCATTAGAACATGTTCCCAATGGGGCAGTTTATTGGATTTTTTCTCAGTACTGTCTAGTGAAGTGTCACAGTGTGAGGTTATTCCTTCCAGGATTGATAGATTTCTTTTATGCAGAGATTACTTCAGGCAGAACCTGTGCAATAAATGCAACATCATAGAAGTAGTGTTATGAAAATAATGTTCAATGTCCTCAATCACTCTTCATGTTTTAATTAATATGCTTCTGAAGATGGCAAGATTATTTATTGGTTAGGCGGCTTTTCTGCTGTGAGAAGAGAGAGCAAAGCTAACTTGTCATGTCTAAACAGTTATGCATTCATTTTAAATGTTACAACCATAACATGCATATATGCATGCTTAGTTTGCCAAGACCTTTCTTTCAATTCATGGCTTGTTTACACTTGCTGCCTGATCCAAAGCCATGACTGGTCCCAGATAAACCATGATGGTGGTCATACACACCAGGCCAATTCCAATGTGACAGCAAGTCATTGTTCACATGAGTCAGGCAGCTGACACTACATCAGTTCTGTTGGCTCATCCACTGCTTCCAGAGCTGCCACTTGCAGGCAGAAGCTCTGTGTAAAGCCAGCCTGGTGCACCACCACTTTTTCTGAGGTCAGAACAGGGTGGACATGCAATCAGTGAGGAGGGGGATAGAGCAACAGCCCCCCTCCCCATAGATCTCCTCCTGGAGACATTACAGCTAATGATCTCACAGCCCTTCTAGATAGCATGGCTGGATCCCCCCTGGGGATGTCCAGCCATGCTATCGGATCGAGGGTCACAACTGCTGGCTGTAACATCTCCAGGAGGGATCCAGTCCTGCAATCTAGGAGGAGTCATCATTCTACCCTCTTCTCATTGATCACACAGGCATCCTGTTCTGATCACAGCAGAAGCAGTGGTGTTCTGACCATATACTCACAGGGAGCTGCTTGGTTGGCGAGGAAGCAGCAGTCGTGGTAACTCTAAAGGGAATCCATCCCCTTCTCTGTACTTCTCAGCACAGGATATGTGGGATGGTACAGCTCTTGGTATGTGGACAACTGGATTGGCCAAATTGGCCCCAATCCAACTGTTCACATGGTGAAAAGAATCAGAGTCACTCTGGGCTTTCCTGGAAACCCCACGGTTTTCCTTGACTTTGCTTATGTCAGAGCAAGGTTTACTTACATTAGGTTAAAGGCCTCTACATATATATATTACAAAAATATATTACAAAAATCATTTAATTATTTATTTTTTGGCTTCGGCCCCCCAGTTGTCTGAGGGACAGCAACCCGGCCCCCGGCTCAAAAAGGTTGCCTACCCCTGCCTTAGACGTACTTCATTCTTTCAACTATGATTTCCTTTTAAAGGACACATGAAATTCCCATCCCCATTGATGTCTGCTCCCAGTGTCTGTGTGAGTCACTGAACCTTTCTGATTGGAAACAAGACATAAGTTGAATAATAATAATAATAATAATAATAATAATAATAATAATAATAATTTATATACCACTATTCCAAATTAGATCACAGCAGTGTACAGCAAGAAGTGATACAATATAAAAACCCGTCATAACACGTATTACTGACAAAATAGTAACAACATCCCATTAGAAGTTACAAACTATAAAACTTACAGATAATTAAAACCACAAAAACAAAGCTAGCTGGATAAAAACATTTGTATATCAGAGGGAGAACAGCATAACATTAGGACACATGGGGGAAAGCTTGTCGGAAAAGAAAGGTCTTAAGTTTCTTCCTAAAAAGATCTAGGGAGGTGACAGAGCGGAGCTCATCAGGAAGGGAGTTCCAGATTTGCGGGGCCGAGGTAGAAGATGCCCTTTGTGAGGACGAGATATATCTCGTCTTAGGAACCCTCAACAAGTGCTTCCCGACCGATCTGAGAGTGCGGGGAGGATTATATGGGGAGAGGCGGTCCTCCAAGTACCCTGGGCCCAAGCCATTTAGAAATGCAGCACTCATCCTCCTCAGCCAACAAATACTTTGGACTTACATTTAATTAGTTTATCTTTTGGGTAAGCTTGCAGTTCTCTTGAAGCATTCTAGCTTGTCCCTTCACACACTCTGCAGTGGGTGAGGGGATCATCAACTTGCCATCTATAAGTCTTGATCACATTTGTATTGTAGCATCTCACAGTTACAATATAAAGCAGGCTACATTGGGTGTTACATATGCTGGCTTAGAAATAGGTTTACAAACCCAGGAGGGCATGGGTTCAGATCTCAGCCATATGCCCTCTGACCTTGAGCAGATTATGTTTTAGGATGAGGTAGAGGGCTATTCATTTGTTCTCCATGCTCTTGGAAATGCAATATTAACTTAAGAGGAAGTTATATTTGCTCCATGCTATTACCTCTAACATTTGGGGGCTTTAGCAAGCACTTTATCTCCCTGGATACCACTTTAAAAGGGGGGAAAAACAGTTCCTTGCAAATGTGCCCTTCTAATAGGACATGGAGGGTAGCTCCTGTTCATAAATTGTTGATGACATGTGTTTTGTTTTGAATAAAAATGATTTTAAAATGAGAGGAAAATCAGTGCTGAGAGTTAAGTATGATTCTGGAACAGTATTTCTAGCAACTAGGCCACAAAAACCTATAATTAATATAGGCACATTGTGGTCTAAATAATGAAGCATAGGGCTTTGTTGTGTATTAGTACATAAATCAATTGCATTTAGAGAGCACAAAGATGGAGATATAATTGGGGAGGGGAAAAATTCACCCTGTGGAAATGGGTTGTCAAGAAATTGATAGAATACCAGCCCTGAGAGGTTTTGCTATCTGAAGACCAAATTACAAAGAGATGAAGCTGACCTTTATAAATTGCATTTTCCATGTTGCTTTAAGTGTTGCTGCAGCCAAGACTCCTGCGCATGCGAATTCTTTTTAAATGTGCTACTTTTCCCACTTTTTCCCATTAAATTATGGATAGCTTTTCCTCTGATTAATCTGATTTACGAGTATAGCTTTTCTTTGCAAAACCTAGAGCAAAAAGCTGGCAACTGCCTGGGACAAACCCAAGCTGGGAAGATGACTGTTCTGCAGGAACCAAAAGGCAAAAATGAACCCCTAGGGAAGATTGTTTGCATGTGTTCAGAATAGGCAACATGCCCTTGCTCATTTTTTTTCTGATTGTTTAGTTGTGTTTTAAGTTTTATATCTTACAGATATTTTTATTCATTCATTCATTGGTGATCATTGTAAGGTGCTTTGAGTCCCAATCTGGGGGAAAGGTGGGATAGAAATGATAATCATGATCTTCATCATCATGATCTGTGTAGCTGTGGCATATAACTAAACCTAAGACCCCCAAAAGGAATTCAGCTGTAACCATTGGAAACTAAAATGACTGACAGGTAGCCAGTCACTTCTTATACCATTTTGAAACATCTTAATTGTGATCTGAATTCCAAAGCTTACAAGAATTAATTCCTGAACTGATAGTTCCCAAAATTCCCCAGCACCATGGCCATGCTGACTAGAGGATTCTGGGAGTTGTAGCCTACAATGTTAACATTTCCGAATTCTGCCAAAGTCCATACAGACTTCTCAGCTGTCATTCCTACTTCAAGTGCTGTGGTATATATAACGCATATAATGACCTTCCTGCAGCTTTTTGGTTTTGAAATAAAATTGAATTACACGGAAGTTCACAAAATGCACGTTTCTGTCAGATAGAAAAATGTCCAATGCACGCTGCAGGAATAATCTAATATGAGACTGTTTTAACTGTCCT
Source organism: Sceloporus undulatus (assembly GCF_019175285.1). Classification (NCBI taxonomy): domain Eukaryota; kingdom Metazoa; phylum Chordata; class Lepidosauria; order Squamata; family Phrynosomatidae; genus Sceloporus; species Sceloporus undulatus. Next base: position 218,486,124 of record NC_056523.1, read on the forward strand.
GGCTCAATGCTAGGGAGTTCTGGGAACTGTGGTTTTGTGAGATATGAGCCTTCTCTGGCAGAGAGCTCTAGTACCACAACAAACTACAATTCCCGGGACTCCATAGCACTGAGCCAGGGTAGTTAAAGTGGCGTCAAACTGGATTATTTCTGCAGTGGAAATGAAATCTAATGTTCAATCCATACTGCAGAAATAATCCAGTTTGACACTGCTTTAACTGCGCTGGTTCAATGCTAGGGAATCGTAAGAAGTATAGTTTATTGTGGCACCAGAGCTCTCTGACAGAGAAGGCTAAATGTCTCACAACACTACAGTTCCCTAGCACTGAGCCAGGGCAGTGAAAGTGGCCTCAAACTAGACTATTTCTGCAGTGTATTTTGGACCCAACTTTAGAACCCTGAGAGCCACACACATCATGGTTCTCCCAAGGAGTACTTTCTATTGATTGACACACAGGGGCTCTTCAGACCACCTCGAAGGGGCAGCCTCCAGCTGCCTCTTTTTCAGCCAGATCGGGGCCGTGGCAAACACACACCACGGCCCTGATCTGGCCTTTGATCTGAATTGGAAAAGCGGGATAGAAATAAACTATTATTATTATTATTATTATTATTATTAAAAAGGAGCTGCAAAAACGGCTCCTTTTTGCACCCTGGAAAGGGTGTGATAGCCACGGCGCCGCAGCTATATGGTGCTCTTTCGGCACTGCTTCATCCGGACACAGCACCGTGATGCTGCGTGCCATGTGGAGCAGCACACAGTATCATAGTGCCCTGGGGCAGAGCTGGGGCATGCGTCACAGAGACACTATGCCCCAACTACGCTCCCCAGCTGGCCCAAAGTGCCAGTCTGAAGAGCCCCACAGTCTCCCAAAGGAACAGAAACTGGGTGACATTGGCCGAATTTCAATTTATTCTCAATGCATCACCGGCCAGCACATTTTAGAGCAGCCTGCTATTAAATTAACCTCCCATCATAAACAGTGGAGCTGAAGTGCATGTAGCCTTTCAGTCTATAAATCCTTGCAACTGAACAAAGCGAGCAAACTGACCAGAAAATACAGGGAGGTTGCTCCTGTTATTGCTTGGGGCTGATTGCAAGAAAAGCAAAGAGCAAAGCCATTCTCACCTCTATTTCCTCAACCAGATGATGATGATGATGATGATGATGATGATGATGATGATGATGATGATGATGATGATGATGATGATGATGATGATGATCTACTACTACTGAAATGATGTTCCTTCTGGCACTTTAAGCATGGTTTTTATTGTGCCACTTAGATGGGATGGTCCAGAATTCACTTTTTCAATTATGAAGTGGCCCACTAAGGCCTTGTACACACTGACCATTAAGGCTGACATGGGGGGCAGAGTCAGGGCGGAGCATCTTCATGATGCATGACACACACCCAACTCTGCCCCCAGGGCACCCTGATGCCGAGTGCCACTCCACATGATGCACGGCATCATGGCACTCCTCCTGCGCTGCATTCATAGGATGCAGCGCCAAAGGAGAACCGTATAGCCGTGGCAACACAGCTATGGTACCCTTTCAAGGGCGCAAAAAGGAGCTGTTTTTTGTAGCTCCTTTTTGCACCCTCAAAAGGCCGGATTGGGGCCACAGCATGAGGTTGTCATGGCCCCGATCTTGCTAGGAAAGGGACTGTGTATACAGCTCCTAAGTAAGCAAATATATGGTGAGTGAATTTGGAAAATTACCAGGGAAAATGATTAGGTTTGTTTGGTAGATTCATTCATGTGCATGACTCAAAAGCCAGGCAAAGCCCCAAAGGCCAAGCAAAGCAGATTTGAGTAGTGCTGTTCAACATGGTGGTCCCAGAACTGTTAGTTATTGGCTGCGGGTCTCTGGTGAGTTTGCAGAATGAAAGGAACAGTTGTAGCCAGTGTGCACACATATGGTGCCAGGTTCTGGCCCATTGGAAAGAAAAATTGCTGGCCACCCTCATCCAATAATATAAGCACTGATCCACTACCAGAAGATATAGACTCCAAGCCCAATAGTAATTTAAAAATTGCTGTTATACATAAAATGGCTTCTCCACTGTGCTCTGCCCCCAGATTCACCACCACGATCCCCCCCCCCAAAAAAAACCCAATTTTTTTTTTCCTCCAAAGTTTCCTAAAAACCTTTGGATTTCCCCCCCAGGTATTTTGGAAACTCTTATGTCCAGAACCTTTTTATTTTATTTTAACAAAGACTTGTGCTACATAGATTTTATCCATCAGTATAAAGCAGCACATGAAAGTTACAGGGCTGTTTGAGGTCTGTATTTTTTCTCTTTTTAGAAAAGCCAGAGGAAAAGCTCTAGCGAAGGTCCAGGAAGATCCTTTTTATAAGATAAAAAAGAAAGAAAGAAAGAAAGATATTCCAGCAGTCAAACAGGTTGGCCTCATATCATATTGATCAGGCTGTATTTTCTGCTCTTCAGCAAAGATTGGCTTGAAGTATATTTTCAACAGACTCTTTGCTAGATGTGAGAGCCTTCTTCCCTCTCCCCTACTCCACCAGATAGAATTCGGAAATTTGTAAGAAGTGCATTTCCTTCACTGAGTGCCTACTGCATTGCTTTAGTACTGCGAAAAGTTTCTGTCTCGCAGGCCCAGAAAGCAGCTGCACTCAGCCCCAGCTTCATACAAAATTTAACATGTTTGATGTATTCATCTTGTTCTGAGAGTCATGGGCAGGGGAGTGGCTTTTCAACAACAAGTTCCTTTTTAAGACACTCTTAATACATATGGCAGGGGTGTTGTGTTCAGTTCCCAACAGCCCATGAATAATGGTGGCCTGAGTAAGCTTCCTAACTGAACTTGTGCCCTTTCCCCCTCACTTTTCTTGAGTTTTCCAGTTATCTTAGCTAGGCTAAGCTCCAGGTTTCAGGGGCCCATCTGCTGGGGAGAGGCCATAACTTTTCTACTCTACTTTGGGCTACCTGAAGGCAACTGCCTGGGCCACTGCCAGAAGCAGAGTGCTGGCCTGACCCAGCAAAGCCCCTCCTACATTCTTACATAAGAATGCATTCCAGTTTCAGAAGTTTGTGAATAGTGCCGCATTGGCTTCTTGGCTTTTTATGAGTGATTAATGAGTCTGGGTGATTAAAAATATGTTGGGCTCTGCACTCCTTTCACTGAGACTGAGAATATGATGAAATCCTGAGAAAGTCAGAAAGAGAAATTCCATGTCCTTATAAACATGCCTGCCATATCTGTCTTATATCTCATCAGACTGTTTATCAATATAGCCTAATATTGTCTGTTGAGACTCACAGCAGCTCTCTGGGGGCTCAGGAAAAGGTATTCTCCATCACCTACTAGGTACTTCATCTTTTTTAAACCGGTGGTGCATTCTAGAGTGTATGTTTTCTGTTTGCAATTGCCATATCTTCCTAGATTTGTTAGGCCTAGGTGTTAGAATCATAGAATCATAGAGTTGGAAGAGACCACAAGGGCCATCCAGTCCAACCCCCTGCCATGCAGGAAATCACAATCAAAGCATCCCCGACAGACGACCATCCAGCCTCTGCTTAAAGACCTCCAAGGAAGGAGACTCCACTACACTCCATTGAGGGAGTTTGTTCCACTGTCGAACAGCCCTTACTGTCAGGAAGTTCCTCCTAATGTTGAGGTGGAATCTCTTTTCCTGCAGCTTGCATCCATTGCTCCGGGTCCTAGTCTCTGGAGCAGCAGAAAACAAGCTTGCTCCCTCCTCAATATGACATCCCTTCAAATATTTAAACAGGGCTATCATATCACCTCTTAACCTTCTCTTCTCCAGGCTAAACATCCCCAGCTCCCTAAGTCGTTCCTCATAGGGCATGGTTTCCAGACCTTTCACCATTTTAGTCGCTCTCCTTTGGACACGCTCCAGTTTCTTAATGTCCTTTTTGAATTGTGGTGCCCAGAACTGGACACAGTATTCCAGGTGGGGCCTGACCAAAGCAGAATAGAGTGGCACTATTACTTCCCTGGATCTAGACACTATACTTCTATTGATGCAGCCTAAAATCGTATTGGTCTTGTTAGCTACCACATCACACTGTTGACTCATGTTCAACTTGTGGTCTACTTGGACTCCTAGATCCCTTTCACACGTAGTTTCATTCAGCCAGGTGTCCCCCATCCTATATCTGTGCTTTTCATTTTTCCGCCCTAAGTGCAGTATCTTACATTTCTCTGTGTTGAATTTCATTTTGTTAGCTTTGGCCCAGTTTTCTAGTCTGTTCAGGTCATTTTGAATGTTGATCCTGTCCTCTGGAGTATTAGCTACTCCTCCTAATTTGGTGTCATCTGCAAATTGATAAGTATTCCCCCAATTTTGTCCTCCAAGTCATTGATAAAGATGTTGAATAGAACTGGCCCGAGGACAGAGCCTTGTGGGACCCCACTGGTCACTTCTCTCCAGGATGAAAAGGAGCCATTGTTGAGCACCCTTTGCGTTTGGTCGGTCAACCAGTTACAAATCGGCCAGCCTTCTGTAGAATTTAGGATTCAAACCCCTCCCAGCAGTGACTCCCAGAATGCAATAATTCAATGTATAAGGTTCAATCTCACCAAAAGCACATGGAGAAGAAAACCAGCCCCTTCCTTCTTGTTGTGCTGTATAAGCTGAAATCAGGTCTTGAACATCAGTGTCACTCCACATGGCAAGAGAACATGGATAATGGACATACAGTTTTTCTATCAGTTTATCTCCCTATTCAAGAAACCCAAAGAAGTCACCCTGAACTTGAGAACAACAATGACCTATTGTTAACAGAAAAGATCAGACTGAGGGTTAAACATTCCCATGTATAACACACACACACACACCTTATCCTTAATTCTGCAGATTTTGGTGACCATGTGAAAACATTTCAGCAGACAGATGGGTACAACTGGGCCCTGATCAGACTACTCAAAATGCATCTGTGGATCTTTTGTTCATATGGATTCACAATTCAGGAATTGTAAGCAGAATGATTGCCTCATTGAGGATTTTATGTTGAGGCAAATTTCTATGAATAACTTTTTCCATCCATGGAGAAAGTCTACTGAAGTTCTTGAATCAAAATGCAAAACTGGCATGGATTTATAGTGAAAATCATGAGCAAGGCCTTTATGCTTGCTGGCTGTTGTTCCCAAATCCTTCCTGTGTAATGCACATTGATTTTCCTTTTGAATACCTTCTTTCTGGGGAGATGGTGTGAAACCCTTTCAGCTTGGATCCTGCTTATGAATCAGGAACAGTCTAATTTCAGGGACAAGACAGAGATCCAGTGGAAGACTCCAGCAGTATGAGGGAACAATCTGTCTTTGCCAGTTTTCTTTCTCTCTGACCACATCCCCCCAGACCTATGGAACAGATTTTTGAGGACACAAAAGGCTTCACAAGAAAGCAAGAACTGATAAAATTCACCTCCCCATTTCATATCCGTTAGCAGGAATGCCCACAAGCAGAACTCTGCCCAATGAGGTTTGCAGGAGCTAATCCAGAATCCCAGATTATTTAATGGAATCAAGTCTCCAAAAACAAAAATAACCCCAAACCATGAGTCTTTATGGGTCTGGCAGCCAGTGCTTGCTTGGAAGCTGTATGTAGTGCCGTTGTTTGCACTCCAATGGCTTGAAATGTAATCATTGTTCCTCTGAGATGTGCTGCCTTTAACTATATGAGGGTGCCTCACATCTCTCCAAATAAACATTTCATTAGAGAGGCTTTTGTTTAAAATGTATTTCGAGTCCATCTAGCATTTAAACAGAAGTGACAGTGGCCCCTGCTGTTTGCAGACTGGCTTTCTGCCCAGTGCCCTGTAATTTGATGGTGTTGGCCAGGTTGCTCCATCTTTTGTACCTCTTTTCAAAGCAGCTGATTAAAACCTATTCCTCACAAAAAGCAGCTGACACAGTGCTTTCGCTTTCCCACTTGTTGGGGGTGATGCTACAGAGCAGCATGATGTCAACTGGAACTAGAAGAGAGGCACTGTTAATTGCTCTGTGAAAATAATGGCTGTCAGATACTAAATGAAATATTGCTTCATGTTTGGCTCTCAAAAAGAACCCATCATGCACCCACCCATCCCACGTCACAAAAAGGAGCAGCTTGCTAAGCATTCCAGGTGGAAGAGCCTGACCACCCAGCATGTGACTTTTAATGTTCAGTGCAAAAAGAAAAGAACTTTTAGTAAACTATTTCCCATTCTTTGAAAGTCTAGCTATGCATGTAGCTGTGATGCACTCAACTTAAACTGGTGTAGCAGCTCACAAAGGGCTTCTGATTTGGATTTTTCTGTTTTTTACTTCGATCCTGAAAACAAATAGAAGGATGGAATCAGAAAATGGCTTCAGAAGTTCATCTTTACAACTTGTAAACTATGAGTTGGGGACTTGGCCTCTGTGAGAATTCCAATTTGTTTGATTTTTTTGACATTCATACATTTAATATAGACTTCATTCTCCTTAATCAAGTTCCACATTAAGTGACAGAGAGCAAAGTCAGTTATGCTATTAAGCCTTTGATAACAGCACAGAGTTGAAAGAGAGGATTATGTGCCACATAGCCAATACTGCAATACCTAAGCTAATGTGTTAGAGATGGAGATAGGAGGCACTGTCTCATTGCAAGTGTTGGAGAAATATTAAATTATCAGTCCTGTTGGCTTTTGTACATGGAATGGGAGGATTCACTTCATTCAGCAAAATTACTTGGGGCAACTTTGCAAGGATGTGCATTTTTGCTGTCCTTCTTGGATAATTACATTGGCATGAGTACATTGGCAGAACCAAGAGGGTACCAATTCAAGGGTAAGCAAAGTATGTGGGTTTCAAGGGATCCTTGATTTGGAACCTTTTTTAAAAAACTAATGGCAACTGTCTCGGAAGATTTGGGTGCATCCACAATGATGTACGCATGTAGAAGCCACTACTCCTTATATTTTTGATTGGTTCTACCAAATCTGGCAAATGAGCCAGATTTAGTTCAGACTTAACTGTTGAAGCCAGATGTTGAATGTTTTGTCACTTTCATTCTTCCACCCTTTTTGAAAATTTTCTCACATTTGCTACTTCTTTCTTTCTTTAGTAAGAGAGATCATTGCCATTTAGTTAATTGGAGGCTACTCTGCCAGGAAATTCAGCTACATTCTCATGCTAAGCACAAAATTTTAGAGAGCAAGAGGAGAGCTGTAAATTCTGGGAAATAAATGGATTGAGCAAATGGAAATGTCAGGTTGTTTTCAAGAGGGAAAAAGAGAGGGGATGAGAATGAGTCAGGGTAGCCTCCTGATTTCCAGCGTTCTTTCTCTCTAGATAGTAATCCATCATTTGACCATGGTTTAACTGCTTTAAAGTGGATATTTTTGCACACTAGCAAAGATGAAAGAACAAGTAGGTCCCAGAAGCCAAATCAACAATGGTGTTTGTAGGGACTTTTTTGGCCATGCATCTTCGACTTCATGATGTGAGATGTCTCAGAGTGTTGATCAGTAGGGACCCAGAGCAATCAAGATCAGACACACACACCAAAAATTAAAATTACATAGGTCTCACCACTAAAGCTGGGTGGGCATCTTTCAGTGCTAGGGGAAAAAGAATCAGTCTTCTCAGTGGTAATACTATTGTTGCCTCTATGTTGGCCATTTCATTACACTGGGCAAGATCCTACCTGTGCACAGTTCCACTTCTTCCCACCACCTGACACCTGTCCTAGGAGGATTACTGGTGGGGAAGGGAAGAAGAAAGAGAGTGATTCAGACCATAACAAAGCAGCTGGTCTCAGATCAGGTGAGGAAGAGAAATGAGAGTGCACTATCCAATGGAGTGCTCCCATCTTTTCTTTCCCCCAGTAGCTAAGAGCAGCCAGATCTTCATGGTCTAAATTGTGCTTCCTCTCCCTCTGGTAAGAAGCACCAGCAAGGATTCCTGAGTTTTGACAACTGCTGGATGGTGAGAGGGTTTTGGATTCATCACAAGGATAAGAGAATAGCATGCTAGCCATAATCCCAATAACATTTAGAACAGTCCAGTAATGTAGACTTATATTATTATCCCCACATTGTTGTTGGAGAAGATGGAGCTGTGAAACCAGTGCCTTGCTTAAAGCCACATTGGTGAATTAATGGCCGAGATGAGATTTGTATCAAGGGTCTCCCAGCTCTCATATTTGGGATGCAGCTACAATAAGATTAGATTCAGGTCTGCTACCAAAAATGACAGTTCTTCACTGAGTTCTGTTCTTTCTCACTATAAAAATTATTTCTGCTCCCAGCTCCAGCTGTTAATGATGTGGAATAGAGGCAAGGAAATAATACAGGTTAGCATCTTGTTGGGAACTTAATGTCTATGGGAATTAGAATTGGGCACTTCTGTAATGCCTGTAATCAGAAAGGGACTGCTGTTATGTCATTATGTAGGGGAGCTGGCAATGTGACAGATGTGCATTGGGACTAAAGCACATTGAGACTTATGCACATTGGGACCATCGTGAATCAGGACACCAGCTAAAGAGGGCTGATATGCATCAGTATAACCCAATCTGCATCAGGACACTCTTGCCAGTGTCCAGTTACACATCTTCACAATTCACTAACACGGTTTCTTGGCACTTCTGCTACATAGCTAAGTACAGTATACATAATGTAATAGACCATGGTTGAGGATTCCAGCCACAGTCCGTATCTAACTGCATGTCAGAGGAAGGAGAGTAATCCACAGGATTACTGTTCCTGACAGCAGCAGCCTAATATAGCTAGGGTTGCCATAAGTCAGGACCTCCAAACCAGGACAAATGTAGGACAAATGTAGGATAACATTTTCAAATATAGGACACATTTTTATAAAAAATGGAGGACACACCAAAAATTTGATGATTTTAAAAAATGTTGATATAAATGCATGTTTCTTAGGCATGATCAAAATGGAGGACATTTGGGCATTATTCCTAGACAGATGGCAGAAATGTACTTCCCTTTCTGGCCAAACCACACACCCCCCCCCTCCATTCCAAAACACAAATGACACACATTTGGGCATTTCACATGGCTTTACTTAACATTGCCTCTTGCATATTTCAGAAGCTTATTCCATAACCAAACCCCTTGGGTTTAACACTTAGCATGGCTTAACATGGCTATGCATATTGAACATGTCAAGGTGGTTTCACAGTTCTTGCACCAAGTGTACTTCTCAGAAGTGTGTACTTGGTCAAGGGACTTTGGTTTTTCTTCACTGCGCATGAGTATGTAAAAATCACAGCAAATTACATTTGCCATGCCTCAGATGCTTGCTGATATCAATATCACCATCGTCATCATCATCACTATCATTGTCCAAGCAAGGCAAGCTTGTTAGCATTCAAAGCACCAAAATGCACTATGGAAAGTCACACCATCTCAGCTTTAGAAACAGTGCGCGCATGCCTCAGAAGCTGACTGATATCAATATGATCATCATCACTATCATTGTCAAAACAAGCAGACGTATTAGCATTAAAAGCACAAAAAATACACCAATCTGGATTAGATATCATTCATTGCAAATAAAGTCCACAGAACATTAGCATTGAACCAAAAGCATTCTCTTGTGCCGGCAAGCTACATGTCCCACTCACAAGTACACTTAGCATTTGAAACAGAACAGGCATTCTCTTGTGCCGGCAAACTACATGTCCCACTCACAAGTACGCTTAGCATTTGAAACAGAACAGCCAGTCTCTTGTGCTGGCAAACTACATGTCCCACTCACAAGTACGCTCAGCATTTGAAACAGAGCAGGCAGTCTCTTGTGCCGGCAGACTACATGTCCCACTCACAAGTACGCTTAGCATTTGAAAACAGAACAGGCATTCACTTGTGCCGGCAGACTACATGTCCCACTCACAAGTACGCTTAGCATTTGAAACAGATGCTTGGAGGGGGAGGGCTTAGAGAGAGGGGGGGGAAAAAAAAAGGGGGTTAGATAGAAGGGGGGTTAGACAAAGGGGGTTAGATAGACCAGTTATGGCCTTTTCTAGCAGTCAGTCCTGATCTGCTGGAATTTCTCAAAAGTGGCCTATTCCATAGGGTTGCCATAAGTCAGAAATTCTGACATACTCCAGCTCCCAGAATTCCATATCCTTGAGACATAAAAGAGTCAGGCTTTGAGCTCTGGTTCCCACAACACACTCCAGCTCCCAGAATTCCATAGCCTTGAGTCAGAAAAGATTTAAAGCATTGCTAGCCAAACTGGGTTACTTCTCCAGTGTGGATGCAGTGTGATGGGCTCCCTCCTTTTGCCTCCCCCTCAGCCCCCCCCCAACATGGCCCCCACAAGTCCTGGCTTCCCTCTTGTTGGGAAATGCAGGCCTGGCCAAGGAGAGAGTTGGGCACACAAAAACAACAGCAGCAGCAGAGGCAGAAGGGGGGAGGAAGAGAAAAAAGAAAGGAAGGAGAAAGAAGGAAAGGAGGAGAAAGAAGAAAAATAGGAAAAAAGATAAAAAGAGGAGGAGGAATAGGGGAGAAAAAGAGGATTAGATAGAAGGGGGTTTAATTAAGGGAGTTAGAGAAAGGTTGGCTAGAGGCAGGGTTGCCATAAGTCAGAAAGGAGTTGGGCACACAACAACAACAGAGGAGGAGGGGGAAAGAGAGAAAAAAGAAGGGAAAGGAGAAAGAAGAAAAGGAGAAGAAAGAAGAAGAATAGGAAAAAAGATAAAAAATAAGAGGAGGAGGGGAAAGAGGAAGAGAAAGAAGGGAAGAAAAATAGGAAGAAGAGGAGGGGAAAGAGGAAGAGAAAGAGGGGAAGAACAATAGGAGGAAGAGGAGGGGAAAGAGGAAGAGAAAGCGGGGAAGAACAATAGGAGGAAGAGGAGGGGAAAGAGGAAGAGAAAGAGGGGAAGAACAATAGGAGAAAGAGGGGAAGAAAAAGGAGGAGGAGGAGGGAAAGAGGAAGAGAAAGAGGGGAAAAAAGAGGAATCAGCTTGCCTGCAAAGCCCTCTCCAGGCTCCAGCCTTGGGCCTGTGCGAGGCTCGAAAGAGAGGAAGCTCCTCCTCTTCAGACTGGCTGGCCAATGGAGAAGACTGGAGCTGGGGCAGGCTCCTGCAGCAGGGGCAGGCTGTCCAGCCATTGGCCAGGCAGCCTGAACAGGAAGAGCTTCTGCTCAGCCCTACGCGTGGCCGCACAAGAGCGCGCAGGGCAGCCCAAAGAGGGCACAATGAAGAAGTGCCGGCAGGGCCCGGTGGCATGTGTGAAGGCTGCGGCACCGCCGCGCGCACACAAGGGCCATGCCGGTGGCCGGGCACACACAAGGGCCAGCAGCAGCAAGAGCTGCAGAGCGGCTGTGGTTGGTGCTGCGGCGGCGGCAACAGCAGCCAAGTCAACCCGGAACAAACCCGGGCAAGGGCCAAAAGCAGGACGGGACGCTCCCAACTCACCAAAAAACGGGTTGTCCCACCCCCAGGTGGGATATGGCATCCCTAAATATAGCAGAAATTTAGAGGGTCATGAAAAAGAGGCAAGTTTTCTGACAGAGGTGGGGAGAGGTACTTGTGGGATTTTCTGGCTCAATGGACAGTCCAGTAAGGCTGCTACTGGCTCTGCACCTTGACTGACTGGTGGAGAAGTACCCTTGGTGCTCTTCTCCCAGCAGCAAAATGTCTTGGGCTTTCTGTGCTATGTGAAGTTCTGCTCTATGTGGCAGCAGTCACAGAAACTCACTTCTGCTGGTAACTCTTGTGTGCTGTTGAATTTTCTTCCCACAACATCAGCATGGATATTACAGTCTTTGGAACCTGTCTATGACTTTTAAATAAACGCAGCCTCTGAAATTTCTTCACTGTCTGGGAGCTTGCCGTTGCATTTTTCCTCCTTTCTTCTCCACCAAAAGCAGTCGGTTATGTCATGATCATCAGTGTTGAGGCTGCCTGTCCCACATTCCCTGATGGGAACATGCTCAAGAGTTCAGGATTTCAATCAGTGCCAGATTGGGGTTGTCCACAGCTGCTTCTGACCATGATGGAGATAAGAGCATTGCCCATTTCAGAAATAAGGCTTAGTAGAGAAAAATGAGTTGTATTCTGATTGGGAGTGATGATTCTCTCTTCTTTTAAAATGAAGTGAGCCTGACAATGCATGGGATTCCAAGTAATAGGGTCGTAATCACTGGGCACTTGCTCTGCCTCCAATTGCATAAATGTTACATGGGAGTGTTTTAAAGTCATTTTATCATGAAAAAGGAGGCAATTTAACATAACTATTACCCTGTGCTCTTCATGAAAAATGCATTAAGCAATTACAACTGAAAGTAAGAGGTCTTAGGAAGCAACACACTGCTGTAGGCGATACGCCCCAACAGCTGCAAAGAAGTGTGATGTATTATTAAATGCCTTGATTATTAGGAAGAAGATGGTTCACATTAAAGGGGAATAGAGGTGGGGGGGGGTCTGTCTAACAGGGAACATTTTGATAATCTTTTTGATGAGAAATGTTCTTTTTCTTTGGGAGGGAGAAAATTGTACATCTATTGTACAGCAAGGGGAGCATTAATTTGGCATGTTGCTCCCTCTAATTATTGCTGGCTTCTTCCACTCAGGGTATCAAAGGAGCAGCAAATGATGACATATGCATGAGAAAGTCATGGCTGGAGCTTTGTTCGTTGTTAATGCAGCCTAAGGGGCTTGATTGAAATCCTGAGTCGATGTGGCTGGCTGGAAGCTTTCAGGGCAAAAGATGGCTGCCAGGCTCTGAGTCCACCCCCCTTCGAGGCCCTGGGCACTGGAAGATGGCCCACTACAAGGCTCTTGGGGTCTTTTTCCAGGGATAAAAACTTCTGCTAGCCTATACATTTCATTCATCAGTGCCGTGACCAAATTTACAAGGGTCTGATAGTCAAGTTGTGCAAAATGACTACTGAAAATTAGCACTTATGGACAGAGCTGTCTTATCATATATGTGCAGCACTATTCAGCAAAGAGGCAAACTCCTTCAGCGAGAGAATTCTTTGATAGTCAATATGGCCTCCAGTCTTGGGAACTGTCTTCCAGGCTTGAATGGTTTGGGATTATTTCACAAATAATGTTTGTCACAGTAGGCACACTCAATTAGGGGGATGTTGCAAGTCAAAGTTCCCCCTTGCACATGCATTTGGAAACATGATGTGTCTTGTTCACACATTATATTCTTAGGCATGTATTTTAAATATTTATTTGTACACAATAAAAATGCAATGATGGAATTCTGGACTAAACTATTTTAGATGCCCTAAGTCATAATGCTCCCACACCTTTTTTTGGGGGGGGGGGGATCCCACCCTAAATACTCTAAAGGCACCTGTCTGATCTTGGAAGCTAAGCAAGGTTAGCTCTGGTTAATAGTTAGATGGGAGACCACCAGGTGCTATGGGCTATATTTCAGAGGAAGGAACCGGCATAACCACCTCTGAGGATTCATTGACTAGGAAAATGGTATGAAATTTATAGAGTTGCCATAAGTTGACAAGCAACTTGAAGTAGCGTGTGTACACGCGCACACATGTACATGCATTTGCACACAATAAATTATCACCTGGAACTGTGAGATCAAAAGATGATACAGGCAGACTACAAAAAAATTACTTTACTGGGTGTCTGGAGTTAATAACCAGACATGGTTGTGGGAGAGTGTCTTTTATTCTTATTATTGACATATCTCCCTTTTGTGACTTCCCTCTAGTTTCTCTCTTTCCACCATATCCCTCTATTTGCATTTGTACATGCTGACATCCTCTTTCTGGCTCTTTGGTAGCTTTAGGCAAAGTTCATATAACCATGCTCCTAACTTGAGCACCAGACAGTGTCACACATCCATTAATGATTAACTGATGAGGACAGAGATATCATATAAATGTAGCATTTTGTCAGTGGAGGAGAGCTCACTGAGCTTGATAGTTAGACACCTTTGAAAACTAAACTACCTTCTCCAATGAGTTTATGACTAGTTCAGTCTAACCATCTGCTCGTATATTAGCACTCTTTGGACTCTGTTCCTTTAAAATGGGAAGGACTACATTCTTGAATGTTTCCTACACACACACACACACACACACACACACAGAGAGAGAGAGAGAGAGAGAGAGAGAGAAAGCTTGGCTGTCGGGGAAGAACAGTTAGGATAGAGGCATTCTTTCTGACAAGCCAGTATTATGTGTTTAGAGAAATATGCACAGAGGGCATTCTGGCATGTAATCCTCCCAAATGTAGGGTGAGCGGTTCAGCAACAGTTTTACCATCCAGGCTGCTGGTGCTACAGGATCACTTCAATGCCTCTCTATCCACAAAGTTCCTGGACCATCATAACCCTCAGAAGGGCTCTCCTAAGTCAAGTATAAGGTGATGGAGTTTACAGTCACATCAGTCTTAGCCAGTTGTTAGTCACCTCCTGATCTAACTACCAAAACAGGAGGAGATGTCATAAGTTTATTTAGTCATACTCTTTGTGCCTCTGAGCCCCTTTTTTTTAATCCTGCCCTTATCTCATCATGTAGGCTGCTTCCTCTACCAGGAGTGCCAAGATGGTCTTCCCTTTCACCAGCATTTCTCCACAGACATCTATCCTCTTGCATCAGATAGGTGTTCTTTCTCAGTAATGATTAAGCCCTGGCTTGTTCTTGCCTAGGAAACATGCATTCCTTTCTGGCTTTGTTTTTTTAAAAAATTGCTACTTTTAATTAAGATTGTCATGTATTAATTCAACTCTATGAGAAATCCCACAAAGATTACTAGCTTGCCAAAACTTTCCATAACCTGTCAGCCCATACCCACTTGTGTTGGTTATTAGTGGCTACTTTTTTGCAGTTTTCAAAAACTTCCTTGCCTCATTACCTGGGAGTGTTTGAACGCAATCCAAGTAGTTATTTTACAAGCCTATTTTAATTAGCAGTTTCCTGTTAAACTTTACCAGGTAATTCATCTGACTTTACTTCTTGCTTTTCCTTATATCTCTTTCAAGCAAATGTTGACTCATAGCTGTGCATACTCACTACATCTTTAGAAAAGTCTTTCTGCAATATACTTTGGGTGGTTCAATATGGTCTGCACAGAATAATTGCCTTTTAAGAGAACAAAATATTGTGGTGTTAAAGCTATGAGTACTACTGTAATTTTTGAAACACTTAATGTATAGGCTTTGTATGGCTCATTGCAGAGCCTATTGGGCTTTGGCCTTGAAGAGAATGGCGGGGGAGAGGAGCAATTGTCTCTGCAGATAAAAGCGTTATGATGAAGGATGACTCTTCCCTCTTTGACTTAACATTTTCCAGCAGCTTGATGCTAAGTGTTAGGAAGGGTCATTTATTTATTTATTTATTTATTTATTTATGTATTTCATTCATATCCCATCTTTCTCCCCAGAGGGACCCAAGGCAGATAAAACCTTTAAAATGGCAATAAAAATCAAAACAATTAAAATGCCTATATCCAATATAAAATCACATAAAATATAGACATCCCTCCAGATTCACGAGGGTTAGGGGTGGAGGACTCTCATGAATATGTCTCCCTTCCAAAGCTTCAAACAGGTCTAGCAAGCAAACAAGCTTGTAAAATGTGGGCTAGACAAAGTAACTGTTACATGGATTTGTAACTGGTTGACCAGCCAAACCCAAAGGGTGCTCAACAATGGCTCCTTTTCATCCTGGAGAGAAGTGACCAGTGGGGTCCCACAGGGCTCTGTCCTGGGCCCAGTGCTATTCAACATCTTTATCAATGTCCTGGATGACAGAATTGGGAGCATACTTATCAAATTTACAGATGACACCAAATTAGGAGGAATAGCTAATACTCCAGAGGACAGGATCAACATTCAAAATGATCTGAATAGACTAGAAAGCTGGGCCAAAGCTAACAAAATGAAATTCAACACAGAGAAATGTAAGGTATTGCACTTAGGGCGGAAAAATAAAATGCACAGATATAGGATGGGGGACACCTGGCTGAATGAAACTACGTGTGAAAGGGATCGAGGAGTCCAAGTAGACCACAAGTTGAACATGAGTGAATAGTGTGATGCGGCAGCTAAAAAGGCCAATGCAATTTTAGGCTGCATCAATAAAAGTATAGTGTCTAGATCAAGAGAAATAATAGTGCCACTGTATTCTGCTCTGGTCAGGCCCCACCTGGAATATTGTGTCCAGTTCTGGGCACCACAATTCAAAAAGGACATTGAGAAACGAGCGTGTCCAGAGGAGGGCGACTAAAAAGGTGAAAGGTCTGGAAACCATGCCCTACTCAGGGAGCTGGGGATGTTTAGCCTGGAGAAGAGAAGGTTAATATGATAGCCCAGTTTAAATATTTGAAAGGATGTCATATTGAGGAGGGAGCAAGCTTATTTTCTTCTGCTCCAGAGAACAGAACCCGGAACAATGGATGCAAGCTACAGGAAAAGAGATTCCACCTGAACATTAGGAGGAACTTCCTGACAGTAAGGGCTGTTCGACAGTGGAACACACTCCCTCGGAGTGTAGTGGGGTCTCCTTCCTTGGAGATCTTTAAGCAGATGCTAGATGGCCATCATCATCATGATGATGGGGATGCTTTGATTTGGATTTCCTGCATGGCAGGGGGTTGGACTGGATGGCCCATGCGGTCTCTTCCAATTCTATGATTCTATGATTCTAAGCTGTCTGAGGTGCTGGAAAGGCAGGGCAATGTGCGTTGGCCACTGCCTCCTTCTTTCCCTAGGCTTGAGAAAGGTCCAGATACCCCTCTCATGTCTTGGGAGGGAAGCAAAGAGAGCTGGCTGGCCGCTTCTTCCTTCTTTCTCAAGGCTTGAGAGGGGCCTTGGGGATAAAGGAAGGAGGCACGCCAGCAGCTTCTGGGAGCTGTATTATTCCCGAGTCCATGGCTGTGTGCGCACACCCTCCCGGCTGTCCTTGGCTTTTCTGTCACTCACAGGGGAAAAGCTTGGGAGAGAATGAGGGGAAGGACTGCACACACACACACAGGGACTCACGAATAATCAAAGCCGCAAATCCAGAGGTACGACTCTTTACACAAGTTATACACAAGGGTCAGCAAGTGGATTTCTAGATTTGAAGGATAGAAGCACCATTAGGTCCATTACAGGATCTCAGAACCAGCAGTAATCTGCCAGGGAACAGTATTAGAAGTTAATGTTGGTTAGGATGAGCAAACATTGCAAAGGAGTGCAGAAAAACAGGTTTTGTTTCATGCTGGAGCACTGGGTAAAGAGTTTTGCAATGCATAGATGCAGTCAGGTTGCTGCTTGTGGAAAGCTGATTAGAAAGCTGTATGCTTTTATTTCATTGCATCATAAAAGCTATTAGCAATAAACTAAAGAAGACTGGGGCAGGGAGGAAATGTAGTTTATCATCTGTATTCTGGGTATGTTTGAAAATGGAATTTGAGACCCTGAAAAATGATGTGTCAGCTAGCTCAGTATCCATTGCCCTTGTTGGGTTTCCTAAAGGCAGGAGTGCCTCCATACTCCAATAGACATGGGATGGCCACATGCTATGCCACATTCTGAACTTTTCTAAACTCTTGCAATATTTGTGTCATGGCATGCATTGTTTTGGAAGGGTGGGGGGGAAATTGCATGCTCTCAAAAGTCACCTGCTCTCAGCTTAACAGCAAATCCCTTCTGAATAAATCTTGCCAAGAAAAGCCCATGATAGGGTCCTCTTAGTGTTGCTATAAGTCAGTACTGACTTGAAGGCATACAACAACAATCATCAGTTTTCACTGAGATCTTTAATAATCAGTCTGACATAATAGCCACCATAAAATCCAAACCCACAGCTTATCTAGATACCATTGTGCCATCTATAAAGGCCACCACATATGATAGGAAATTCTGTCAGGAAATTATGTTCTTGCATTAAATTTTTGAAGGCATGTAAACAGACTGCCCTGTGCTCTAGAAACAAATTAATATGCACCTATTTTTCAATCCCATTAATTTAGTGGTAGAATCTTAAACCATTTACTAGCAGGAGAGGGGGGAACATAATGAACTGAAAGAACAGAACAATATATCTGCTTATAATAATGTATTTAGATATGTCACCCTTGGCTTAAAGGAAATCATTTAGAGAGCAATTATGTTTCAAAAGAGAATCTTTTTGTAAAGAATTGAAATTTAAATCAAGATTTTTTAAGCTTGCAGGAGCTATAATTACAGTGCCTGCAGTGATTTCTACTCTACAGAGAAGGGTCATTTCATCACAAAATTGCTTCAAGAAATCTGAATAATGTGAGCCTGAGATTTGCTTCAGCTTTTCATAGGAAACATTCACTTTTAAAAATGAAATTCTCAAGCAATTTTAGGAGGAATAAAGGCATTATTCTCAACTTGAGATTGTTCTTCTATGTAGTCTTGAGATACAGAATTAAATGCCTGCCCTAAAGGTTCCCATCCCACCCACTCCCCTTGGAACAAAACTGGAAGTTCTCTTTCGATTACACAGGCCTGTTACAGACTGCCAAAAATAAAGCTGCTTCGGGTCTCTTTGGAGGTATGCTCTTTAAATGATGCATGGGTCCTAAGAGTCCAGAGGTCGCGCCAAAGCCACACTCCATTCCTAAGCACTGGAGGGCAGCTTTGGTGCAGCTTCCAGATTCTTAGGATGTATGCATCATTTAAACAGCATACCTCCAAAGAGACCCCAAGCAGCTTTATTTTGGCAGTTTGTAACAAGCCACAGTCAGGGTTTCACTTAATGTCTTGTATTTTTACTTTTTATTCTGAAATGGCCAGCTGTGCAAGTCCCACTGTTGACCTGACACTCAATCATGGCTTATTTTTCTTCACTGTGGTTAAAATTTGATATACAAGATATTTTTGAGACCTTACAAACAGGTCTCACAGGCTGGATGCAGAAGCAGGTGTCCACAGTTCTTTCTAACATCCAAAATCATGAATAGATTTCTTTAAATCACTGCCATTTAAACCTCAGGCTCTAAAACCAGTATCTAGTCCCAACTGCAGCAGACTAATTGAATCACTTGCTGAATGGTAAGTCAACACTTTCCTAATGCAATGAGTATACTCAAGTTGGGACTAGGAGCTAGATTTAAGTCTAGGTAGATACATTAGAAGATGCATTTTAGTGTGTATACTGTGCATGGTGTGTTTATAATACCACAGTCATTCATATGATGTCACCCACATTGTTGTTTTGTGCCTTAAGTCATTTCCAACTTATAGCACCCTTAAGCCTTCATGGGGTTTTCTTAGCAAGTTTCTTCAGAGGAGCTTCGCCATTGCCTTCTCCTGAGGCTGAGAACATGTGACTTGCCCAAGGTCACCTAGTGGGTTTCATGGCTGAGCTGGGAATTGAATCCTGGTCTCAAACCACTACACCACACTGGCTCTCACATAGAATCTTAAAATACTGCACATACTGTAAAAATGCTTACTGTCTTCTCTGTCACATCCATGTTTCTAACAGCAAGTCAGTTCTTTCTGTCTCTAGCTCTGACCTTCTTTCTTAAATTTCTGACCAGTGGGAATGTCCATATACATGCACCTCAGTTAGCTGTCAGTAAAGTGGTTTCATTTTACTCAACTGAATGCATTGTTCTCACATCTGATCACAGTAGAGGAATAAAACAATCAACATTGTTTTTGTTTGATGGTTTGTGTGGTTGGCAGTCCCTTTGATCAAATAAATCTGGTGCAAGGGGGGTTTCATAAAATTCCTATTTTTCTGTAAATTTACTTTTGCAGCACTTCAAACTGGCATTTCATTATTACAGCTGTTGTTGAGTACCCTAAAAGATTTCTGAAAACATGAGTACACTACCCGAAAAGATTTCTGAAAACAATGGTTTGATGTGCTAGTGTATATAAAATTGATATTTTACGTGTGTGTGTGTGCCTGTGTGCCTTCAATCCACTTGTCAGGAAGACTCAAATGACTAAACTGAGACTGTCATACTTTGGACATGTGTGCACCTTCAAGTCATACCCCTGTGAATTTCATAGGTTTGTTTTTTTTAGGCAAAAAATACTCAGATGTAATTTGCCTTCACCTTCCTCTGAAATATAGCCTACAGCACCTGGTATTTCTTGGTGGTCTTTCATCCAAGACCTAACCAAAGTTGACACTACTTAACTTCCAAGATCAGATGGTATCTGGTGCCTTCAGGGTATCTAGGCTCTTGATATTTTAAACTTAGGTAGATTTTATGGTTCAATGGGAATAATTTACATGCTGCAGTCTTAAATGCTGTAGTTAGTCTTGATTAGAGTAGACCCATTGAATTAATAGGATTATTTACATGTTGAGTCAACAATAGATTGAAAGGATCTATTCTAGTTGGGACTAGCCAACAGATTGCCATCTATATCATAATCTTAATTTCCCCCCTTCTTTTCTTTCTACAGGAGCAACCAAGGGTTTATGCACATGAAGTTGACAAAAACCAAAGAGAAATACATTTTGGGTCAGAATAGCCCTCCATTTGACAGTGTGCCAGAAGTGATCCACTACTACACTGCAAAAAAACTCCCAATAAAAGGAGCTGAACATTTGTCACTCCTTTACCCTGTTGCTGTGCGGACCTTGTAATTGCTCTGATCCATGCTCCTTCCTGTGGATGGGAGATGAGGGGTAAAGCAGCAGGAGGGATGCCCCTGCACTGGCTACAGCAACGTTGCGTGGAACGGAGGTGCCCAGCTCTGCCTTTCCAATAGCAGACCGATTTGTGGTAATGGAATCGTTGCACTACTTTGCATGTCCTGCGTGGAAATGTGGGTTTCTATTTATAGGAGAGAAGAGTGCATTCAGGCATGGAAGAAATGCATCATCTTCCAGGACTGCCCACCTGCCAATGAATGGAAATGTTGCCAAATCCAAAGAATGGCCTTCCAACTTTTCCACCTGTGACCAAGAACCTGTTCTTCTCCCATTTGAGGGAACAATTTTCCAACTACTCAAACAGAAGCTGCAAATGGCCTTTAACTCTTGTCAAAGGGGGAGGCTAAAAGAAAACTGGCCCAATGGCCTTGCCCAGCACGCAAGATCAGGAAACTGTATCCTGCCTCCCCGGCCCAAATTTTGTGTTGTTTTTTTCATGCACAGATTGATAAAACATGGAGATTTCCCCCTCTCCTTTTTTTGTCACAATGACGATATGATTTGAATATCTCAAATGAGTAATTTTGCAATCGCAAAGTGTCTTCATTTATTTATGAATAGGATATGTAGTTAAATAGTGGTTTAATATATATTTTTAATCCCCCTCTCCCCTTTTTTGGTACAATAATAAAGTGCAAAGGGTTTTTTGTGCTGATTCCTAGATTAAATGGCAGAGAATCAGGTCCGTTTTCTGTTGTGTGCATACAATGTGAGTGGTGATGGTTCTGTAGTTTCCAAGGAGGAGGAGAAGGATTTAGTATGTTGAAGGTTGATGTTTACATGACTGGATTTCAGACTCAATAAGGCTTCTGCAGGACAGGTCTCCTTGGTTTGCATACAGCACCTGTGCAAATAATAGTCC
Organism: Sceloporus undulatus; assembly: GCF_019175285.1. Taxonomy (NCBI): domain Eukaryota; kingdom Metazoa; phylum Chordata; class Lepidosauria; order Squamata; family Phrynosomatidae; genus Sceloporus; species Sceloporus undulatus. The sequence goes on from NC_056523.1 coordinate 218,507,592, forward strand.
TCACCCAGATAACCTATGGGATAGATTCTTTTTTAACCACAGGGACATGGGGAAATCACACACAGAAATCAGCTGTTTTCTGCTTCTCTAGCCGAGATGAACACCAGATGTTCATCATGCACCCAAATGTAAATCAGAGCTACATTCTGGTTCTCTCTCATCCAAGAGGGACTGTCCTGTTATGTACAATGACAAGTCATGGGTCTTTTCCTGCCTTCATAACAAGATAGAATAACGCATCAAATACTCTCTTTGCCTTGGCAATGCAACTGCAGCTGGCTTCTACCTGACCTGTAGAGCATAGAGCCCCACCTCATCTTCAGTCAGACCTGGGATGTGGGTTGTGCCTCTTGGCCAGAACATTTGGCAAATTCTAACTGAAAGGTAGAATCTGCAATGAACACAGCTGCAGCTGACACCAATGCCTCCCTACCAGAGCATTTATTCTGTTATGCTAACATCTAATAGAGATTACCTGATGACCTGACATGACTATGATATGTGCTTCCCTGCCAGATGTATCCAGTGATGTGGATCAGGATGGGAAAAGGCACAGCATCACTATGGCAGGCATGGGTTAATTTGTATTAAAACTCAAGTGCTGGGCTGCCATTGACTTATGTGCTAACACACCCCAGTTTCTTGGGCATCCCAAAAAAGCTGGAGCCTACTTCCCTGCATTACACTCTCCGCAGCACTGTGCTTTTCTCTGTTGGTAAATCTCTTGAGTCAGGATTCAAACTTCAAATCTTTCAGTCTCTTTTTCACATTTGCAATAAGGCTGTGAAATTAACTCTCTCTTTTAAGTAGACCTTTCCCCCAACGTTGAAGTACATTTATGTGCCGGTTTAAAAGCATAATGGAATAATCATTATTCCGATGCCTGTGTAAAATACTGCTTATTGTACTGTACAATGTGAAAAGAGAAGTCCTCAGGCGACCTGGGCTTATAAATAATAAGTGTCTCTTGTTTCCTGATTTGTTTTAGCCTCATACAGACCAGTATTAAATCTGGTATTAATTCCAGGATTCTAATTTACCTGTTTGAGGGCAAAAGAAAATAAATCTCTGTAAAAATGTATGTTGAATCGGCTGGCGCTAATCTAATGGAATGTTCAGATTAATTCTGCATGCCAAGTGTCTCTCTGTTGTTTCGTTTTTCACAAATACTGGAGAGTTTCTCCCTAAATGAAGTAAAAGAACAATCCTTTTTTAAAAAACAAAAGCAAAACCACACAATTGTGTTTCTCCTTTATCTTCTTTACAGTCCCCACATGGAAGAAAATGCCCTTGCTCCTTTGCACAGGTGATTCTGATATTGTTGTTTCAAGTCATGGGGCTTCAAGCTGTGGTCCAGTTGCTCAAAGTGGTATAGATAGCTGGAATTAATGTGGCACTTTTTGCAAGGGCAAGAGAGCCTGCCAGGCATCAAATCAGACCTATGCTCCTGATCTCCTTTACTTGCTCCTTTGCCTAATAAACTAGAGACAATCCTTACCAGAGGCACCACCACCACATGGGAATGGACACTACTGACTAGTTTACAAATATTTACTCGATAGTCAGCTGTTTTACCTCATGTACCGAAACATTTTTATGGTGCAGCATTATTCAATAACCAACAGGAATACTTACATAACCAGGCCATTAACAGCAAAAATGTATTGTGGAGCACAGAGGACCATTTTCATAATTTATATTGCTTAAAATTACCTGGATGCAACAGAGCCATTATTACTCGTGTGCCACTAGTATAAGTATTTATAAAAGTGCATTACCACTGCTGTTGGTTGCTCCTATATCTCCAAAAATTTCATCAGAAGAAAACCCCCCAAAGTGTATGTATCCAACAAGATGAGAACATCTGTAGTGTCACTTGGTTGCAGAGCTCATTAAGTGTAAACATTCTGTGTGCACCCTTGTTATTTTCAGTGAGTGTACATGCATCTCACCATCCTTTGGCAGAGCAATTTATGCAGAGATTTGTCTACTGTTAGCAATAGCAACAGCAATTGCAAATGCATTTCTATACTGCTTACCAATGTACTAAGTGGTTTTACAAAGTGTAAGCTAATTTCCCCCAACAAGCTGGGTATTCATTTTAGCAACCTATGGAAGGATGCCAGGCTGAGTTGACCTGGAGCCCCTAGCTGGTGTTAAACTCACAACCTTGTGGTTTGTGAGTGACTTGTGGCAGTACAGGCATTTAACCACTGTGCCACCAGTGTTCCTACTGTTGAATTTCAAAACAAGTTAAAGAGAGCTGAGTCTGAGAGAAATGGAATCTTGTCACATTGTCCCAAATAGAGACAAGGTGAAGTTCAGTAGAAGTCAAAACTAAACATTCAATTGTAGGTATTCCTGACCACTACCATTTCAGAGTATAAGTGAGGAATTGCACTTAGGTAATATGCCTCCATGATTACTCTGTTCAAAGTTCCCCTACATATAGTCTAGACCCCTTTTCTTGAATTGGCAGTTACCTAAATACAGGAAGACTACATGAGGGAAAGTGTTGTTTTTTAATTCCTTCAACTGAACTCTGCAGGAGTACAGTGTTGCGGTAAAACATCTTGGTCGTTCATCACATAATTTTTGTTTCCTGTATGTAATTCTATCCTTTCTCTGTTCCATCCACATGTTTTTATGAATATTCCAGAACAGCTGCCACCAAAGCTGAGCAACCTTTCACAGCAATGATATACATCTATATTTAATTGGAGTATACAAGCATACCAGGGCCATGCAAATAATATCGATAACAGTAACAACAATAAAACACCAGAACTCTAGTTTCATTCATGAGGTTGACTATTTCTGCCATCTTAAGTTTCAGCTTTCTGATCAGAACCAAATATATCAGTTCCATTAAGGCCTTTACATACTTTATTCAATAATATCTATTTCAGAAATGACTTCAGATAAATACTCTCCCACAACAAGTGAGCGACTTCAACAACTTTCAGCAGCTGTTCAAATATGGTACCAGCATTGCTTGAAGAGTCTGAAGTAAGAGCAAAACCCACTAAGCCTTCCACATCTGTCACAGGAACATCTCAGTTATATGGGATTATACCACCACAGTTTTTACAGTAGTATTACTTGATGGCCTCTACACCATGTTAAAACCACATCCAAGATAAAAGCAGGTCAGCATGGGAAGCTGACCATCCCTACCACATTTTTTTCCCTGAGGTGATTCATTTTGGCATGGGATGTATTTAAATTCCTCTGTGCTTGCATTGATCCAAGGGGAAATAGAGTTCAGAAGAGAAGACACACTCTGGAATTTTAAATTCCACTCTTGGGATAGTTTGCACATTGATACTCCTCTCCCCAACCTATGATAGAGTACCAGCTTTGAAAGGTTAACTTTGTTCCAATAAAAGTTGAATACTGGAATCAATCAGCATTTGCTCAGACAGTTTCTCTCAAAATGTTCCTCGTTGTTGCCGCATACGTATTTTGAAGCGTATGTTGAAAACATTTGGAGCAAACATGATTGGTGGTTTGAAAACTGATGAAAAAATATATTAACATCCACATATTAACTCTGATATGTGTAGATCAAGCAGATTAGTATCAGAATTCAGGAAGTTGGTGGTCCTCAAGCATTCCTAGGATTATCCCCAGATAATCTCAAAAATGTTCCAACTGAAAATTCTTGCATGATAGATTTTCCCCTCCTTATCTATAAGTATGAATAAATAATGCTGTCATAAAACTAGAGACTTTATTTTTCTCTAGTCATTTCTCCTGAAGGAACTCTGTCTGATCCTCTTGCACCTTCCCTTAAGAACATGTGCCTACTAAAACAGAGCAGGGAGGGAATGAATAGCAAATGAGGCTGGCTTCATGTGTGCTGCTTTTCAAACAGTTTTGGCTTGGCTTAGAAGTATATTGCCAATTTATGTTATCTGCAGAGAAAGCATTCCAAGGGGGGGGGGGAGTCCCCAATGTTGAAATGTCGCTAATTTCACCAAGTAGTCTAGTTGACACATCTCTGAATCCTAGTGCATTGGCTTAAAAGTGCTATATTGCTCAAAACAGAATATTTTTTGATCCAAACAAGGGTCCATATATATATATATATATATATATCAGTGCCTCCTGCAGTTTCACCTAAAGTGATTCAGATTTTATACCACCTCAGGTTCTGATCAGTCACTGAAAACTGCCTTCCTTATCTTGCGGGTCTACCAGGGATTTCAGGACCAGTGAGTTGACACCTGCCCTATTGGACACCCTGTCATCCCATGCATATTGTGATGACAGGATTAATTTGACCGCTGATCTGGCTTTCTTTTTCAAATATGTTGCCATTGTTTTTCACAGGGTATTAACTAGGAAGACTCCTCTCAGTATTGTGTGGTTTTAATATCCCCCCCCTCCCATTTGATCCCATAACACAAGCCTTCCCCAATGACCCTAACTTGCTGGAAAGGATAGGAGTTGTCCAACAGACCTGGAAGGCACCTGCTTGGAGAAGAAGTAAAGGTGTTAGTGTTAAGTTACAGTGTCCTGTACAAAGGGCTTAACGTGAGTCTTCCCATTGGCTTTAGCATGTGTTGGCCTTTTTCAAAGTACTAGTGCACACAAATATGCATATAAACTGAAGAGTGTGACAGTGTGTATGAGTGTGTGAGAGCGCGAGAGAGATGCACACCTGCATAAATCCCATTGAAGGGAAAGCTGTGGGTTTTCATAAGTATCGGGGGTTTTTAATTTATTTTTAACAGAAAGGATTTATCAGAGGTGCAGGATGACCACAGCCTAAACTGAACCTGTCTGTTCTTTTGCACTGTGATGTTTGTCTGCCTGTTTTATTTAAGTGATTGTGTGATTATTATGTTTCCCACTTTTTCAAAGTTTTCCTCTTTTCGAAAACAAAATATACACAATGTTACAGTGATTTGTGCTGTCGCTTATGGCCAAGAGAATGAGCCATAATTGTGCCTGTGTAGTCCATTAAAAGTTTATTTTAAATAAAATTATAAACCTCTCCCTTTTCTTCCTCTCATTGTGGTGGTTTCCTCTCTGTCAGAGCGCCTTCGTATTTTCTGGCGCGACTTAACAATTGAAACAATTCCTCCTCCGCAAAACAATCCATATTGAGGTGCCCTGGGTTTTGTAAGGTTCCTATGTCAGCCATAAGCAGTGGGAATGAGAATGAGGCTGTGCATTTGTGTTTAATAACAGCTGTGTCAGGCAGATCAACTTGCCTATTCAACAGAGCCTGCCTGAGAGAGTTGCTTCATTTCTCTCTAAAACTCATCCCTCTGCAAAAGCTTTTGAAAAGCCATTTGCATTGACTAATTTTTTCTCTGAAGGCTCAGCAAGTCAATTAGCCCCCCTTCCCTTCTCTGAAGGCAAAATGGGACAGCACCAAGCTAGAGAGACGCTCGAGTAATAAAAGCTGGCAACAATAGCTCAGTCTTCCGCAGAAAGAAAAGCCAAAAGACCATCTCCTGCAATTGCAATGCTGTTTGGGCTGAAAAACGATTGCGGTTGACATTCCTAAACAGGCAAGTCATTTCTCCCTTCTTCCCTTGGAAGGGAAACATTCATTTCTTTACCATTATATATGAGGAGGGTTGGGCTCCACCAATACGTATGCTTTTGACAGTGCCAAAACCTTGTTCGTTTTCAGTGATTGTTGGCACTCTGTGCAAAAACAAGTGCTTATTCGTTGAAGTTGCCTCCACTTTCCCTTACTCTCTGAAACAACACCATGACACAGCCAAAACAACTGGTTGTGTACCATTGTGGCTGTCATCCTGTTCGCTCTATGATCCTTCCTTGGGTAGGCTCACACATGCAACTAATCCAGAAGGAAGCTGAGGAAAGGAAGGAAGATTGGCATTAGCTTGAATTTCAAGATGGAGGACACCACAACTTTAAGGACAGCAAATGCAGCAGATTGTGTCTAACAACAGACCAGAAGATGCTGGTGTATCTGTCACATACATACATGCACACATACACCTGCTTCACACTGACCAAAACTGCTCCAGAAGGTTGTGGCTACAGTGTAGATTTGGGTGAAGGAACCCATTGTGCAAGCACCTCCACCCCCATCATTATCACAGCACTGCAATAAGGAAAGCTCCAGATGAAACCCCATGTCTTTTCAGAAACTAAGGCTGCATCGGCACTGCAGATTTAATACAGTTTGACATCACATTAATGACCATAGCTCGATGCTGTGGGATTCTGGGATTTGTACTTTTGTGAAATATTTACCAATAGCATTTACATTTCTAAACTGCTCTGTAGGTGGTTTATAATTTGTAAACCAACTGTCCCCAACAAGCTGGGTACTCATTTTACCAACCTCCGAAAGGATGGCAGGCTGAGTCAACCTTAGAGCCCTGGGATCAAACTCACCACCTTGTGGCTGCAGTACCACCATCACTGTGCCACATGGGCTCCTTCAACCTGCTTTGGCACCACAACAAACTATAAATTCCAGGATTGCTCAGGATGGAGCCATGGCAGTTAAAACGGTGTCAAACTGCATTATTTCTGCAGTGGGGCAACAACACAAATCTAGTAATCTTACTTTTAGAGACAAGCTTTTGTCACAGGCTACATACAATGAACCACTGGGGGGGTGCTATGTAAAATTTTAGATACTTTATAGGCTAACAATGATAATCTAACTGGCTATTATTTGAGAAATTGAAGGTGCTTCTTAATTTCCAGAATTTGGATGGACAGAGGACAGCAGCAGCTCCCATGTCAGCAGAGCAATCAATCCATTCCAAATTTTGGTCTGAATGTTATAGAACTATCCAAGTAGCCAAACTGCACCTAGCCCCTTTGCTAGCTCCTTTAAAGTTCATAGAATCATAGTATCATAGTACTGGAAGAGACCGCAAGGGCCATCTAGTTCAGCCCCCTGCCATGCTAGAATATACAACCAAAACATTCCCAACAGATGGCCATCCAGGCTTTGTTTCAAAACCTCCAAAGGAGACTCCACTGCTCTCCAAGGCAGGATATCCCACTGTCAAACAGCTCTTACTTTCAGAAAGTTCCTCCTAATATTTAGGTGGAATCTCTTTTCTTGTAGATTTCACCCATTCCTCTGTGTCCTCGTCTCTGGAGAAGCAGAAAACTGGAGAAGCAGGACTGTCCTTTCTAGAAGCCAAAGGTTCTACAGCTGGCCCTCCATATCAATGGATTCAATAATCCGTAGCTTGGAAAAAAATAAAAATGTAAAAATTCCAGAAAACAAACCCTGATTTTTCTATTTTATATAATGACATAATTTTACTATGCCACTGTATATAATGGGGCTTGAACATCCACAGATTTTTGTTATTTACAGATCGTCCTGGAGCCAAACTTCGGTGGATACCAAGGTCCCACTATCCTTATAAATTGGATGATACAGTCATTCAGGCCATTCTGTAATATGTATCTCACCCTCCACTTGGTAAGTTTCGGGTATTAAAAGTGTGCAATTGCACAACATGCATATCCAGTAGAGGGCGGCTGTTACATTACTACATAGCAGAGCCAGCAATTAGACTGATGTGCATCCATCCCAATGTGCATCACATTGACCCTGATGAACATCAAAATGGGTCCAAAGGACATTGGGCAGCAATGGGCATTGGACACTCTTGCCAGTGTCCCGTTATACATCTTTCCAATTCTGCAACCAGGTTTCTTGGCACCTCTGCTACATGGCACCTCTGCTAGGTATTCAGAAAGTTACACTACATGAAAGGTCATAGAGAATTCCAGAGACTGTTGTTCTCTCCTCACTTTCTTGTTTAAGCATCCTCAAAGTCAACTAGGAGGTTTATTGTGTGGACAGTCTTCTCTGATGATGAGTTGGCAAAGGGACCCCACATCTTGGATGCACTGACAGTTTATTCTCCTTCTTGTTGGGGCTGGATGAACATATACATTTTCATCATTCGAACACTGGGCTGGCCCAAGGCAAAAAGTAAAATTGAGATAACACACAGAGACGTCCTCCCTTACACATTCAGAAACCAACAGGACTGGCAACAGAATCATACTTCAGTCCTGGCTGTGGGAAAGGATCTTCTACCAGCTGGGGAGGCAACAAGACAGCTTTGAGGCTGGGTAGAATTGTCTCACCCCATTGCTTTAAGAAATTGCCAGGTAGGTTAGGACTTACCTCTGCTCCCTCTATTTACCACTTGAGACAGTTGTCTTACTCTGCTTAATAGCCTCAGTGATGTTGATAGTGCCGGGAGAGTCATAACCCCACAAAGAGAACATTCAGAATCCAACCTAGACTCTATACAACTAGACGTTGGATAAAGCTGGCATGGAAATGGTGTGGCCCTCCATAACTTTTTGAAGCTCCCAACATTCCTTACCATTACTAGGGCTGATGGCAATTGCAGTCCAGCAATGTCTGGAAGACCAAACAATTCCTCCTCCAGTGTAGACCAATCTATCCATTAGGGTACTAAAAGAAACCAAATTTTGCTACCCCCCTCTATGGGGCTGCACACATACTTGGTTCAGCCCATTTGTTCTTTGTAATGCTTCCCTGTTTGCAAGCCCTGTTTTATCATCTGTTCCATTTGCATGACATTATTTTATATGCATGGAGTGATTTCCCAAATTAACAGCTGGCAGTCCCAGACTAGGAATGCTACAGATACTGCCATGAGCAATTAATTAATATTCATGATGAGAGATTGTATTTTTCATATTTAATTGCCACTTGTTTCACCGCAATTGAAGGGGGAGAGGCTGGGAAATTAGTAGTACTTCAATTATAATTCAATTTTTGTGTGTGTACGTGAGCCGAGAAAAGATGCAGAGATGAATCCCTTAATATCCTGTCCGTTTAAACAAATATTTTGGGAAACTTCGGGAATAAAAAATTAAGTATCGATGTTTCCCATCTGGTCTCACCTTTTGCATTGTAGTAAGAATGTGCTCCAGCACTGGGGAATCCCCATAGGGCTATGTGCAAATACTATATATTTCTAGTTCTCCTGTTTCTCTTGATTGAGAATTGCCTGAACTTCTTTTGACTACACAAAGGATTGAGAGAGCAAAAGTGGAAAGAGTGAAGTCAGGGAGAGCACCCAAGGAGATTTGAGTTTAGTTGGCAGCAGACATTATTGTAATGTGCAGCTGAATATATTTTTGGCACTAGGAAAATAAATGTGGAGTTGGAAATAGGATTTTGTATATTTAGTAATATGGATTTTAATCAGGTATAAGGTTATAGATGAGGAAAAGATATCTTCATAGAATCATACGATTGGAAGACGCCTCATGGACCAACATGAGCATCGTGTAGAATCTCCCGATAAAACATGTAGCTGTCCAATCTCTATTTGAAGCAGTCTAGAGAAGGAAATCCCATCGCATCTCTGGGCAACTGGTTCCATTGTCAAACCACTCTTACAATCAAGAAATTCCTTTTAGTATTTAATTGAAATCTGTATGTGTGTGTGTGTGTTATGTCCCTTCAAGTCGTTTCTGACTTATGGCAACCCTAAACCTATAATGGGGTTTTCTTGGCAAGAGTTCAGAAGAGGTTTGACATTGCCTTCCCCTGAAGCTAGGATCGTGTGACTTGCCCAAGATCACCCAATGGGTTTCATGGCCAAGCAGGAATTGAATCCTGGCCTCTAGAGCAGTGGTTCCCAACCTGGGGGTCGGGACCCCTTTGGGGGTCGAATTACAATTTCCCAGGGGTCGCCAGGGACCCCCCTCAGGGCACCACTTCCCAAACAATGGGCTCCCAAGCTAGGCCCATTATTAGAGCAGCAGCCACCTCCAGGCCCCTCCTCAGTTGCTGAGCAACTGCCCACAGAGTCCCCTTTCCTGCCTCTCTCAGGAACAAAGAGCTCTGCAAAAAGGAAGAGAGACAGCAGCACAGCCAAAGAGTTTCAGTTTCACTTTGAACCACTACCCCTCTGCCCTTCTATGATGGGGCTTTCTGGTCAAGTTTCTCCAGAGGAGCTTTGCCATTGCCATCCTCTGAGGCTGAGAGAGTGTAGCTCCTTGGGCTGAGAGAGTGTGGCTTCATGCCCAAGGCTCAAGGCATACCTATCCTGGGGCTTTCTGGCCAGGTTTCTTCAGAGGAGGCTGGCCATTGCCATCCTCTGAGGCTGAGAGAGTGTGGCTTCATGCCCAAGGCTCAAGTGTGCTCAAGATAGTAAACGTTATTAAGGAGGAAGGACACATAAGCTAAAAGAAGCTGCAGCAGTTTGCTTTTGCCCAAACCTATGGGAACCAGATCCTATCAGGTTATCACAGCCCAAGTCTCCCTTATCTGAAATGCTTGGGATCAGAAGTATCTGGATTTTGGGATATTTGCATATACATAATAAGATATTTTGGAGATGAGACACAAAACTAAACATGAAATTCATTTATATTTCCTATATACCTTGTGCATATACGTAGACTGAAGGTAATTTTATACATAATATTTTTTTTATAATTTTGGACATGAAGCAAAGTTTGTGCACACTGAACTATCAGAAAACAAAGATGTCACTATATCAGCTACCCATGTGGACAATTTTGGATTTGGGGAGTATTTTGGATTTTGGAATTCCAGATAAGGGTTATTACAGTTTGGATTTGGGGTTTCCAGATAAGGGATATTCAATCTGCACTTGAATGAGAGACATCAATGAATATCAGATGTTGTATGTTATATTTCCAAGAAAGGAACTGGCATCCCATCCAAGTACTAACCAGGGCTGACCCTTCTTTAGCTTCCAAGATCAGATGGGATTTTGTGACTTTAGGGTAGTTAGACCTTGCAAAACATTTACTGTTGTTGTTATTGTTGTTGTGTGCCTTCAAGTTGTTTCTGACTATGGCAACTCAACGGTGAACCTAACATGGGGTTTTCTTGGCAAGGCTTGTTAAGGGGAGGTTTGCCACTGCCATCCCCTGACACTGAGCATAATACTGGGTTGTTGTTTTTAAAACTGCTGGGTTGTTGTAGGATAGAGTGGCAGCTCCAGGGAGGTATGAACAAAAAAGGAGAAGCCTTTGGGTCTGGCTCTCCTTATGCTTTGACCAACTCTTTTACAGAGCCATGGAACATAAATAATAATAGATTGGTTAAACAAATCAAAACTGAGGTCAGCGTGGCCAAGGAAACTATAAATGGCAAGTGGACTTTTGTTGACAAGAGCACTTATTCCAGCCAAGGAAATGCAAACTTAGACTAAGCCAAGCTAAGAAGGACTTTGAAGAGCAAAATGCAAGAGATGTATTTTTATTGTGCTTTTTATTTTATTTTTACAATGAAACATATCTTTAAATATGTATGTATGTCCTGTTCCAACTAGGGAGACCTGCAGGTCTAGGCAAGCCATCAGACATTAGTAACTTACTGAAAACTACAGGCATAAATTGCATTTAGATTTAGATAGACTTTCAAATGAACATTCCTTTCGCCACCCCCCACCCCATCATTTTAAATGGGATACATGTTCTGATGCGCACTGCAATGGGCATCTCCACCTATAGTCTTGCACAACTGATATTGTACATTAATACCATGTTTATAAATGAATAAACTTAGACGAGGGCCACCAGAGACAGAAAATGAGCCAGAGAAGCCATGTGATACACCTGTGAGAGGGAAGGTGGAGAAACTGCAGAGATAGCTATCTTCAGGGCTATCTTGTTTCTATGCTGCAAAGCTGCATGGGCTAAAGACAAGTTTTTTCGAGTTTTCAAAGCAGTTTCAAAGAGTTTCACTAACATGTCTTCCAGCTGTGTTGGCTTACAACTCCTTCCTGCTGGCTGGGAGTGATGGGAGCTATAGTTTGGCGTATCTAGAAGCCAGTAGATTGGGAAGACTAAGACTACAGTACTTTATAGCTAATGTGTATATTGTAAACAAACCACTGTGGCATGATAGCAATCATGTAGAACCAGGGTGGGCAATCTTTGGTCGTCAGATCACATCCAGCCCTCAATCTAATTTCAAAAGCCACCTGCTATCAGCTCAGACATCTGGCATGAGTTACCTTGTTGTCTCTTGTGCGAGCTCTGAGAAAAAGAGAGGGAGGTGACAAGCAGCGGAATAGCAGAAGGAAAGAAAAGTGGATGTCAGAAAGAGGGGGGCACAGACAACTTTTGGGTCTGGACATGCACACACATTACTGGCATGTGACAGATTACTTCAGAGAAAATATGATATCTAATAGGGGAGGAAAGGGTCCACATCCCTCACATAAAAGGTGCTACAAATGTTGAGTAAAATGAAAGATCCAACACAGGGCCTGTCTGCACAGGCCAATAAAATATCCTCCCCTGTTCCCACAATGGGGAGTCCAGGCAATGTAGAGCACGGTCCCCAGTCCTGGTGCAAACTGTCCAGATATCAGCACCGAACCTGCCATATACTCCCCCCAAAATATATATTTTAAAAACTCACCTTTTGCTTTGGATCTTCCTGGAAGATCCAGTGTTGCAGCACTGGATGGTTGTTTACAATACACCCCACTGTACCATCTGGTGCAGCCACACATATTTCACTTTGAGGGCAGAACAAGGTGTTCAGCCATATGATCGATCCTGCGCACCTTGTTCAGACGTCAGAGCAAGCAATGCAGCACAGATGTAGCAATGTCAGGTGGCACAGTGGGGTGCACATGTGAACAGCTGCCCAGCACCACAACAGAGGTTTCCAGGTTACATGGGAACAGCAGGGTAGCAGACACAATCTTATATCACTGGTAGAATCAGCTACCTTACTAGAGAACTAGAGTCAGTGTGGTGTAGTGGTTTGAATGTTAGACTTTGACTCTGAAGACAAGGTTTCAAATTTCAGCTCAGACTCTGGCCTGTTACAGACTGCCAAAATAAAGCTGCTTCGGGTCTCTTTGGAGGTATGCTGTTTAAATGATGCATGCATCCTAAGAATCCAGAAGCTGCACCAAAGCTGCACTCCAGTGCTTAGGAATGGAGTGTGACTTTGGCGCGACCTCCGGACTCTTAGGACCCATGAATCATTTAAATAGCATACCTCCAAAGAGACTCGAAGCAGCTTTATTTTGGCAGTCTGTAACAGGCCATAGAAACCCACTGGGTGACCTTGGGCAAGTCACATTCTCTCAGAGGATGGCAAAGGAAAAACTCCTTTGAAGGAACTTAACAAGAAAACGCATTAGGGTTGCATAAGTTGGAAATGACTTGGAGACACACAACAATAACAACACTAGAGAAGAAGGTGGTTGCTCACTGTAAGATGCTATCTTTAATGTCCTGAATGCAGCAGGCCTCTTCCCCAAGTTTTTTTTTAAGTGCATTGTTAAATTAGAATTGTAGAAAAGAAGAGTAAGTCTTGACCAGGAAAAATCAACACAACTTCTGTGAGGGGGGTTGGGAAAACAAGTGAAATGACTCCCTTCTTAAAGCAAGATCAGTTCCAATACAACACCCCAGGCTGACTACGCAATGCATCTCGGATCCAATGCCTATTTGAATGCAGACAGAGACCCCCAGGAGTTACTCATTCAGTGAAAATAATCCTAGTAGAATGTGGGTTGAATCTTTATTGTTCACATGCATTTCGAATGCACCTGAGTAACTTGGGGGGGGGGGCTGCCAAAACCCCATTTAACCTGTAATAATCACTCTGGTTTTTTTCCTCGAGTTTTTCTAAAAGATTTGTATTCTCAGCTGTGTGAATAACCAATGCGAATAGACCCAAAATAAATCGGGATAAAACTCTGCATGCCTTGAACATGTTTTGAATACCTCTGCATCATCAACTCCCTCTTTATTCACAGTGCTGGCACGCATGAGCAATCAAACTTGGAGAGACGTGTATAGATATGGCTCCAATAAAAAAAAATAGTATGAACAACAAAACTGGAATGCATGAGTGAGATTATTTGCATAGTTGCACTAAAAAAAATGTCTGAATAACTCCTGAGTTAGATAAATATCTCAAATGGAAATTAACCAGAGTTGTGAAGGATAGAGGGAGAGAAGAGGAAAAGGAGGTGAAGAAGAAGAGGAGATGAGATGAGGAAGAGGAAGAAAGACAGAAGGGATGGGAAGTTAGGAACAAAGGAAGGGATGGAATAAGGAATTGAGTGAATAAGAAGGGTAAAAAGGAATGGATGAATCTGAACAGAATCTGAAAGGAAAGGATAAGTAAGATGAATAGAAGTATGAAAAAGTACGTTGAAGAGAGGGAAAGATTGAGGGGGAGGGAATAAGGGTATGGGTGAATGTTTTATAAAGGGATGTATTTGAATATATTTGCTGTTTGTAATATCTGTTGTTATTTTTTGTTTTGTGTGTTTCTGTGTGTGATATGTTTTAATCAATAAAATCTTTACAAATAAAAAAAAAATGAAAATCTAACCAAAGTCACAGCTAGTACGAAAACTCTCCTAGGCCATTATTTCCAAACAGAGCACTAATGCAAAACGTACCTACAGTACCACCAATTCCAAAAGGCAGAGGAATATTTAAATGCATGGTTTTGCTGTAATTGACAGTGAAGTAGCTATCATGGAAAAATGGGAGCCCCAGTTCCTGGGACTAATGAGAAGAAATGTTGCCATTTGTTGTGAGAGTTCTTCAGGAGATGGGGTCTAATTGCATCGCTAGCCATTAACCCCAGGTACATTTTGTACCTAGATGACAAAAACAGTGTGCAACTGAAACTCGTACAAACTGCCAATCCTGGCTGGGCTGGGATTTGTGTTTTACTCACTGCTGGCCTTCATTAGTCTAACATTCATACACATACACACCCCTTGCCATGGACTTCCCTCAGTATTAAAGATCTCTTCTAATAGCTAAAGAGCAATTGCCACGCAAATGTATCAGAAAGATTTATTAGCCCCCATGCCACCCAACTCCATTTGAACCCAGTGACCCTTCCCCATTATGCTGACACTTTCCAGCCATACAGTTTTATAACACTACAACCTGCAAAGAGGATTTATCTCCCCCACCCCAGTCCCACAAACCATCTCTTAGACCGTAATGCCCACTTGTGGCTGTCTACATTAATACAACCTTAGAATATTTTTCAAGGGATTGAGGAGGATACAGAGAATTACCCAGACCCATGACAAGTGTGGCATGTATATCAAATATTTGCAATTTTGTGGAACAGATCTCCATCACACAGATTCAGAGAAGCATACAGGAGACTTTTCTGAGTTTTGATTTTCCCACTGTTTGAAAACAAACCCCAAGGATCCAACACAACAGTGTACACAGCAGCCAACTTTTAAATAGCCCTGTTCTGATGCCCTTGATAGCAAAAATTAAAATACCTGGAGCTAAACCTAGACTTTCTTATGCTTTCAATAGATCCATTCAGAGCAGTGGGGCAAATCAGTGATTATTTCAGTCCTACTCAAACAAGTTGTCTGCTCTAAGCATAACTAAGGCCTGTTACAGACGGGCCTTAAACTACGGACTCAGTCTGTACGAGGGTTAAAAAGGGGCATTGCTTCCGGACGCCCCTAACCCTAGCACGGACTGAGTCCATACAAAATGGCGGCACCCGTTCCACATGGGGGCCGCCATGACGATGTCACGAATGCGCTGCCTCCAAATGGGGCGGCGCAGACATGACATCGTTGCGCTGTGCGAGGACACTTAGTGCACCCTTTCGGCGGAGCAGGAAGGAGCTCTGAAATGGAGCTCCTTCCTGGTTTGCATCGCTGGCGCAGCCGTGTGAAGGCTGCACCAGCGACACAAATCAGAAAGGGGCCGAGCGGCCCCTTTCTGAGAGTCCCCGCCGCCGTTGGCTTCAAGCCCCAAGGACACCTCTTACCAGGCCGCAGGGAAGCGGCCTTTTGCCGCTTCCCCACGGCCTGGAAAGTGGTGGATCGGGGCCTCAGAGGCTGCCGTTCTGGCAGCTGAGGCTCTGATCCGGCGGGGAAAGGGCCGGTTACAGGCCGCCCCAAACGGGCAGTCTGTAACGTGCCTAAGAGAGCATCTGAGGAAGTAGACTGAAGCCTATGAAAGCTCATGCTGCCAATTTCTTTCTTTCAGTTAGTCCCCAAGGTGCTATAAGATTTCTCTACGCACTGATGCTGCAGACTAACATGGCTAGAGCATCTGCAAAAGCAGGTGGTGTTCTGGGAGGCTAATACACATGCAAATCACTCCTGCCTTCCCAGGCTCACACAGTATATATACACCCAATTTTCCAAGCAAAGCATTCTCTGAAGATGCCAGCCACAGATGCTGGTGAAACGTCAGAAAGAAACTCTGCTAGAACATGGCCACATAGCCCAAAAAAACCACAAAAAACTATGGATGCTGGCCATGAAAGCCTTCGACTTTAAAATTGTGAATGTTTCCCTCTCCTTTCCCCCATCATTGCAGGTGTCTGCTATTATGAATGAAAGAATGTCCCCGTTGAGTTGGACTGCCAAACAAAATTTTGAAAAAAGGAGCACGTTTTTTGATAGCCTCAGTTGCCTTTCCCCAGCATCTGCCATGAATAATGCACAATGGCAGTCACAGCAATCATTTGCTGTTTCTTGCTTTTGTGAACTGGAAAGGGAGGACAGGAGAAACTGGATAATCATATGTGTTTGTTCTCAGAGACAATATTCTGTAGAGCTGTTAAGATATTCTAAATATCTCCAAGAGAAAAATGGATCTTTACTGCCCCCAAGTGGG
Source organism: Sceloporus undulatus (assembly GCF_019175285.1). NCBI lineage: Eukaryota > Metazoa > Chordata > Lepidosauria > Squamata > Phrynosomatidae > Sceloporus > Sceloporus undulatus. The sequence goes on from NC_056523.1 coordinate 218,524,239, forward strand.
CTGATGCAGTTTCCAGCAAGAGAAGACCTTTGATTCACAGCCTCTTCTGGATTGGATAGTTCTTTTGCTGTCTTACAGACACCAAAATAAAGCTGCTTCGGTCCAGTGGAGGTATGGTGTTTCAATGATGCATGCGCCTAAGAGTCCAGAAGTTGCACCAAAGCCACGCTTCAGCCCTAAGGACTGGAGCTGGCTTTGCTGTGGCTCTGGATCTTAAACGCATGCATCAGTGAAACACATACCTCCACTGTGACTCAAGCAGCTTTATTTTGGCTGTCTGTAACAGCCTGAATGTCAGAAGTCCATTAACTGTGTCAGTGGCTGCATCTGCCTGCAGAATTAATGCAGTTGACATCGCTTTAACTGTCAGCTCCATGAGATGGATTCTGGGTTTGTAGTTTTAAAGAATTCGCCTTCTGTGTCAGAGAGCTCTGAGGCCACAAAAACTACAATCAAGTTCCATAGGAGGACCATGACAATTAAAGCGATCAAATGGCATAATTCTGCAGTGTGGCAACAGCCCAAGACATTACTGAATGTGTTTGTACAAAGGCCTGTACAACGCCAAATAAAGCTCTGGGTCTCTTGGAGGATGTCTATTTAAATGATGCATGGGTCCTAAGAGTCCGGAGGTCATGCCAAAGCCACACTCCATTCCAAAGCACTGAGTGCAGTTTGGTGCAGCTCCAGTTCTTCGGATGCATGCATCATTTAAACAGCATACCTCCAAAAGCGAAGCAGCTTTATTTTGGCAGTCTGTAACAGGCCAAAGTCAGCTTCAAATGAGAAGCAGGCTGAGTGACACTGAGAGATGCTTTCCTCTTTATCAGGGAGTCATTTTGCAGTTCACAGTACTACTATCTTACCTGCCTCTCCCCATGGATGGAGATGGAGAACAACAACAATTAACAAACACACAACATCATTTTAAACACAGATCAATTTAAAAGTACAAATAAAATATACACGCATTAAAACAATCTGCATTTAAAACCAATCATTTAAATTAAAATAACATTTAAAAATAACATGGATAAGTCTGCCAGAAGAGACTGATCTGTAATGCTATTTTAAATTCAGACAGCGTATTCAGCTGTTGAATCTCTTCTGGAAGGTTATGCCACAGTCTCAGGGCAGCCGAAGAAAAATGTAGGCCTTCAGCTACTCTCCATCACATGTGGCAGATATGGGGAACCTATAATTCTTAAATTGCTGGATTACAACTCCCATCATCCTAGTCATTTTTTTAAAACAATCCAAACATTAATGTGATCCTTAAGTAAAAATCAAAATCTGGAATGGATAATACCTTTTGTTAGAAGTATTAAAATCATGCCTAAGTGACCAGCAGATGTATGTGTGCATTGTGTGCCTTCAAGTCATTTTTGACTTATGGAGACCCGAAGATGAAGTTAGCCATTAGGTTAGTTAGGCCTTGCAAAACATTTGTTGTTGTTGTGTTCCCTCATGTCATTTCCCTCATGTCATATGGAGACCCTGGGGTCTTCTTGGCAAAATTGGTTCAGAGGAGCTTTGCCATAGCCTTTCTCTGAGGCTGAGAAGATGCGACTTGCCCAAGCTCACCCAGTGAGTTTCAGGGCTGAGCCAGGAATTGGATCCTGGTCTCCAAAGTCATAATCCTGAACTCAAACCACTATGACACACTGTCTCACTAGATGTATGGAGTTTTTTAAATATAAGTTTTAACTATGTATGTTTTTCCCCTTTTATCTTGTATTCTTTGAAATGGTCTGGAGACTTATTCAATAAAGATGTACGTATGTACACACTCGATGTGATGAAACAACAATTAGGACATAAAGAAACAAACAAAATTATTAAAAAATCAAGAAGCAGGGACTGTAACACTGCTCTCCTTGCTTACTTTTAGACACCACAAACTTACATGCAACATGACTGTCCAAAACCCATGGATACCTGCTTAGACGTCAGTCCCATCAGGGCTTACCTACATGTGGGTAACCTAGAATTTCAGCCTTACATTGACATATGGAAGTGGCTAACCCAGAGCTTGGGAAAGCTACCTTTTGGACTGCAGGTCCCCAAACCCCTGTGGGCCATGTCAGCCGAGGAATTCTTGGAAGTAGCAATTTTAAAAACCATAACTTTCCCATGCTTGAGGCAATCCATCATATATTGCTAAACAGCAGAAGGTGGTAACATTCCTATGTCAAAGGTAATGTATTTAAAGAAGGAGGGGACAGCTGTTCTGCCAGTGATGTACCTGTAGCCTCACATTTATTGCAGCAATATACCTGTTTGTTATATGGCAGCGTGACCCTTTAAAATTGCAGCATTGTGAGTCACACTGGCTACAGGTTTTACAGCACAAGCTTAGATTGCATGGCTGACATCTTTACTGCATAACACAAGGATTAGGCAATCTCTCTGTTAGGGGACTCAAGGGTGGGAATCATATCACCCTCCAGATGCGGATGAACTGTAACCCCCACCAGTCCCAGTCAGCATAGCCAATAATGAGGAATCATGGGAATCACAATCCAATAACATTTGGACAAGAGTCATTCCCATCGCTTTTTAGCACACTCTGGAGCTTTTTTTAAAAAGGTTATTGCAATTACTCATAGTGGTCACAAATGCCAGATTTTGTATCAGAACATCCTTTGTTCATAACTGGAACTTCAAATATAATTTTTGGGGAAATTCTTGTTTTGTTTTCCTTTTGAAGTGGGATCAGTTTGTTATTGCAGTTTCTTTCTTTTATCTGGATTATGTAGGTATTTTGACAAAGGCAGAACTTGGAAAGGTAAATAAAAGTAAATAAAACAATTATTCTGTGATAAAATTTCCATGTTCACTGAGAAATATAAATAAAATTTATTCTCATCATCATCATCATCATCATCATCATCTTTTTGATAAAACTTAGGAAAATAGCTTTACTTACACATTATTTATTCATAATCAAATACAAGGTTTTATGACCAGGAGAGATAGAAGAGAGGCTTTAGACTAGAGTCTTTGCATGAGTCTGCAAAGGTTGCCAACTCCAAAAAGAGGAGGACCACAGTATTTAGTCAAACTGTTTTGTCAATGAAGCATGCATATTCAGGGAAGCCCGGTTGCCCAAACAGCAAAATAAACCAAAATCCAAAATCCAACAAAAGATGTAACACTTCTTTGTGTATGTTGGATCGTGTTTTATTTTGGAGTTAAGGGGATATGTGATCCTTCTGCATTTCAACCAGAGAGCATTATAAAAATGTTAACTCTGTTTGACTTTTAAGGAAGAACAGTCAGCCTAAAACCCAGTAACTACTAGCTGGTTATACTGTACCATGTGCTCTGCACTAGTGCTTGAAGACTGCCAAAACAAGTATGATATCCCCTCCAACTGTTCCAGTTTGACAAGGAGAGTCCCGATGAATCTTCCATTGTCTCACTTTTATAGCTGTTTTTAAAATGCCCCAATTCCTGTGTCATTTTCACACTTTCTCCCCTCTGTCCTCATTTTACTTCATTGCTGTAAAGTGAGTTCAAAATGGAAAAGTAATTTGCATTCAATTCTGGGCAAGCAGAGGTAGGCTCTGGCAAAAACAAATTGCTACAGCCTTTCTTCTATCTTGTGTGTTCTTCCTCATGTATAACTTTTGCCATCCTGGCCACACTTTGAGGTTGCTGGGATGATCGATGTTCTGGTTTTCATCTGTGAAATGACAGAGAGTATGATATAGAACAGAAACGGCCAATCATGGCTCATGAGATGCACACATCTCTTTTGACATATAATGTACGACTTGTGGAAATACGTTGGCTGAGCTCTTTTTTTCATTAAAGTTCTTTAAAAAGATACATAAAACATTTCAAGCTTTATCATTATTTACTGGGTCTAAATGGAGAGTCCACTGAATTAAATGTTCATGGCAACTAAATATATTTAAGAATTTAAATCCTAATTTCAATGCTAGATTTGAGTCTGGGATTAAAGAAATTTTGAATTAGCACGGATGACAGATGAATTGCGCTAGAGAATCAATAACTGTACAAGCCAGTGCTGACAATGCTAGTTTTAGCAGACATGGTTTGCAATCTCACGGCTATGGCAAGTGTAGTAGTGTTGCATGCAGTGAAATGAGTGGGGTGTAATAAAGTTTGTGAAGCTGACGCATTGTGCAACCCTTACAAATCAACATCTGATGGAGCCAATTTGTACAGCCTTAACAACATATCAGCCAGAATTCAAATGACTTGCAGCCAAGATGGAGGCCCACAAGACCTGTGCCAGCAGGAAACAGCCTGATAGTTGTAGAATGTGTTGTTGTGTCATAGAAGTATTATAAGACTACAATTTTGTAAGGTGGTATCTGATTAAAATATCTCTAATTTTATTGGTTCACATATTCTTTCCTCTGTTTTGACCAGAAATTTACTAAGTCAAATAAATATCATTTAAAATATATGATTTCACCCCCATTATTTTTATTTTTGGCAATCTCATTTAATGTTAATGATTTTTCTTAGAGTTTCCATCTTCCATTACCATATGAAATACACTCAGGATAGTTAAAATCAATCAGGATTTTGAAAACTTTTGACATACATGTGCATACTTTGTGATTATTGAAACTAATACAAAATCAACATGTGCATGTAACAATAACAATATGTGTGTGATGTTTGTTCCCATCTTGCATCTCTCAGCCTTCTTAAGTTTATTGTATGTGGCTCTTTACGCTAAACAAGTGTGGCCAGCCTTGCTATAGAACAGTGATGGCGAACCTATGGCACACGTGCCAGAGGTGGCACTCAGAGCCCTCTCTGTGGGCACATGTGCCATCACCCCAACACAGAGTTTGCCAGAGTTTGTTACTAGAAGGCCAGAGGGACATGGCACTTTGCAATAAATAAATAAGTGGATTTTGGTTTGCAGGTTGGGCACTTGGCCTCTAAAAGGTTCACCATCACTGCTATAGAAGGTGACTTTCCTTGTTTAGATTGCAAAAGATATCCTCAGTAAAGGAAAATAAAGTAGATATATCTAACCTTGTGAGACAAATATTGGCTTAAGTCACCGAGATAAGTGTGGTGAAGTACTTTGTGGGAGGGCAGGAAACATATTTGAATACTAAAGCTGCCTTTCAATCTTTCACAAGTTAGGATAGTAACTAGGCATTGCTGGCTCCATCCATGTTCCTACCTGAAGCAAAAAAGCAAACTGGACTACCCCCCTTCACCACCTCCTGCAAGGCATAGAACCTAAGATGGCATATTATTTGGGCAATGAAGAAAGGAAATTCCACAAGTGCCCCCCTTCCCAAGAATAGACATACAAGGCTTATAAATAGCTAACACTATGGATTTTTGTGGGGTTTTCGGGCTATGTAGCCATGTTCTATAAGAGTTTATTCCTGACATTTCGTCAACGTCTGTGGTTGGCATCTTCAGAGAATGATGGCATAGAATATAACACTATATTGGCCTTTCATGACACCTAGAATTAGCTGCCTGAGCTAGCTGCCTCATATGGCCTAATGTTAGGGCTGGTCTCTACCCACAGGAAGCCCACACATGTACTTTGCAGCCAAGCAAGAATTCAGACACTTCACTAAATGTGGGATTTCCAGGTGCATTTCAGGAATACACTTGCAACAGAAATTATGAGTCTCTGAATAATTTCCAAGACCAGATCCGAATCCATATCAATGCAAATTAGAATAACATCCAAAATCCATAACATGTATTTTGCAACATGTATTTTGTGTATTTTGGTTGGTCAATAAAGGTATCACTGCTTTGTGGATGTCAGATGTTGTTCTACTTGGCTACATGGTCAACACGGACATATAAATGCAGTAGAAGACCCTACCTGATCCTCCCAAGGAAATCTTCACCTGGGTGTGTCCTGGGCTCAGATGCCAATATTGTTTTACTGGAAGTCTAGTGTTCCAAGGAGCCAGTTGAAAAATGGCAGATTCACCCTACAGCTTGGGAAAATTACAACTCCCAGAACCCCCCATTCCACATACCCACTGATCATATCAGGGACGGAAAAGATGGCATGACTAGAAATTTCTGTTGGGGCTGCCAACTTTTCAGGCTTTATTTAACTGCACATTTAGCAGTAGGTTGATATGTAGAAATTAATAAGCAATGCCTTTTGCAAAATTTGGTGGGATCCCATCACCTTCACATAGGATGCTAGAACAAGGGGGTATTGAAATTGTAGGCCAGCATATCTGCAGGGCAGTATTTAATGAAGCACATAGAAATACAATACTCCAGTAGCACTCTGCTTCTCTAGGCACCTATCATACCCATCAACATCCAGCCCCAGCAAGGTGGGGGATTCTCATTTCTACTGAAAAGAGTGATGGTCCAAGGATCAGTGCCAGAACATGAACCATGCTTCCAGTCCACAGAGATTTTCCAGGAAAGAAAAAATCAGTTACAGCCACAGGCCCAAATATCATCCTGATCCCCTAGCAGAAGCACTGTACAGTGGTCCCTCCACATTCAGTGAAGATAGGGGTGAAGGACCCCTGTGAATGTGGAAAAACCACAAATAAAAAAACACAACTCTTTTTACCTGCGAGAACACCTCTCTAGGAATCTCCAGGTCCTCCAGTGGTCAACATCTGCCAGAAATTAGTAATAGAATCATGCAGGAGGACCTACAAATGCCTAGTGAAGTATTTTCTGTAGGAACATCTAGGTTCTCCAGCACAAGTCTATGATCAACCTCTGGCAGAGTTGCGCTGGAGGACCTAGATATTCCTTGAAAGGACATATTAATCAAAACTGCAAATAATCAAATCCACAAAAGTCAAAGCCGCTAATGTGGAGGGCCAAATGTACTAGATACTGGTTATAACAGGAGCCAACTAAAGTTTTCACCAAGCCTTCCACTTACATTGTTAAAACAAGAAATAAAATAAAATAATAAATTTAATATTTCTGTCACAAAATTCCAAAGTACAGTACATAAAAAACTAAACAGAAAGAAAGAGCAGGAGGGCAGCTTTACTTGGAACAGAGCTTCATCAAAAGAGACCATTCTTCACACATTCTTGCAAATAAAATCTAAAATATCCAACCATCTTTTCTCTTCTTATGTACTTGTCATTATGTCAAGAGTGATAGTTCAAGCAGGCAGGGGAGTGAATAGTGGACAATATATTATTCTTGAGAATAATCTTGAGAGGGAGATGTCTACAGTTTTCTCTTATTCAATTCTCTTATTCTATCCTAAGCATGGTACTTACTTTGGAGTCAGTGCCTTCACATTCAGTAGGAATGGCTTCCAGATAGTTGTGTGTTGGGCTGTTGTGGTCAGTCTAGCCCAATATTCTGCATGCTTTTGCTGGAGAGTCCCACTGAATTAATTTGAACTTTGTTGTTGTTGTCATCGTCATCAAATTGATTTCATCTTATGGTTACTCTGCAAATGAAAAACCTCCTCCATAGCTGCCGGTAGCGCGGAGAAAGCAGCTGAACCCCTGAGCAGGGAACAGCTGTTCTGATCGCGGACGTCTTGGGAGGGGAATAGGTTCTTCCCTTAAACCGGGAGATAAGAAGAACTACCCCGCCGGTAAACAGGGAGCAGACAGACCCATGAAGGTCAGGTTTCACTCCCTATAGTGCAGTAAGGAGGACTAGGAAGGAGACCGCGCAGTGGAGGGTGGGCAAGCCGTGGGCAAGCCACCGCCACGACCGAAGGCTCAGTTGAGCAAATCCACGCCGCTACCAATCTAAACAAGATTCAGATTTTTATTACATCCAGTACTAACATTTAAAGATCTTATCATCAGAAGTCCGAAACTGTTTTAAAGACTTTGACAGCCCCAAAAATAGAACCTGGAGGGGCTAGAAACAATTAATAATACTTAGAAAAATCCAAACTAAAACGAAGGATTGTGGATCAGAAAGTGGAACGGGAACGCCAAGAATGTAACACTGTTTAACGTTGAAATAGACTTAAACATTCAAAAAGACTTGAAAGAGCTTTATACTCAGTAAAGTTGCTGATCTGACTCATGTTATGAAATTTTGACACATTTTGATACTTAGATGGGACTGGATTGAGTTATAAGTAACAGCTTTGAAATAAAAGGAGAAATATGGCATGGCCAGGCAGGGCCAAGTAAATTTTCTAGACAAAAAGCTGAAAGATAGTACTATAAAGGTCTCTTTCCCCCCAATTCTCAGGAATAATAACAAAAAGAACCAAGATTACAAATATAGAAAGACAGAGAAGGAGACAGAACGATAAAAGTAATTTTTTATAAAGGCTATATAAAGTGTTTGTTTTTTCCCCTTCTCCCTTTTACTTTGGAAAGAGGACTGGGGAAGAGAAATAAGAAATGAGACACAGGATAAAAGGAGAAAAGAGAACTGAGTTTAAATTACTTATAAAGTACAATATATAATATATAAGAAAGAAGCAAACAAACATCTGAGGGCGAGGGAAAGAAGTTTTGGGAAGAGACATTGAGGAAAAGAAACCCGAGATCAAGGTATTATTATTGTTTAAAAGAAAGTGTGCCTCGGAAAGAGGACTGGGGAGGAGACATCGTGGAAAAGAAACCTGAGACTAGACTAATATTATTAATATTAACAGAAAGATTACACTGAAAAGAGGACTGAGAGAGGACTTTAAAAGAGAAGTGGATGAACTGAAATCAACTATTAAAATTTTAACAGATGATTTAAAGGAAGCCCATAAGAAGATTGATACACTTCAGAATCAGACAGAAGAACTTCAAAAAAGAACATCGGCCTTTGAATCGACTCAGAGACAAGGTGTAGAAGACAATTTAGTGAGAGATACTAAGAACAGAAAGAAATGTCTTAAAATAAGAGGACTTAAAGAGGAACCTAATGAAGACATTTATGAAACAATTATACCCTTCTTAGAAGATATCATCGATATACAATTGGAGTTGATGGACTTAGAAACGGATAAAATCTTTCAAGTGAATTCAATGACTGCGAAAAAAGGGGGACTACTGAGAGACATTGTTATATATCTGACAAGAGAAAAAATGCATGACAGGATAATAGAAGCTAGTTTTGGACAAGAACTTACAATTAATGACTCAGTAATCAAAATCTTTAAAGATGTCCCCCCAGAGGTGTTGCAAAGAAGAAGAGATTACCTTTTTCTAACACGGTACCTTAAAATTAGAAATATCAGATTTAGATGGGAAACAATTGAAGGTATAACAGTAACATGGAAAGAAAGAATGTATAGAATAAATTCAGTGGACAAAGCCAGAAGATTTCTGGAAAAACTGAAACAACAAGAAGAAAATAAAGAAGATACAAACAAAAAAGAAGACATACAAAAAGGGAAAATTCAAAATGACAGGGATACAAAACCCAAAAAGTTACTGAGCAATCAAAAAACAGAAACAGAAGACGATGAAATTCTATTAGGAGCGACAGGAATAACTACAGAAGAAATAGAAGAACCAGAAGAAGAAGAAGAAGGAATTCTGGAAGAGAATTTAGAAGGAATAGAAGACTTTGAAACCAACACTTTACTAGAATTTTAAAAACTAAATATAGCAGAAGAGAAGGAGTAGAAGAAAAGGGGGGGGAATATCATTTCATATAAACAATCTCACTTAATATTTCAATTTGAAAATAAATCCCTGAAGAGATATTAAAATGACAAAAATAATTCCTTGGAACACTAGAGGAATGAACTCGCCAAATAAAAGAAGACACATTTTTCATCTGTTGGAGAAAGAGAAAGCTGAAATAATATGTATTCAAGAAACACACATTAGGGAAAAAGATTAAAAAAATATGTAAAGAACCCAAAATTAGGACAATGTTTTGTTGCTGCGAGAGCTGGGGGGAAAAGTGGAGTGGCTATATATATAGACAATCAAATATCGGCTAAAGAAATTTTAAATGACACTGGGGGAAATATCTGGCAGTAGAAATAATAAATGAAGGAAGGAAAATCTTGTTAATTGGAATTTAAAGCCCGCTGGAAAATAAATCTAAATTTTATGGGAATCTGACGAAGAAAATAATAGAATTGGACTATGAAAATATAATCTGTTTAGGTGACTGGAACGGAGTAGTTAAACCATTAATAGATAGAGGTTTGTCACTTTAAAAAAAAAATTGGGGCCCGTTACAGACCGCCCAAAAGAGGCAGTCTCGGGCCGCTGCCGGTTGCAGCGTGGAGGAGTCGCAGCAGCCAAACCGCGTGACTCCTCCACACTGCAAAATCGCGCTCCTTCCAGCAACCCGGAAAAGATGCCGCACGTGCCAAAGCACGTCATTTGTCCAAACCTAAGCCATCTTGGCTTCTAGTGAAAATTCAGGTTTGTTTTGTTCTAAAACCCATTAATTTATCTTTTTAGCAGCCCATGGCATTCATAAGTACTCTTTTCCATCACCATATTTCAAATGTGTTGATTTTCTTGCTTCCACCTTTCTTCAGTGGCCATTTTTCATAACCATTGTTGTTGTGTGCCTTCAAAATGTTTCTGACTTACGGTGACCCTAAAGCTAACCTGTCATGGGATTTTATCATGCTTCGTATTTTTTTTTAATTCAGTCAATGACCAATGCGGGTCATTGACCGAATAAAATATGCATGTATGTATGTCATGGGGTTTTCTTGGCAAGAGTTGTTCAGAGAAGGTTTACCATTGCCTTCCCCTGAGGCTGAGAGAGTGTGACTTGCCCAAGGTCACCCAGTGGATTTCATGGCTGAGCGAGGAATCAAATCTTGGTCTCCAGAACCGTAGTCTGACACTCAAACCACTATGGCATGCTGGTTTTCTTTCGTAGCCATACTACTGAGTAAATATACAGCCCAAACCTATGCAGTAAATTCAGTGTCACTTGCTCTCAGATAAACATGCATAGAACTATTGTCATAATAGGCATTATGACATAAAATGGATGAAAATTCCATAGGTAACACTGTGTAGACTAAGGCCCCAATCCTGGATATAACCAGAGCTTGGAAATCTATCATTATAGCTTTCTAGTTCAAACAGGAACGCTAACAACTTATTTTGTTACAGTTTTTAAAACTAAAAATTTCTTGCCTATATCTCAAAAGTATTTAAAATACTAACTTTTAGTTACTGTTTAAAAATTTGAATGCAGCTGCATCAGACACAGCATAATAAGCCAACATTTGAGCTATTATCTTCTTCCATCATTTAATGAGGTCACACCTTTGCAACTATGCCAGTAACAAAAGCATCCCAATTAAAAGTTATCCCCATTAGGTTACTATCATAATGTAAATTAGTTACACCTTGACTACTTCAATAAGGAACTAATCACTCATCATGGCACTACTTTTCCATGGTGGTGGGATTGTGTGTTCCTCTGAAGCAAGAGGCTATGCTGGTGCTACTGGCAGAGTCTAATGCCACTGTATTTATAACAGTGGAAGCTGGACAGTGAAGAAAGGTAATAGGAAGAGAAGGCATTTGAAATGTGATAATAATAATAATAATAATAATAATAATAATAATAATAATTTGTTTTATTTATATACCGCTATTCCAAAGATCATAGCGGTGAACAGCAAGTAAACTAATCAGCAAGTAAGCTAATTTGCCCCCAACAGTCTGGGTACTCATTTTAGCGACCTCGGAAGGATGCAAGCCTGAGTCGAGCTTGGGCCCTTTTGCTGGTCTTGAACTCGCAACCTTGTGGTTTCGAGTGAATGGCTGCAGTACAGGCATTTAACCACTGCGCCACCAGGGCTGGAGGACTGATGCTGGAGGAGAGTTCTGGGAATCCCCTGGACTGTGAAAAGACAAAGCCTAGATGATTAAATTGAGACTGCCATAGTTTGAAGTATCATGAGAAGAATCTGTGTGAATGCCTTTAAATCACCCATTGACTTATGATGACCCCATAAATTTCATACTAGTTTCTTAGGCAAGGAATATTAAGGGATGGCTTTGCCATTTCCTTCCTCTGAAATATACCACCCTACAGCAACTGGTATTCATTGGCAGCCTCCAATCTCAGTACTAACTAGGGGTAACCCTGCTTAGTTCCCATGTCAGATGGGATCTGGTGCCTTTAGAGTACAACTCACTAGAAAAGATAATAATGCATGCAAAGGTAGAAGGCAAGAGGAAAATAGAAAGACCAGATTAAAGGTGAATAGACTCAATCAAGGAAGACACTGCCCTAAGTTTGCAAGATCTGAGCAGGGCTATAGTTTTTTGTGGGTTTTTCAAGCCATGAGGCCATTTGCTAGAACAGTTTATTCCTGACATTTCGCCAGCAGCTGTGGCTGGCATCTGAGCAGGGCTATTCAGCGGGGTGCCATAAGTTGACATTGACTTGACAGCAGTTAACAAACAACAAAAAGGAACTCCCTGCAAGTAATACATTGGCTGTAGGATGTCATGTCCATGTTTTTGATCTGTCCATGTTTATTCCTAGAATTCACTGAAATTTACAGGTAAGCATAAAACTACAGCTCTGTATGCTTCCAAAATCTCTCCCAAACCCAAGAATTAAGTGGTTCAAAACTACTATCTATAAGAACTTATCTGGATAATAGGTATATAGACGATAATTAAGCTCAAAAATTGAAGTGAATGGGAATGGACGAAAACAGATAAATAAGGGTTAACAATCGAGTATATTGACTATATAATTAAGCTTCTGATGATAACAAGTTAGACAATGTTAAGAGTTTTTAAGTCTGAAATAGGCTCGTTGAGAATCATTTGTATAGTTTAGGAAGTTTTGTTGTTTCGATGTGATCTGTACAATTGTTCTGTGTGTGTTTGTATGATATGTGTTTTACTGAATTGTTAATTTAAAAAAATTTTAAAAAAACCTGCAGCCTGTAATCTTGGGCCACTTGAAATTAAGATTGTACCTGGAAATTTATGGTGAGTCTTCAAACTGCTATTATTCCTAACCCAAGTGGGGCCTGCAGTGGTAGGATACTCCTCTTTCAGGTGCAGAATTATGTAGTGTGGGATGCTGCTGTTGCCAGGATACTCCATTCCCCCCACATCACAAACACCCCAGTTTTCCCTTTGTTCTGCAACAATCAACATTCTGTGGCCACTGATCATGCTATCATCACCACCATGATGTTTTCCCCTTCTTAGAATACTGATGCCTCCCACATGTATATGGATGGTACCAATTTGGCTATGTATATGCTGATGCCTGAAGACTTGAGATTGCTATTAACATACATGATTTCCAACAATTATAGGTTTATTACCACCAGCTGCAGACTACATGACAAACATCTGCAATGCCTATGTAAAACTGAGGCCAGAAATCAAGGCTGTGGGACAGGCTTCTCCCATCAGGCACCACTGTCCATGTCGACTGGGTCAAAACTAGGCCATCTTTAGTTTTGTTGAGTTTTCCTATTGCTTCCTCCACTTTTCTTACTAGAGAAAATCTGGGGGAAAGGTGGAATAAGTGCACAGTGCCTTTTACTTGCAAATCATAAGGCAACTCTTTGACAGCACCCCACTATCTGCTTCAGATAACTGCTCTGCCCATAGATTAAAATTATAATCAGTGTTGACTGTCAAGATGTGTAGCCTTCCAGCTTTTCAGTTTCAGGACCTGCCTTTTATCTCAAATTGCAGCAAGAGCTCCCTTCCCTGACAGCTTTTGGGAAGGGGCTGGTGGGAAGGTACAAGCCCTAAGATCTTTCGCCCTGTAGAGCAAAGACTGTGTAAGGAGTAATTTTGATTGGGGGAAAAAACAGCAGCAAGAAAGGGAGCTAAACATATTTCTTCACCCATCCTCCCTCTGCTAACTGCAGCACTGAGAGCTTTTTTTCCTCCTCCCAAAAGTCTAGTATAGGAATTGTTCAGGACTCCAGTTTATTAGTTATAAGGGCATATCATGAGAAGACATGGCTCATTAGAAATGATTACTATTCTTGGAAAGACAGCAGCAGAAAGAGAGGATGACCACATGCCAGATGAATAGACTTGATCATAGAGGACATGGCCCTAAGTCTGCAGGGACTGAGCAGGGATGTTGAGGATAGGGTCTTTTGGAGATGCCTCATTCACAGAAACTGAAGTCAGCTTGCGGGCAGTTACCAACAACAACCCTAAATGCACCAGATCCCATCTGGTCTTGGAAACTAAGCAGGGCCAGCCCTCCTTAATATTTGGATAGAAGATCACCAACTAGGTGCTGTAGGCTATATTTCAGAGAAAGGAACTGGCAGAAACAGCATCTGAGAATTCCTTGCCTAAGAAAACCCTATGAAATTCATGGGTTGCCATACATGAACAGGTGACTTACATCCCATGCCAGTTTTAGTATAGTCCCAAGGGCTGATCCATGTATGAACAAGGACACAGCGACAACAACCAAGCCAGCAAAAGTATTATACAGAGATCTTCATCAGCATGCACCCCATGGACTGGTACTTCTCTAGTTCATTCTGTGTAGTGTAGAAATACATCAGTATTTTTATTTCATTTTAATTTTATGTCTATAAAGAGAGTTGCAATGATTTCTGGTTCTCTATTGTTTAATAATAGAAACAACAAATTGCTCTCACTCTCATTAAATTATTCTGCCAAATGGATAAAGCTTGGAAGGAAGTCAGAGTGGATTCTTCTTTGAAATGTATTTATTTATTATGGTATTTATACCCCGCCCTTCAGCCCTGTGAGCGGTTTACAATTATTATTTTTAATAAGACAGTTCCCTGCCCTCAGGCTTACAATCTAAAAAGACACAACACGAAAGGAGAAGGGAATGGTGGTGGAGAAGGGGGTCAGGTCCAAAGGTTCTTCTTTCCCTCTGAGGCCTGGACCATGGCAGATGGACTGGAGGGAGGACTCTGAAATGCTTTGAAAGGCCTGTGAACTCTGTGCTAAACAAATTCCTGGGATCAGGTGTTGTTGTTTTTTAATAGTAAATATATATGATCCTTTGCACCAAGCTCCACCAGACAGTGAAGAGTGCTGGAAACTGCCATCCAACAACATTTGAAGGGAGACATTAGGTAAGTTAGATAATTGCATTCATATGATGGGACACTACAGTATCATCTCCAGGATTTTTATTTTGTTTCCAGTAAATCTGTAGAACTTTGCAGGCAACATGACTCAGCGGCACATCCATAGAGTAAAACCATCACTTTGGCTTCCTGAGTGCTGAGAGGCTAGGGTTATTTAGAAGGGTATATAGCAGCAGCCATCTTGTCCTGGCTTTATTTGATACTCTGAAATCTAAAAGAATGGAAGAAAGAAGAGGTTAATTTCCAGAATGTTTTACATCAGTATCCTCCAAATCTCTGTTCCCTTGATGGCACAGGCAACAGACAATCATCTGTTAAAATAATCTAGCTGTTGACTCCAGCTATGGGCTGAGCCAAGCACTCTTGGCACCATTATCCTTTCGCCCCCCCTCCTCCTAGCACAATCTCTTACTTGTGACGCAACACACACACTCCCACACATCCTCTAACGTACATTTTAAAGATAGGACATTTCTTGATGCTGACATCTGCACAGGATGAAGCACAACACAGGACAAAATTTGATCACTTACCAAAAGCACTCACCTAGTTTGAAGGATTTACAGTAAATGATAGAATATTCTGACATTTCCTACTGTCAGCTTAAAACACTTAAACATTACTGGTAAATGTACATCTTTCATTTGTAATATTTGCTATCACATATGCATTAGGGATAAAAAGAATATTTAAATATATTCAGATCATGCTCAAGAGGAACCAGATCCCAGCTGATCTTGGAAGCTAAGCAGGGTCACTCTTTGGTAGTACTTGGATGGGTGACCATCAATGAATACCACTTCTGAGTATTCCTTGCCTAAGAAACCCTTATGAAATTCATGGGGTCACCATAATTCAACAGGCTACTAGAAGGCACACACACAGAGAGACTAAAAAAGAAGAGAATCCTGGATAGATGAGAATTTTTCCAAATTAAAACTTATTGCATATACAATATGCATATGGACTTTTTTTATACAAGAATCTGCATTTGCACAGAAAATGTATACAGCTTCCTGAACAGAAAATA
Source organism: Sceloporus undulatus (assembly GCF_019175285.1). NCBI lineage: Eukaryota > Metazoa > Chordata > Lepidosauria > Squamata > Phrynosomatidae > Sceloporus > Sceloporus undulatus. The sequence goes on from NC_056523.1 coordinate 218,540,273, forward strand.
ATGATAATAATAATAATGATAATGATAATAAAGTTTTATTTATATGCCACCCTTCCAGTAGGATCAAGGCAGCTCACATCAGATAAAACACAACATGTGATTTTCTGTCTAACCCCATCCTTGAAAAAAAACCCAACATGTGTTGTTTGCATAAAGTCTTGATCTGTGGATAGTTCTTGAAAATTGAACAGCTTTTAAAGGATTTTCTCACTGTGTGGAGAAAAACAGTTAAATTATTCATTATTGCCTATGAGAAAAATGTACAAAGAGTTGCATCTCCATGTTGAATCAAATGCTAAGATCTACCTGTTAAATTATTGAAATGACAATAAGAGGTGCCTCTTTGTTGCTGCCTCCCTCTGGTTTTGGTCAGGAGGACATGGCAAAAGCAGATAATAGTAGGATTTGTGTGATAGTGGTCCATAAAGAGCATCCCAATCCATGTCTTGAATCCTGCAATGACATAATAATTCTTCTTGTTATCCTAGGTAGAACCAGAAATGGTCAACCCTACCTGTTCTTTTCAGAAAAGTGTCAATACTTTCTGGAGTACATATGAATATTATTTTGAAAAGCTAACATTGACATTAATTTATATATAAGTAATACATTACTCATTACTTTCCTAATATGTTACTGGTATGTCCTATTCAATTACTTTTTTAAAAAACTGAAAATATAAAAATGTCTACCAACTCATGCCCATTGATGCCCAAAACGACATTCAGAAAATTGCTTCTAAATTATGAATAAATTGTGAATCAACCTTACACCCCAAAACTGAACATTAAAATTAATGTGAAATATGTGAAAAGAGAACATTATCAGGTCTTCATTACCCCAGAGCCACGTTTTACAGATAACGCTATGCATTACTTCCAAGCAGTACCCATGTCAGTGGGTGTGATGAATCCATGCCAGGTTTTACTCCAAATTTTAAAAGAATTATCCAATGTGCTGAACTCTGTACCTAAAATAGGCCCAGTCCCTTAAATAACTCCCTTTAATCTTCCAGGTATTTTGGACTTCACCTCCCAGAAGTGCCATACAGCTCGGCTGAAGTTCAAGGATTCTGAGAGCTGAAGTCCAAATCACCCGGAGGAATAAAGGGCCTGAACAGACAGGCCAAAATAAAGCTGCTTTGGGTCACTTTGGAGATATGCTGTTTAAATGATGCGTGCATCATAAAAGGCTCGAAGCCACACCAAAGCCACGTTCCAGTCCTAAAGGACTGGAGCACAGCTTTGGCATAGCTTCTGGATTCTTAAGATGTGTGTGTCGTTTAAACAGCATACCTCCAAAGTGACTCTAAGCAGCTTTATTTTGGCCTGTCTGTTTGGGCCCTAAGTTTGGACACCACTGCCTTAGATTAAAACCCAGAGTTGATTTAATATGCAATTTACATGGGAGAGTTCTCTAGAAAGCGAATGTACTATAGTATTTTAGGGTACTGACTTGGGTTGGGGGGAATTGAACACTGCAATTAGAAACCTGCTCTGTACAAACTTGCCAAGAAAGCCCCATGATAAGTTTGTCTTAGGGTTGTCATAAGTTGGAAATGAATTGAAGGCACACAACAACAACTGCAACGAAGAAAAATAATTAAAACATTTGCAAGGGAGCAGGCAGTGCGGCCGCACCGAAGTGGTGCACGCAGCAGCAAAGCGTGCAGAGGCGCAGGAGGAGGTGCAGGAGGAGGAGGAGCTGACTGGCTGGTTGGCCAGCCGGCCACCCAGCCGGCCACATCAGCAGCTGGAGTGCCCAGCCGGCCACATCAGCGGGCCAGGCCCTGGAGCCGGCCCCAAACCCGGGAGTTGGCGGCAATCGGGCGGGACCGTTCTGGTGCCGCTAAAACCATGAATGTCCCACCTGCCGGCAGGACATAGCAACCCTACTTTGACTGAGAGTTCCTGCATGGCAGAATGGGGTTGGACTAGATGGCCCTTATGATCTCTTCAAACTCTGTGATTCTATGATTCTATGACATTGTAACTGAAATGTATAATTTTAGTGTAGCTAGTTGTTCATGCCACAACTATTGCCGTATCATTCTCTGATATACAGGAATTACGATTTATGAGTAATTTTAGTATACTGAACATTACTAACGATTCTGTATGGTGTGGGATGGAAGGAGGTAAATGTGGGGGGTGGCACCATGAGTTACCGCACCAGCTGTCTCCAACCCAAGTGATGCCACTGGCACTCATCATCAGTATTAAAGAAACAAATAATTCAGTTGGCTTGAAGAGATAAGATGGAGTAGGGAGAAAATATCTTACTATTTGCCTCTGACAGCAATATTTTTACATCAAATCGGTGCCTCTTTCATTAGTCTGGTAAAGTGTTATGTGACTGTTCTTATCTATCAAATGGATAGAAGTGTGCAGCCATAGCTTTTTTCTTGTGTTTGTTTATGGGTCTGCTCACTTACTCATTTACTTGTTTAATCAAGCATGTCTGAGAATCTTGGATCCTGAGGACCCTGGGCCCTTACCCATGTCAGCTGCTTCATAGCCTTTGGGCATGATTGTCCTGTCTATCCGTGCCACCAGCCAGGCTCCCACAGTGGCACTGCACAGCAGACGGAACAGGCAGGCACCCAGACCCAGCATCACATTGTAGAAGAACAGAAAGTAGTTGAAATTGTGGAACACTTTCCTGAAAACAATCAGTCCATCAATCAATCAGTTGGTCAAACGCCACAGGAGAGCTTAACATCGGTATACAAGCTTCAAGAAACAGGATGTAGTGTTGCAGTTTTAAATTCAATCAAATTGCTTCTAGTTTTCATGTGTACAATTAAATCCAGCTTGGGGGAATCAAGAGTGCCTCTTTAGCCAAACTTACATGGATTCCCCTCATGTACCCATCATGTAAGGTACCTGCCTGACCTTATATAGGAGATACTGCTCCACCCCTCTCACTATGATTGTTTTGTAATCTTATTACTGTAGCTATTAATGATATTAGAGTTGATTTTCCAACTAAAATTTTTATTGTTGTCATGTTTTATTAATTGTTTTGGGATGTATTTTAGGCTATAATCCTGCCTTGATCCAACTGGGAGAGGCAGAAAATATAAATAAACTATTTATTTTATTATTTTATTATTTAGCTCTACCAGCTCTTGATACTGTATGTGATCTAGGGCAAAATAAAATTAACAACATCCTAAATTCACTAGATACTCATTATTTTTTGTATCATCTTAAAAAAATTCTTTGAAAGTTTAGGGAACAGGATCACAGTTTGCATCTTTGTATATCTTATTACACTCTGATCCCACCACTATAGCTATGTAATTTTGCAAATGCACTGCAGAAACAATGTAGTTTGACCATTTTAACTGCCATGGCTCAGTGCTATGGAATCCTGGGATATGTAGTCTTGTGAAATATTTAGCATTCCCTGTCACAAAGCTCTGGTGCCTTCTGGTGCCACAACAAACTACAAATCTCAAAATTCCATAGCATTGAGACATGGCAGTTAAAGTTGTGCCATACTGCATTATTTCTGCAGTGTAGATGTAGCCTCAGTCTGCTCTTGGAAGCAGCAGCTAAACACATCCAGCTTTGCTCCTCTTCACTTTGCCTGTGCAACACACCTCTCTGTATCACAGTGTCATCAGTCTCAGTGCTTCCAGGGAAAAGTAGAACATCAAAGCATCACAACATAGCTAAGTAAGTTTAAATGTCACCACAAAGGGAGGAGAAGTCTGTACAGGACTGCCATTTTCAGTGGCAATAGCTGGATTCAGTTAATGATCTAGTTTTATCACTGAGAGTCTACCAGACAACAAACACTTGTTGTAAGCCACCTTGAGTCCCATGCCAGGAAAGAGGGAGGGCATGAATAAATATAAATAAACCTACTCAGATACCAGCAAACTGTATTTCAAAGGGCATTACTAGTATGGAATTAAAAGTGGGTTCAGTTATAAATCTGAACTAATCACAAAGCTGTTTAGATCAGGGCTACTAAAAGTGGTGATCACTGGCCTTAAGTGTATTGATTGCCAGTGCATTTCCTTCAGAACAGGTGTTACATGAAAAGAATCCCAGTGAACAATTTAGCTGCTGCATTTTCTAGCATTAGTCTCCTGTGGACATTCGGTGGACATTTTGCAGCATTTTGATCCCATGGACAGCCAAAAAGACAAACAAATGGGCCGTAGAACAGATCAAGCCAGAAATCTCCCTGAAAGCCAAGATGATTAAACTGAGGTTGTCATACTTTGGCCACATCATGACAAGGTACAACACATTGGAAAAAACAGTAATGCTAGATAAGGTGAAAGGAAGCAGAAAGAGAGGAAGGTTGCATGCTAGATGAATCGACTCTATTAAGGAGGCCATGGGTATGAATTCGCAGGAACTAAGTAGAACAGTGGAGGACAGGGAGTGTTGAAGATGTCTCATCCATGGGGTCACCAAAGGTCAGGATCGGCACAAGGGTGGTAACCAACAACAACAACAATTTGCACTAGCTGAAGTTTCTGAGTCATTTTCAAGAGCAGTCCCATGTAGAGTATATTGCAGTAGTCTAATTGGGAGGTTACCAGTAAATGGACTACTGTGGCTAAGTTATCCCTGTCCAATAAAGTCTGTAGTTGGTGGAATAGTCGAAGTTTTGACCCCTAGCACTCTGAGCCACCAAGTCTATCTGCATATCAGGTGACAAGAATGGATCTAGGAATACTCCCGGACTACGCACCTTCAGGGGCAGTGTAACCTCCTCCGGGGCAGGCAACCTACCCAATTCCCAGATGCAAGAACCACCAATCCACAGAGTCTCCATCTTCTCAAGATTCAGTTTGTTTATCCACCCTCATTCAGTGCACTGCAGCATCCAGGCACTGTTCCAGCACCTACTTACCCCAGCCAATTTCAATAACAAGGAGAAACAAGGGCTGGATGTCATCAATATACAGATAACATCCAACACCCAAATTCCTAATGGCCTCTTCCAGCAGCCTCATATAGGTGCTGAACAGCAAGGGAGACAAGACTGGACGCAGTGGCACCCTCCCAAGCATAACAGAGAAAAGAAAGAAAGGAAGAGTTATAGCTAATGTACTAGTCCTTGGCACATTAGGGGGAAAATGTAAGTCCCCCTCATCACATTGCATGATAAGCACTCGCTTAGAGACTAAATTAATCTTCAGTGTTATGTCTCCTTTCCCTCCCAACAGCAACAAAAACCCTTTCTATCTTCCACTTGAACATACGTTTTGCTATGGATCAAAACTTTAATTTGTCTCTTGTAGAAATAGCAACATTTCCTTTAGCATAGCGCTACAGTATATAGGCAGGAAGTCCTCAATAGAACTCACAAAAACATACACACAGAGAGACAGACATAAAGGTACAGGGTTGAGAACAATTTCTCCTGCTTGTTTACGCAAGTTGAAAAAATGTGGAGTCTTTATGGAAAAATAAATGATGGTGACGCAACTTCCTGGTTAATAAAATAAACTAATAAATACTGACCTGTTATCAAGAGCCAGAGGTTTTTCCTTGTCATTCAGTAAAATCTTTGGCTGAAGGAAGAAGATGCTAGCGGTGGCAATCTGCAGTAGCATGAGCCCCGAAACTATGCTAAGTGTGAGACTGAGACAGAAAAAGGAAGGGAAGTTAGCATTTTAAAAGACTAAATTGACAAAAAATAAAGGCAACTGGAGACAAAGACTTGTCTTGAGTCAAAAGGGCTTCAGATATCTATATATTTCCTTCTGTTCCTCAGCTTCTCAGACAGAGTGCAGAAGCCTGCATAGCCAAAAGCTGCATGACACAGGCACAAGAGCATGTTCTACCCAAAGATTCACAGAAGTATAAATAAGGAGAATGAAATCTCAAAGGGGTAAATTCCTATCCAAACACACTGACAGAACTGCATGTGCATGAAAACCTTTTCACTGAAATTTGCACAAGGTGCAATCGAGACTCCAGAAAAGAAAAAAAAAAAAGAAAAGAAACTGGAGTTTTTGTCACCTGACAAAAATCCCTAAGAACATAATTCAGGCCAACACCTCACCTAGAAATGCCTTAAAATAGCCAATTGTACTCCTAGAGATTTTTGAGGACACAGTTGGACAGTTTTACACCAATCTAAAATGGGAGCTGGCCTCAATGGGCCACAAAAATGGCGTTGGGACTGTATATGATTCATGGGCTGAGCAATGCACTGGCCATGGTACTCTTTTGGGCAACCCAGAGTATACTAGTCCCATATCTGCCTCAACCTGCCCCTATTACCTGGCCTTCCATTCCTGCACTGTGTTGGCTATCTGCATGGGTGTCCTGCTGGGCCATCCCACGCATCTGCCGTTGCCACAGGTTGCCCACTTCTGAGGTCAGGTCAAGGAACCTACCAGAAAGTACAAGGCTGGGTAGCTCATTCTGAACTCAGACATGAGTGACCTGTGGTGGCAGTGGATGTGCCGGGTGGCCCAGCAAGATGCCCATGCAAAAAGCCACCACAGAATGAGAATGAAAGGCTCCAAATCTGGAACATTAGGTACATTTTAAGGTTGTAATGCTCTGGTTCTGGTGTGGAACATGCCGGACATCATCCAGAATCAGTTTGGAAGATGTGTCATCCAAACAGGACAACACCAGTACCAAGGGAGAAACGGGCCTTTTGGCGCATGCAGACAAGGCCTAACATAGAAAGATTCACCATCAACCTTGGAGTGATAACTTTCAAGACAGCAAAGGCTCAGGGAAGGAGTCAAGCAAGAAAATATGATATGGAGGTGATCTGAATCAGTAAATGAATAAAGTCATTTGTGTTGAAGATCAGGCAGATTCCAAATAGTGGCTCTTTGTAACAATAAAGCTTTCTATAAGCATTTCACCCATTGCAGGCTAAACAATATTGGTTTATCTAAAGCCCCCTAGAAAATTCACAGCTGAACAATGTGCTGCTTCACAGCTCAACCACTAAAAGCCACTCAATAATTAAGCTAAAATGGAAGGCACTTACATCACCATTCCCCAGCTTTTTGCCATTTTTATCCCCTGACTATTCATGATGGGCAAAACGAAACTGTACATGAGCATCACCCCCAAAAGGCACTGCACTGTGTGGATGATCAGGTACCCTAGAAATAAATCATACAGCCAATTAAAAAGGAAATAAAAGGGAAACTCCAAGAATGAATGATTGTTCACAACATAGATTGACACTTACCCCATAGGATGTATGCAATTTGCCAGCCAGAGTATCTTGCTATTGATGCCTGTTAGTGTTTCAAAAAAATAAAAAAGGAGAGACATTTATATATGATAGTTTCCCACCTGTGTAATGGCTAAGAAGAGCATATTGATAGCCTGACCTGCATTTCTAATGGAAATTCTTCATTGGGCCAATGGTTTTTTTTTTTAACTGAAGGCCCTAATAACAATGCTAAGCAATCATTAAAAAACTGATGTTTGAAATCCATGTATGTAAAAGCCTATGCTGGCCAAATGGCCGTAATAAAGTTATTATTATTATTATATGTATGTAAAATCCAACAATTAACATTTCATCTCATTTTCCCAACATACTGTCATATTCCAGTTTGATCAGAAAATGTGACAATTGTCTCCACTCCAGGGTGGAGGTAGGCAGAAAGGAGCTAACATTATTCTTTGCAATGACCAAACTCACTAGTATACAGAGCAAGGTCAGCCCCCATGCCAGTCTCATTCTCAATTTCACCCCTCTGTTTTCTGCAGTAGAAGTGAATAAAATAAAGGTAAAGGTTGTCAAATCATAATTTTTTGTGGGTTTATCGGGCTATGTGGCCATGTTCTAGAAGAGTTTCTTCCTGATGTTTCGCCAGCATCTATGGCTGGCATCTTCAGAGAGCCATCAAGTCTATCTGTGCATTAGGTGAAGATGCCAGCCACAGATGCTGGCAAAACGTCAGGAAGAAACTCTTCTAGAACATGGCCACATAGCCCCCAAAACCCACAAAAAACTATGAATGCTGGCCATGAAAGCCTTCGACTTCACATTGTCAAGTCATGTTTGACTGTAAGGGGTGGTAGAATTCAAAGATATAGCTGTGTTAGTCTCTGGAATCAATATGTAGATAAATTTTGTAGCACCTTTGAGACTAACTGAAAGAAGTAAGTTGGCAGCATGAGTTTTTGCAGACTTAAGTCTATTTCCAAAGAATGCATCTGAGAAAGTAGACCGAAGTCTACAAAGGTCCATGCTGCCAATTTCTTTCTTTCAACTGGTCTCAAAGGTGCTACAAGATCTCTCTAGATACTGTAGGAGGTGGTGCTCATCTCTGTTATTAAGCCAAAGGAGTCAGCATCGTCAAAGATGATCCCATGGTCATGTGACCAGCATGACTGCATGGAATGCTGTTACCTTCCCACCAAGGTGATACCTATTTATCCACTTGCACTTTTACATGCTTTTGAACTGCTAGGTTGACAGAAGCTGGAAGAAGTGACGGATGCTCACTCCGTCATGTGGTGCTTGGGTCTTGAACTGCTGACCTGCTGACCTTGTGATCATCAGAGTCAGCATCTGAACTGCTGAGCCACCATGTTTATGTTTTATTCCCTTGAGGAAAAGTAACGCTCTGCATTTTAGGAATACAATTGCAAAGAAATACAGCCTTTCTGCACTCCTGGTACTTGGTGACAAGAAAGCTTAACAGGTCCTCCTACATTGTTACCGTGCCAGGTGTTAGGGTTAGATAAACAATATCTAACCATATTTAGTACAATGTGCCACCACCTATACTGCCTATACAGCAAGGATATGTCTATTCAGTGATTGTTGGACTCCAGTTCCCATCAGCTATAGCCAGCAGGCAGAGATGATGGATATTGTAGTCCAGCAACATCTGCAGGGCCACAGGTACTCCACCCTACTATATATATCAGGCACCCAAAGATGTCAACTTATTAAAAAACATATGGGTTGATAAATCAACTGAATTTTAGCTAATCAGTCAGTCAGTCAAGTGCATTGAAATAAAACTGTGTTTTACCAATAGAACATCCAAGTTAAGTGCCTTTCAGAAACACTAAATGTGACAATGTAAAAAGGAAAGCTACCATCCCTATCCAAAAGGACACACATTTGTTTGAATATTTTCTTTCCTTTTCTCAATCCAGTGTATCAGAATGTGTGCTTTTAATTTATAGCCTGGTGAACTGAAATATTTCTTCACGAGTTTAAAGTTTCTTTCTGTCTTTTTCTCTCTCACACACCCAAACACGCACACAAATTTTTCAATCTATACTAGGTGTAGCAACAATTATGATATATTCAAAAATTCTTAACAATGAATTATACGAATGGGAGAGGAGAGGAGAGGAGAGGAGAGGAGAGGAGAGTCAGGTAGCAGCAGAACAGTTATGATGAGATTACAAAGACTGGTCCAAGGCATAGTTTCCTTACAGAAGTGAATCTTGAGGATCAGACAGAGTAAGGACTCACCACACTTTGAGAAGATGAAAGTTTTCTGAATCCCAGTGGAAGGAATTCCTTCTGCCCTGCCCACAGTCGCTTCATGTGTTTTCTAGAAAAAGGGATTATTGTGCTTTGAAAATTGAGTCAGAATCTCAGCATTTCAAAAAAGTAAGCCTCCAGTCCTCATATCTGCAGAGACATGCACTATTTAGTGGAGTCATGTAAATGGAGGAAGGCTGGTTTGCAAACTGTTCTCAGATCATCCAGAAATTTGAACCCTCTTCCCCCCATGTCTATGCTCCAGCAGAAGTAAGGACTGTCACAAATACAGGCCTGAGTACATGCATACCTGTAGCAGGCTAAGATGTGGAACACATAGCTGATACATGTGAGACAGGCCGTGAAGGTGGTGAAAATCCAAACACCTATGGGACAAGGAACCATCATCTTTAGCCTCATCCTTTCCACAGAGTCCTAGTCCAAAGCTCAAACCACTACAGCACACTGAATCTTGGCCATTTCATTGCTCACCCCAATTTCATATCACTTCTGAACAACAGGGAGAGTTTCTCAAAGGAAAATTCCATTTAAACTCCACAATTTGCAAAAGTTACATTTTTACTACAATTCTCAGTCTCTCCAAACAGCATGGAATGGCAATGCTGGCTCAGGGAAGTCTGAGAGTTTCAGACCAAAAAATGATGTTTCAAAACTCTGAACTTATAGACCAACATCAGAAGAAAAGTGATTTCTCCCAGATTTAGCCCTGCAGTAACAAGAATTTGTATATCCTTTTTATATACAGTTTTGCATATAGCTCCAGCATCTAATCTGCCAATAAATATGGAAAGACAAGTCGCCTTGACCAAAGTTCCAGACTCCTATCTCCTAAAGTGATATGCTCTTGTTATTCTTTTGTCACTACAGGAGTTTTTCTACATGGGAGTGACACAATGTCATGGGATGTGTGAACACATAAGATGGATACTAGTTGGAGGAAAGGAGGCAGTTTTAAGTGGAAGTACATTGTAGCACTTGTATCTCAATGACATACTGAATATTATCATACTATGGCCTCAATCCAACATCCCCTCTGGGTGAGATAAATATCTGTATGCAAAACCATGCTACATAGAGTCATGTGGCCCTTACTGTAAAGCCCCAGAACCACCTCACATGCTCATTTCTTACTTCATGGCAAACAGGCAAGATTGGAGAAGCATCTGGCTACCTTCTCATGTGAGTGTGTGCTGTGTGCCTTCAAGTCATTTCCGACTTATGGTGACCCTAAAGCAAACCCATCATGGGATTTTCTTGCCAAGATTTGTTCAGAGGAGGTTTGCCTGTGCCTTCCTCTGATGCTAAGAACCTGTGACTTGCCCAAGATCACCCAGTGGGTTTCATGGCTGTGCTGGGAATCAAACCCTGGTCTCCAGAGTCAAATTCCAACATTCAAATAACTGTGCATGCTGGCTCTTACCTTCCCATAGCTGGATGCAAAATGATGACAGCAGAACTGATATTTGCCAGGGTCTTCCAGAGGTCTCAGCAGCACTGTGATCATTGTACATCTGGCTATGGGAAGAATAGATCTGGGATTGTACAATAAATTGGGAGGATGGGCACTGCACAGAAAGGGAATACCAACCCATGCAGCAACCAAAAAAGGATACCCACATGTGTAAAAGACAGTTACGTGTACACATGTAATGGTCAGTTTGTATTCTTTTTTGTGGCCAATATCCATATATACAGTACATCAGAAACTAGATTTAGAACTGGGAATCCCCCCCAAACTGGTACCTTCTGTGGTGGCAATAAATTCTTTCAAATGTTGGACACTTGAAACTACTTCTGATGCATTGCTGGATGAGTTTCTGGAAGCAGTAAGTGCCTCAAAATCCAACTCCAAGGTTTCCAGTACATGTGAAACTTGCATGTAAACATAATGTTCCATCACAACAAACTGGAGGGAAAATAGATTTAAAAAGCTTCTTAATTACCTTGCAGATAGCATGAGCTCTAAAATATTGCATGCTGCTAGTCCATCCATGAGTAGCTGATTGTGGTACAGTTTTTATTTGCTATGAAAATGACTTCCATTACCTGGTTGGAATAGATTTATCCACCAGAGGAAGAAGACTATCAGCATTCAAAAGGCCTGCACCAGAGTAATGATCCCAACAATCTCAGACCACTAGCTAATGCCAATAATTTGGCTTCAATTCGCTTTTTCTAATTAGACTCCAGGCTTTGCATATGATATTGCTCTGTGCTTCTACTCTCAGCAGTTTCTGGTGTCTCTGGGCTTTAAAAAAAGGCAACTAACAATTCTCAGGGGATATGTCATCTCTGTGGTTGATGGAGATTGTAAAAAACCATTACCTGTACTTCCCAGCAAACTAAGAGCTGATACTTTAACACTTCTTCCCTTCTCTTAGGATACTGCCACACTGCAGAAGTAAAGAATTTTGACAGTCCTTTAACTGCCATAGGCTCAATGCTATGGAATCCCAGGATTAGTAGTTTATTGTGGCACCAGAGGTCTCTGACAAAGAAGGTTAGATTTCTCACAAAACTACAAATCCCAGAATTCCATAGCATTGAGCCATGGCAACTAAAGTGGTATCAAACTGCATTACTTCTGCAGTGTAAGTGTGGCCATAGTCTGCAGTAACCATCATGCAGCAGAGACATACACAATGGCTACCAACCCAATAGACCAAATTTCTGGACTCTTTCTTGATGACATGGCAGATGCAACAGGGAATTACATCTGCATATGTACATTTTTATTATTATTTTGCAGAAGCAGGCATCAGTGGCCCTAATGAAAGATATTGCTCAATCCTTATTAAAAATATATTGCTATTGAGACACATTAAACTGTCTTCCCCTGCCTTGGAGATATCATTTTCTCCTAAAAGTTCTTGGATATATTGTACAGACAACAGAATCATCTTGAAAAAAAGGATGAAAACAAAAATCCCAAATAATATGCAGACTCTCAGCTTACCATGTAAAGGCATATTATGGCCAGCATGGCCATGCTGATCATTCTGCTGGGAAACTGAAAGCAAGGGTCCCATTCATACACCTTCCGCTGGATCCAGGATTTCTCAGGCTGTCTGTTGGGTAGAAATAACACGTAAACAACATGGAAGAGATGGGTCTCAATGGAAATAAGAAAGGAAGAGTGGTTTATGGTCTGGAAATGTTTTGTAGAAAACACTCTCTTAATCTCTTATTTTACTTCTGATAATGAGGTGTGGATCCAAATACAGGCATTTTCATCAGGTGCCTTCTCTCCATCGTGAACATTGGCCTGAAATCTATTATTAGTCTCAATTAGAGGGGATGCCTTGAATGAGTGGGATTTACCTACCAGTCTACTCATCATTCAACAATTGAATCAAATAATCTTCACTAGTTGGAAATAACCAACAGGATTCAGGCCTATATCTCCTCATTGACCACTTGTTAAAGTTGACTATTAGTCAATGAATACTGTTTGCACCAGCTGGCCTACCAGTAAACACAAGTTTATTCATGAGTTCAGAAGCAAAGTCAAGGGGCACTGTCGATACAATCTGAGTTATGTTTCATCACTTCAGGACTAAAAGGCCTGTAGCAACTTGCCAACTATGGGTATAAAACCTTTATCTAGGCATTTTTCTATGATGAGAGCATTTGATACTCCAAGTTTTCCCAGAGCAAAACAAACAATATATATACTTCTTCATGCCATGGATTGATGCTTTCCCTAATCTTCTTGACTTCCAGTATGCAATATGTATAATTCACATCAGTCGCTGTTGCCTCCCCTGCCTTTTGAAACAGTATCTGTTTATAACTTTTTATAACCTTTTAAGAAGGTTAACTTCTTAAAGTTAAAAGTTAAGTTACAGCATAATCATATCTTTGTGTGTGCTCTGTACTGCCAAGTTTATTTCTAGTTATAATGGCCTATGAATTTGTGATCTCCAAACTACCATATTGTTTATCTCAGGATTATATTTTCCTTTATTAAAGTAAATCTATGTGTAATATGGAACAGGATCTTTTAGCATCCTTGAGACTGGCTGAAAGAAAGAAGCTTACCATGAGCTTTTGTAAACATGAGCCTACTTTAGTCTCCACCCCATGCAGCTTTGGAAGTAGGCTCAAGTCTACAAAAGCTCATACTACCAGCTTCCTTCTTTCAGTTAGTATTAAAGTGCTACAGGATTCATTGGAATACTGACTTTCCAGACTAATATAGCTATGTCTTTGAAGTCTGCTACCCTTTTCTATGGCCTTTAATTTTGCTCAGCATTATTGTCTTTTCCAGTGTGCCATGGTGTGTCCAAATTTCCCAGGGCATATCCAAAGTATGATCACCTTAATTTAGGTCATTTTTTTCTTCTAGTAAAAATTCAGGGTTTAGTCCTCTAAAAAGCCATTCATTTGTACCTGCTTAACCATCAAATCATCTAATCATAGAGTTAGAAGAGACCTCAAGGGGAATTCATTTCAACCCCATTCTGCCATGCAGAAAGACACAGTCAAAGCATCCCCCCACACCCAACATCTGTTTAAAAACCTCCAAAGGAGACTCCACCACTATCTGAGGGAGTGTGTTCCACTATCAAGCAGTTCTTACTGTCAGGAAGTTCTTCCCAATGTTGAGGTGGAATCTCTTTTCATGTGGTTTGCATCCATTGCTCCATGTCTAATCTTGGAAGTCACAGAAAACAAGCTTGCTATAATAGTAAATCCTACTGTGTTTAGTGGGGATCTGGTTCTGGGTAATTGTGCTCAGACTTAATCACAAAAAGGATCTTCCTTCCAAGATGGTTTTATGCATCTCAGTCATACTGTGTGGACAGAAGGGATGGCAGATAAGTGGTAAACCAGAACTTCATGCCCATGGGCATTCATTTTCGCACAGGCACAGTAGCATTGAGGTCAGTGCAGCAGTGAATTCATTCTGGGATTTACCCTGAAAAGTACTAAACCTGTTTGGATTCAGCACTTTGGACAGCCCCATTAAAACCTAAACTGGATTAATCTTCCAACTGACAATGGAACTACCAGCCACCACTGCTAGCCAGCATTTGAAAGTCCTCCCCAACGTGTAAAATACAGACAAAGTAGGTAGTTACAGTGGTTTACCAAGACAGAGACATATGAAAATAGGGAATGACACTGGAATCTAAGAATAGCAAGAATTTATGGCATGCAGTGAAGAAGATTCTGCAATTTTCTGTTCCAGTTTGGAAAATGAAAATGCCCCCAAATCACAATGACCATCCTCACTGCAATGGAGGCTTCCTCATCAATTGTTGGACATACTGAGCCTGATGTACCTCCAGGAAAGATGTCTCCTCCTGCAAGGAAGAAAGAGTGAGCTCCTGATTATTCCAGATTCCAGTTTCAGCAGGCAGACTGAAATGTGTGTGTGTGTGTGTGTGTGTGTGTGTGTGTATGTGCATACTACCGTATTTTCTGGTGTATAAGAATACTTTTTAACCCAGGAAAATCTTCTCAAAAGCCAGGTGTCGTCTTATGGAACAGGTGCTGAAACTTCTGAGCCAAACTGGAGAATCTACGGTCGCCGCATATGGTGGGGGGAGTTCAAAAACAGCCATGGCCACATCCCCGCCATATGCGGCGACCGTATGAAAACAGCAAGGGTGGTGCTGTACAATTACGATAGAAGAAAATTCACTCACAAGGATTCGTGGAAAGAAGTGACTTGACGCAGCCCTGATGATGAGGTGAGAGGATGCCTCACCGAGAAGGTGTAAGTGAAGGGCAGAGCAAGCTGCAGGCGTCCGGGACACCCGGGATATGGAAAAAAGAGCCGTGTTTGCAATACTGCTCTGATAGTCTTGGAGACAGGGAGGGCTGGGCAGACAGGGAGAGCTGATCAATCCAAGCAGGCTTTGTATACAACAAGTTTTCCTGCTAAGTACCTGCATGTCATAAGCATTTGAATTAAAATTACCATATTGAAATCAAATCTGATGGGTTTTATAAATTTTTATGTGGTGTGCGTTGGAAGAGGGGTAGTCTTATATGGCGAGTATATCCCAAACTCTATATTTTAACTGGAAAAGTTGGGGGTCATCTTATATGCCCAGTCGTCTTATAAGCTGGAAAATACGATATATATATATGTGTGTGTGAGAGAGAGAGAGAGAGAGAGAGAGAGAGAGAGAGAGAGAGAAAAGGTTGATTCTCTTATGAGTTTGGAAGATCATGTCCTGAAATCTAGAGCACAATGATGCTTCATAGAACTAAGCAAATGTCGGAGAAATATAATTCATATAGACATATGTGGCCCTTTTTTCATTGCAGAACTCTGTGGGAGAACATTTAAAAAATTTGAATGGTGTCTCCAAACTTATCAAACTTGAAGAAGCCTTGTTTCCAAGATAATGGGCACATATTTATAGAAGTGTCCAATATTTTTGTCTATTAACCCACTAGGATCCCTGAAGTACAACAGGTAAAAATATTTAAAACTTTCAATAGAACAGAAATGTTTAGAAGTGGACTAAACTCTTTTTTAAATTAGCTTTAAAAATATACATGTACCTAGCCCCCCAGAGTGGTGTAACATTCAATGGGGCCTCCAAATGAGGACCTTGAATTGCAAACAGGTTGATTTAGATAGAGGTAATCTTTCAGTTACACTGAACCCAAGCCATTTAGGTCTATTGTAGGCCAAACTCAGCACTTGAACGGAGCTCAGAAGCAAACCAGAAGCCAATGAAGCTCTTGCAGCATACCCAGAAACAGTTTGAATGTCTCTTTTTGGACTAAATTTGACTTCTGAACACTTTTCAAGGGTAGTCTTAACAAAGCACTTTACCAATCACCAATGGTAAACTCCCATTTTTTTCTATAAGCACTTTTGCAAATAATTTTTCCCTAATAATAAATTAAATCAGAGGTTTCATCTATATATCTATATAAATAAGAGAGTGTGTGTGCATGCACATGCATTAAAAGAGAGTTCCTTGGGCAAGTCACATGCTCTCAGCCTCAGGGGAAGGCAATGACAAGCTTTCTCTGAACAAATCTTGCCAAGAAAATCCCATAATAGGATCACCTTAAGTTCACCACAAGCTAGAAATGACTTGAATGCACACAACACACACACATTCCTGAAGCACAAAGGATAGACGAAGAGCTGATCCAACGTTCAGCTCACATGTATCTTCAAGGCAAACAGGAAAGCCAAAAGTATAGACAACGAATTTGCTATAAGCAATTAAGAATGTTGCACCTGTCTTCTGCCACACTTAGGTATATGAAATGAGTACATGAAGACAGGTTGGAAATTTTCACCATGTGCAACAAAGGAAACATACGGTCAGCAAGAAAACTCACATTTCGATAAGCCGCCTGGAATTGGAACCATGATACTTTCACAAATGTATGGGCAAATCTGCCTAGCAGAAATAATTGGCAGAGTAGCGAGGGCCAGTAAAAAATGATATTTTCATAGACTCCAACATTCTGTACAGGAAAAAAAATGGATTTAAACAGTTACCAACTGGTGTAATTACTAGTAATTTCTATACCTCAGGCAGACTGTCAACTATTCCTCCTCCAAACTTCAGCACCACATAGCTTTCTCACAAAAAGAGTGATCTGTAAAAGTAAAAACTTAAAATGTTAAATGAAATTGTTGGGTCTCAGCCGACTGATAGTCCCAACTTGAGTAGACCCATTGAATCAGTGGGATTTACTTGTGTCTTGATGCACCAGTTAACAAATTGTGTCTACTCTAACCAGAGGACATTCATTAAATTAATAGGATTTACAAAGGTAGCAATTTAACAAGTCCTGTTGGAGTAGAGAGCAAGCATGGTGTAGTGGTTTGGATTTTGGACTAGGGACTTTATCACATGGGGAAAGTCAGGGGGTTAAATAGTCAATTAATCCATACAAAACGCAATATCACATTTATGATTTTCACACACATCGTTATTAAAGAGGCAATAAAGAAGCAATACACAGCAACAAAATCTTTTCGGGATTTCCCTGTGAATGATTTGTTGCTGTTTATTGCTTCTTTATTGTCTCTTTAATATTGAACATCTTAAATGCGATATCACATTTTGCACTGGATAACTGGCTGTTTAAACCCTGATTTTGCCCAATTTCCTCTGTGTGGTAAAGTCCTAGGACTCTGGAGACCAGGAGTTTTTAAAAAAGGATTTTATATGTTTATTTTACATTTCTACAACAGAGTTAATTTAGTCTAAAATGCTATGAACAATACATGCTTTTCAGTTTTATCTTAAATGTGCAAAAGAAAAAAAATCTTGTGATTGCATTTAATATGGGACTGATTTCTTGCAAACAAATACCTTCATACTGTCATCACTGATACATTTAGCACAACAATGTATTACACATATATACACATCTATCACCAAGCAGAACTTCCAAACAATCCTTGAACAATGGAAAAGTGTAAGCTTCTTTGTTGTCTACATTTTATTGTACTTTACATAGTAAGTGTTCACTGAAAAAAATATTGCTTTATGAAAAATACAGAATTCATGTAGCCCTTTCATTTCCTTTTTTTATAATTGAAATACATTTACTACAGTGATACTATCTTCCTGTATTCCTTACCAGGTGCTTTGGTATTAGTAAATGGATATAATATTGTCTACCATGACACAAAGTATTATGATGACGAATGTTGACTTAGGACCTTACTAAGATTTAATCTGTAGAACTACAAAATTATCATGGAGGGCAGGCTGTTACTGACAAAATAGAAATAGCAAAAGAGGAAAAGAGGAAAAGGTCATTTCAAAATACATCTCCAGGTGCAGTATCAAAATTCAGTAATAGAAAATGGCTAAAATGACTGGTCACAGCATGGAGAAAATAGGATACATACTTAATGCAAACCAAGCATTATTCACATACTCACACTGTTCAAACCTAACAAATCATAAGTGTACATTTTATGTTAGTTCAATATGCCATTTATCCTCAGTTGTAATACATGTACTATGTGTATCTGCACTAAATATAATCTAAGGACTGGCAATGGTAACATTCTTTCTTTAGGAAAGCACACGACTGATAACCCCCTGGCCACTGTGGGTAAACTGGTAACTTTTCGTATCATGGAGTACCTGCTTGTCTTTCAACAGCCCACCTACGATCAGTTTGAAAGGCACTATAGATTTTCTGCAATCTAAGACAGTTATTCCCAGACTCTGGGTCTCCAGGTGCTTTTGATTTCAGCTCCCAGAAGCCTCAGCCATCTTGGCCAATGCTCTGGGGTTCTGAGAGCTGAAGTCCAAAACACCTGGAAGACTAGAGTTTGGGAACCACTGATACCCAGATGACAACATACTATTAGCAGAAAACAACAAAGACATGGAACAATTACTTTAAAAAAGTTTAAAAAGAACAAACTCAAAGGCAGGCTTAATGGTGAACATTTTAAAAAATCCAAAATAATGACCACAGAGGAATTACATAAATTCAATCTAGACAACAAAGAAATAGAAATGGTCAAAGATTTCTCATACATTAGATCTGTCATTGAACAAAACCGACTTTTATTTACAAATGTTTACCCCATGGCCAACCTATTTTACTGAGTTGACCACAAAATTTCCAAGGTAATAAATGCAGCATGGCTTATGTGCCCATGAGATGTAGTCACACACTGTATGCACACATGTTCAGATATCTGTGACTATCTGTATACTTGGGTTCATTCCTAAACTGTAGCTGGGTATAAAAATCCTCTTTAATGTAAACAGGTTTTTTGTACCAAGATACAAGTCAGGAATGGGTACATCTGAACATGTGCAAACACAGCATAATGTATAACTACTGCTCAGAAAATTACTCCACAAATGTAAAATGAGATTGGGCATAGTGCAGGCCTCTAGATGTTGCTAGATTACAACTCATAGCAGTATAGCCAGTAGTGAGGAATCCTGGATGATACAGTCCAACAAAGCCTGGAAGGCTGCTCTTTACCCATCCCAGGCTACATTTGTTATTATATCATGGCAAGAGTAGGAGAGAAAGTACTCTTGTGTCCTACTTCATACAGGACAGTCCTCTCTTTAAAGGCCTCCATTGTTTGAATGGAACTGTTGAAGTTAGCCATCGGCACCAGGTCTGGAGGAAAGCAGACCAAGTGCTGAACTACAGACGAAGGTCCGACACAGACGGGTGGGAAGCACCATGCCGGCACTGATTCTAGGATTCAGGAGTACATACCAACTACACACTCCCAAACCCTAGCACGTAACAGCAGTGCCATGATGGTGGCCTCTCATCCACACGGGGGCCGCCATCATGACATAAGCAATGTGTAGCGTACAGATGCCACTGCATGTCACTTACATCACTGATGCGCCACAGTGCACCAATGGTACACTCATGACATCCGCCGCGTGGACTTAAAAGAACCCAGTTTTTCCAGGTTCTTTTTGGGGCAGAGGGATGCCCCACAGTTTGGCATACAAACTGTATGAGAAATCTTTGACCATTTCTATTTATTTGTTGTCTAGATTGAATTTATGTAATGCAATTATTTCTAAATGTGCATCAGTACTCATAAATTAGCATATGCAAATTTTGTGCGATGGCACATTTCCTATTTTCTTATGACATGTAAGCAGCCATCATAAAATACATTAAGAGAAAATAATAGGTTTTAATTTCAATTGCCCTTAATTTTCAAGATCCAAGTATTGAAGTTTAAATGACAGTCATCTTGGACCATCAAAAACAATCTGCAGTTCATCAGTATGCAAGAATTACGAGAATAAAGCTGGAAACAATATATGAAAGAGCTATATAAAAGAGATGATACAAGGAATGACAAATAGGAAGAGAAATTATATGAAGATGAACTCCAAGTCTTGGAAAGTGAGTAAAAGCTGCCCTTAATGAATTTGAAAAGAATAAGTCACCAAGAACAGATGACATTCCAGTAGAGCTGCTACAAGCCACACAGACAGGTTCAACTTTAATCCTAACTAAAATTTGCCAAAAAATATGGAAAACAAAACAATGGCCCATAGTGGAAAAAATCAATATATATCCCAATTCACAAAAAAGAAGACATAGCATTATCTCCCATGCAAGCATAGTCATGCTCAAAATTCTGCAGCAGAGATTCCTACCAAATATGGAGTGAGAAATTCCAAATTTACAAGCTGGATTCAGAAAAAGATGAGGCACTAGGGATCAAATTGTAAACACATTTTGGTTAATAGAGCACAAATGGAGAATTTCAGATTTACACATTACAGTAAAGCCTTTGATTGCATAGATCATGAAAAGTTATGGAATGCTCTCAAAGAAATGAGTGTGTCACTACACTCGATTGTCCTGATGAGAAACCTGGGCTCAGGACAAGATGCTACTGTTAGAACAGAATCTGGAAAAACACAGTGATTCTTAATCTGCAAAGGATTCAGACAAGGTTGTATTGACTCATCCAGAAAACATCACAAACAGAGGAAGGTGGAGTAAAGATCAGAGGAAGGAATATTGGCAATCTAAGGTATGCTGATGGCATCATTCTATGAGCAGAAAACAAGGAAGATTTGGGACGATTACTAAAGAAGAAAGTACTAAGGCCTGTTACAGACAGCCAAAATAAAGCTGCTTCAAGTCACAGTGGAGGTATGGTGTTTCAATGATGCATGCATCCTAAGAGTCCAGAAGTCGCACCAAAGCCACGCTCCAACCTGGAACGTGGCTTTGGTGTGGCTTCTGGACTCTTAGGACGCATGCGTCATTGAAACACCATACCTCCACTGTGACTCGAAGCAGCTTTATTTCGGCTGTCTGTAACAAGCCTAAGGCATGCTTAAAGTTGAACATTTAGGGGGGAAATTATGACTATGAGAAATTTACATAAATTCAATTTAGATGACAAAGAAATAGAAATAGTAAAAGAGTCCCCCTACCTTGAATCAATCATTGATCGGAATGGAGACTGCAGTCAAGAGATAAGAAGAAGACTAGGACTGGGAAGGGCAACTATGAAGGAACTAGAGAAGATCCAACACTAAAGTTAGGATTGTCCAAGCCATTGTATTTCCCCATCATCATGTACAGTTGTGAGAGCTGGGCAGTGAAAAAGGCTGACAGAATAAACTCATTTGAGATGTTGTGCTAGAGAAGAGTGCTAATGATACTGTGGATAGCCAAAAAGACAAACAAATGGGTCCTAGAACAGATTAGGCTTGAACATTTCCTGGAAGCCAAGATGTCTAAATTGTTGTACTTTGGCCTCATCTTGAGAAGGCAAGGCTCATTGGAAAAGCCAATAATGCCAGGAAAGGTAGAAGGCAGTAAAAAGAGAGGAAGACCTCATGCCAGATGGTTAGACTTAATTAGGAAGGTCACAGGTATGAAATTGCAGGACCTAAGCAAAGCAGTGGAGGATAGGGAGTCTTGAATATGTCTCATACATAGGGTTGCCAAGAATCAAAGTTGAGTTGCGTCTAACAACAACAACCACACAGCCAGAAGCATGCATGAATGTTCCTCCACACCACCTAACCTGCATGCATTAATGTTCCTCTACACCACCTAAACTGAGAACAGCTACATCTTGGCAGACGTGTAACTCACATGATCATAATTTTCTTTCTCCTATATAATTTTCTTTCTCCTATATAATTTGAGAGAGGAAAATCACATATTAGGCGGGGGATACACTCAATCAAGTCAGCCATAGCCCTGGGCCTGCAGGACCTAAGCAGTGAGGTTGAGGACAGGTGGGCCTTGGAGATGTCTCACTCATGGCATTGCCATGAGTAAACTTAAGGACAGTTAACAACAAGGGGGCTCTCCTTGCCCAAATCAATCTGTGTTGATTACAGTGTTAGAAAGGCACTTTTGCATGTACACACATGCAACATTCTTCATATACAAATGAATTCCTGGACAAGGGCTAAAGGTGTATCCTAGATAAATATACACAACATCATACATTTTAGCATTATTACCCAAGAATACACTCACTTGTCCATGGGGACACATTGTAATGTGCAGGAACATGACCACAAACCTGAAAAAAGAGGAAGAGAAGCAGGGGTTATACAATAGCCGTAGAAGCCCAGAGATTAGTTATGAAAAGTCAATTATAATTCAGTTATAATGGCCTAAGTCTTAGCAGCCCAGAGTTTTGCAATTGCATCCAATATGGGTGTTCCTTTGGACTATGCAGTGCAGTGCAATGGGAGGACCCATGTTCTACAGGAATTCACTAGCCCCAGCCAGATGGCTGCATCCCTTAAGCCTTGATAGAGCTATCTTTGATGATCCATCCAAAGAGCAGGTTAGCTTTTTCTGATATAATGGTTTGTTTCACTTTTGTCCTCTCTTTGTGCAGCCCATCATTTTAGCAACATCAGAAGGATGCCAAGTCGAGTTGCCCTTGAGCCCCTGGCTGGTATTGAACTCACAACCTTGTGGTTTGTGAGTAATTGGCTGCAATACAGGCATTTAACCACTGCACTACTAGGGCTCTTTAGGAGAATATAGGAGAAGCTTTGAGCAACACAGCTTATCTCGGGTTTTCTTCATCCCATCGTTCCCATGAATGGCACTGAGGCCCATTTCTCAGGCTGCTCACCAAGTTGCTGTGTAAAGAAATCCAAGTGTGGCCCCTACAATCTGGGAATGAGTTGAAAGGCAAGCAAAGTGAGGATACGAAGAAAGACCAATTTCCAGGGCACCTATAAGAACCGCAATGGCTGCAAAAAAGAAAGAAAGAAAGAAAGAAAGTTCATCCTGAACTCCTCAGATTCATCATTTTGGTTTTCTGAAGTCTTCTCTATATAAGCAGAGTTCTTTCATAATTTATTGTGACCTTCAACTGAGAAGGTTAGGTAAACCAGGGAAGTAATTTCTTTATTTTTATTATTAAAGAATATATATATATATATATATATATATATATATATATATATATCTCCTTGCAACATATGGCAAATGACAAAATTACATGTATATATTTCTTTTTAATAAATCTCAATTTTTACAATGATGATTATGGTTTTGTTCTACTGGAGGGAGGTCTGAGGCCATATGCTTAGGGGGGATCCCAGAATCAATTCATCACATTCTGAGGTTACAGTTCAGTTCAACAACAGGGGACTTGAATCTCTCTCACACACACATCCCTTTTATCTTCCATCTTGCAAAGGAGGCATAAAACTTTGGGGACTCCTTATAGAAAGCTGCGCAATTACAGCACACTGTATCTGAGAGAACACACATTTCTACCTTGCAGTATTCCAGGAGCTTCACAGACTCTGGTCCTCCTGCCAATAAATCCTAGAGGTGGCCAGAAATCCATTTTTTGGTTTTTGCAAAACTGGTATTGTTACACTGAACAGTGCAAGGCAACCCTGCAACCTATTGAAAAGGTGAACTGCCCTTCCAGGAGGTTTTGAGAGGAGGCAATTCACCATCTGTACCCATGGGAAAATGGCAGATAAAAACCAGTCAGGATAGTCAGGAAAGACTGAGGGCCACAAAAACAGCCATGTGGACTTATATCTGCATTGTGCCCACCTCTAACTTCCAGAGAAGAGGACCACAGAGTTTTACTTCTTATTTCTATAGCAATAGTTTTAAAATTTGGAGTCAATGTAGGCTTGAATATTCAACAAGGACTATGGGAGACCAGGGTTCAAATTCCCCCTCCATCATGGAAACTACTCAGTCATGGTAGCCTTGGAAAAATCTCTCTCTCTCTCTCTCTCTCTCTCTCTCTCTTTCAGCCTCAGGGAAAGGCCCTCTCTCCACAAATGTTGCCTAGAAAACAACCTTATCACACATGGTGGGGGTTGCAGCTCAGATCCACAGTCACTCCTGTTCTAGCAATGTTTTTTTACACCAGATCCAGAGTCACTCCTCTCTAGCAATGCGGATTGAGGTTAAAACGTCATGTTTTTCCACACCTGGTTGCCTTTCTGTTGTCCTTCCGAAGTGAGCTGCAAGCGAAGTCAGTTCGATTCCAAGCAAGTCACGTGATGCGGACTCAAGCAAAGGGGAGTGAGTGCACATTGTATTACCACACCAGAGCATACTTTGAGGGCTGAACAATTCGAATCGGCACCCTTGCACATGCTCAGTGGGGCTATGGACGCTGTTCTCCTTCCCTGCCCCCTCCTTAGCTGTCATCCTTTATCGAGGCAAAGGAGGAGGCAGGGGATGATGGGATCGGTGGCAGGTTGAAGGAGAGGAGCAGATCAGGGTCTAGGAGAAAGCAGGGGATGATGGGATAGGTCGCTATGGGTCCCTGGGACCAGGATCGGGATGCAGGAGCAGTCAGGGGATGATGGGTTAGCTCAC
>NC_056523.1:218573725-218587384 GCF_019175285.1 Sceloporus undulatus
TCCTGGGGCAGGACGGGAATGTCAGGAGCAGTCAGGGAATGATGGATTGGTGGCAGGCTGAAGGAGGGGAGCAGATCAGGGTCTGGGAGGACGCAGGGGATGATGGGATCAGCTGGTTGGCAGAGAGGAGGAGATGGCATGAAGGAGGAGGAGGGGATGACGGAGCAAACGCAGGGGCCAAGAGGGGTGGCATTGGAGTGCTTTTCCACACCAGACCAAATCGCAGTGCAATCGAAGGAGCCTGGAAGCGAATTCCTCTGGAGTCACTTTTTTTCCCATTTTAACAAAATGAGGGGTGACTTTACAAACACTGCTGAAGCAATTTGCAAGCAGCTCTCCATAGAAATTCAATGGCATCTGATAAAACAGTTTATGACTTGAAACACATCATGGGAAGTGCAATCACTTCGGAAGTGAGCTGGAACTGAGCCACAAAACCACCGAAAAGCTCCGTGTGATATACTCCTAGGATAGGGCATTGGTAGGTCAGAGTGAACTTGAAGGCACATAACAACAGAAAGATTATAAGTTGGGGTGGCAGCAACAAGCAAAGCAAGAGAGGTTCTATACTTAGGGAAGTCATACCCAAGTCTCAGAAACAAAAATCAAAGTTGGAAGGTTTTTAAGACCTCTCACCCACCTTCTGCACCCAGAAGCATACTGGGGAATTAGACTTAAGGATATTCCCCCCCCAAAAAAAAACCTCTTCCACCCCGCCAAAAAAAACAAAAAACAACACTAAACCATCATATACCTAATACTCACTCTTTCCAACATGGAAAAAAAATAGCTAAAAGCACATACACATTCCTCCATTTGCACTATCCTTACTGTTTAAACCAGCTCTGTGTGAATTGGAGACTCCCTCAGGGTCAGGCCTGAGTCATTCACTAAACTGAAGTTTCTGACTGAGTAATTTACCTCGAGCCCATTGGGGCATTACTTGCAGTAGAAGTAGCCCTCAGAAAATAGAATCATGACTTTGTTGGCTGTCGCTCCAAAGGCAAAGGCTAGTGACCAACGGTTACTGAATGCTCCTGCAAATCCATGGGTCTGAGAGAAGGGGGAAAAGATTTAGAGTCTATGGATTCAAGATATAAGAAAAGAATTTGTGATTAAACATTAGGAAGAACATTCTTTTCTTTTTAAAAAAATCTTTTTATTTACTTTAAGCAGAGATAAAATACAGAAAACCAGTCGACAAATACATCCCTTCATTACAAAATTCATATTGTACTATACATTCCTTATTGGCGGATGCTTGAGTGAAAGTTCCTGCATGGCAGGGGGTTGGACTGGAGGGCCTTGTGGTCTCTTCCAACTCTGGATCCTATGATTCTATTGTTATTATATATTAACTTATATTATATTATTTTTGTAATATTACTAAGTTTTTAAAGTCTTGCCCTTGTATACTTCTTTCTTTCTTTAATTTTCTAAAATGAAATTATACAAAATCTATTTTCTTATCTTTTCATGTTTATTTTACTCTTATCTTGTTTTCCCACAGTTTTGACACTCCTTCCCATTTATCTAGATATTGTTTGAGTTGCTTTTATTCGTACATTGAACAATTAGCTAGTATGGCTAGATCATTATGGTAATTTTACATCCATCGTCTATGATGGTACTGTGTTTGATTTCCAATGTTTTGCATAAGTCATATGGACAGCAGTACCATTAGAGTAATATAGTTTTTCATCCTGTACAAGATTATCTGCTATTATATCTAGAAGTTGCCAGCCACAGATGCTGGCAAAATGTCAGGAAGAAACTCTTCTAGAACAGGGCCGCATAGCCCGAAAACCCACAAAAAACCATGGATGCTGGCCATGAAAGCCTTCGACTTCACATTAGCTTAATTGTTTCTTCATGTAGTTCAAATCTAGCAAATATTGTAGTCTTCTAAGGGCCCATTCAGACTATCTTTACCCTGGATCAGAAATCACCCTTCCACATGAAGTTCATATGGGCCCGATTCTGTCACAATCTGTTTCGAGGCATGCACAAGGAAATGCCCTTTAGCCCGGGTCATCCAGATTCGGGGCAAATTCTGTCTTTTCTGAAAAACCCGGGTTCTGTGAAATATGAAACTTGCCTCTGATCTGATCGGGTCAAGTTCAGGGGAGGATTAAGGTCAGAGCGCGGGCAGAGGTCAGAGCATTCCCTCCGCTCATCGGAGAAGGAAGAGGAGGAGGAGGAAGGAGCCTGGATGCAAAAGGGGAATCTGACAGGAGGAAAAAGGGTGACAGGAGGCTAAAGGGGAAATCAGGGTGACTGACAGGGGCTACAAATGGCTGTCAGAGAAGGGTGGGGGAACTGGAGAAAGTGACGAGGAGGAGGAGGAGGAGGAGGAGGAGGATGAGAATGAAGGAACCACGGAAGAAGGAGCCATGGAGGGCATTCTATAACGGAGCAGGAGGAGGAGGAAGAAGAAGCCAGGCAGCTCGTGGGAGGGGAGAGTTGGAAGGAAGGAGAGGAGAAGGATTGCCAAGGGAAATGGCTGTGGTGGGGCCAAGCCGGAGGAGGGATGTAGGGAAATCTTTTGATTTTTGACAGTCTATGCGCATGATTTTTTGGGTGACATAGAATGTGTGTGTGCTTGCTTGCTACTGTTCATTTCCTCTTGTTCCTGGAACTTAAGAGCCATTTAGTATTATTATTATTATTATTATTTGTGTTATATGTGGGTGGCTACAATCAGAATGCCTGCGCTGCATTCCCTTTTATCCCAATTGATTCCATGGGTCTACTTTAGTTGGAACTGACAATTCACTCTCTCTCAGCCTCAGTGGAAGGCAATGGCAAACCTCTGAAGAGAATGTAAGCAGGAGGAAAAGGGTCAGGTCAGGTCAGAGGCAGAGCAGAACAGAGTTCACATCAGGCACCTTCCCCCCCCCCTTTTTTTTTTTAATTATTTTTGGCAAAAAAAATGCGCACGTTTTTGCTGAGGTAGAGGTATAGATAGATAGAACGTGGCTAGCTGCTTATTCCCTTTCCCTTTCATTTCCTCCCCGCTTCCAGCAAGGGAAAATTTGCAGAGTACTTTGCAGCAAAAAACTTTTTTTTTCTTGCGAATGAATGCTAGAATTCGAATGTTACAAAAGTTTTCTCTTCCAATAGGGCAAATTGGCAAATTGATACATGCTTTGCTACTGTCTCTAAGGAATTCAGGGTAGCCTAAATGCATGGCATGGCTCCTTTTCTGGCATTCCGAGGTGAGGAATTTATTATTATATTATTATTATTATTATTATTATTATTATTATTATTATTATACATGTGTATGAGGTGTTCTGGGGTGGCAAGGAGGGGATACAGGATGCAGAGATCGCATTAGCTTGCATTTTGGGGTTGAAAATGGGGCCAAGAGCAGATCATAACATGCACTGACCCAAATGCCCCAACACACACACACAGGAGGTTTTTAAGTTGAACAAGTGGTGCCTGTGTCTTTAAAAAAAAAAAGGAGGGGAGACCACACTTCCGATGTCCCAATGAGTGCGGAAACGTCACCTTTGACGATGCTTGATTGACAGCAGGCGCCTTCAATGTTAAACCCGATTTCCCCAAGAGGGCATTCGGGTAAAATGCCCCTGATTTGTAGTGGGCACTTGCTAACGGAGAGATTCGGGAGGGGGTCCCCTGAATCTGCCCAGTTCCTTCCTGGGCAAATCCGCCAGTGGGAATGGGGCCTGAATCAATTGTTTACCTCCTCCATTTATTATTTATCAAAGTCCGTCCTTTCTTTTCTATTCCACACATATCCATATCTTTTAAAAGATCTTCTCTTCATTGGCCAATATTTTAGCCAATTAATTTCAAATCTTCTCTGTTTGATTTCTCCCTTGTTTTAAGTTTATCTACTCCTTCTGATGCTAATAAGATTTCCTCATATCTTAACCATTTTCTTGTTTCCACTTTTTCTTTCTTATGAAATGCCGCTGTGTAGATAGCCACCTTGGAACCTTATTATAAAGAGATTTTTTTGTATTTATTTTTGGAAGAACATCTTATGGTACAGACTGTTTGACAACCAGAACGTGGTGCTCAGAAGGCAGTGGGCTCTCCTTTGCAAGAGCTTTGAAAAGAGAATGGACAGGTACCTTGCAGGGATGTTGTAGCAGGGGTTTCCTACATCTTCAAGAAGTTGGAGTAGATATCTAGGAATGTTCCTACGGGTAATCTATGTTTTCTAGCAAGCCAAGTGTACGCTATCTTCAGGATAGTTGAAACAGTTTACTTTAGAAAGGTGAAAATAGAAAAATTGCCCAGCAGTGAATCAAGATGGTGAAACCATAAGTCAGAGGGGAGATCGGTGTTTGTTCTAGGTAATACACGGGGGTCTGGGAAGGGAAAATCTATGTTCTGATTTGATACATAATCCAGGTGAAAAGATGTATACAGCAAAATCATGAGACCATACGTTAGCTATAAAAACATGTGGTTCTCAATGGTGCTCAGTTAAGTTACTGAATAAAATGGAAAATATAAAGTCAGTGGTTTGGTTTTACATTTCATGATGGTCCAAGGCATGATGGCACATGATGCAGCCACCTTGCAGAAACTGAAGCTGCAAGCTGCAAGGCTGTTGATAGCAGAGAGCTTTAGAGGTCTCTCTCCTTTGTAGGGTCACCGTAAGGCTAAGGACCTTATCACACGTAGGGGGGGGGGTTGCAGCTCAGATCCACAGTCACTCCGGTTTCTAGCAATGCAAAGTGTGATGTTTTTATACCAGATCCAGAGTCACTCCTGTCTAGCAATGCAACATTATTGTGTGTTTGCACCTGGTGCCTTAATGTTGCCCTTCCGAATGGAGGGGGAAGCTAAGTCAGTTGTATTCCAAGCAAGTCACGTGAGGTACAAGGTAGCACATTCTTTAAAAGCCTTTTTCATAAGCTCTGCAAAAGCATCTGGCTAGCCAATGTTGAAAACAGGATGCTGGAGGAGATCTTAGACAAGTTACTATTTAAAACTCCCATTCTGCTGTTCTGAGGCTTGTAGTCTCAAAAAATGACATGTCCCAGCTCTCGCTAGACTACATAATTTTCTGGGCTGATCCAGCAAGCCAGCCCACAATTTTTGATATTCTGGAACATGGAATATATCTTAGCGGACCTCTATACTATTGGATAATTTGTTACATGGCTCCAATTCATTCCAGAACTGACATATACATCTATCCCAATGCACAATGTCTTCCCAATATGTTATGTAAGGAGCTGGAGGGTGCTCATCTGTTTCATAAAACATTCTCCTGACAGGCATGCTGTACTCATGGGTTCTCCTCCAGTCAAAAGCCGTAGTACTAGAACCAGGACAAAGGAATGAGGCTAGAAGAAGGCAGCTGTCACACATCACATCACAACCCCAAACCTCCTGTGGAGAAGAGCCCATTTTTCACATGGACTTTTCCTGTGGCGCTTCTTTCCAAGCAGGACAGTATCATAACTATGCCACCTACAGGAAGATGAGAAAAGGGTTGATGCAGACAATCAGCATATATCCCTCTCAGCTGACAAGCTATCTATCAAATCGTCTACTTACTGAGGGCAGAAGTGAATAATGCGAAATGTTCCAGCTGTATGGACCCAGTGCAGGTTTTCATTTATGACAGCCTGTTCAGGAAACATGAATGCAGATAAACATATTTACTGAACACGGTAATGAAATTTTCCAGTTCTCTAAAGGTGCCTCAGAATAAACTCGGTGTGTCCAGCTCACAATTGCTTTTGGAAAAGCTGGAAAATGGCTCTGGAGACAAATTAAAATAAACATTGTATATTCAAACACTACCAATCATACTGTGGCAGTTTCTCTGAGTTGCCAGCTCAGTAGCAGAGAACCTTTCTGCAGGTAGACAGCCACAGGCATCCCATGTAGGACAGAAAAACACCAACGTTGGAAATGAGAGAGCAGCAGCCAGTCAGGCGTAGGCAAATAAAGAGCTAGAGACAGAGTGAATATAAGATAGACTTCTTTCAAAAAGACAAAAAGGAATCCAGCAACACCTTTGGGACGGACTGGAACGAAGAATTTTTTTGGCATTAAGAAGATGTTTTGATTTAGGAGTGAGTCCAGTGAAAGCTTATGCCAGAAATTACTTCTTCCCATCCAGTCTGTTAAGTCTTTTTATGCTAAAACAGACTAACACTTCTATTGCTTTCAATACTGCCTATCCAAGTTCAGTGTGGTTGCTTGGGACAGTTGCTATAAAACAGTTTACAGAAGTATTCTAGAAGAGCCTCCACTGGGGGGGGGGGGGTCCAAAGAGAGACAGTGTGGTGTGCTGAAAGGATAGGGAGTTCAGGGCTGTACACACCGGCTTGAAGTCCAAAGTCACACTCCATTCCTAAGCACCGGAGTGCAGCTTTGGTGCAGCTTCCGGATTCTTAGGATGCATGCATCATTTAAACAGCATACCTCCAAAGAGACCAGAAGCAGCTTTATTTTGGCAGTCTGTAACAGCCATTGTGTCTTCTACCCCACCCCACCTCCACCCCATGTATTTTATAATTTTATTTAAAAAAAGAAACTTCTGTGAACTGTTTGCATCTTTTTTCCTCTTCTGTCATCTCTTTCACCAAGTCAGCCATTATTTTATACATATATGTTCATGTTAATGATGCCACACCAACATTTCTGTATAGCTGAACAGCTGCAAAATGTACAGCACAGAGACAAGCAAAGGTCATGCTAATAAAACGATAATTTTATTGACAATATTCACAAAGGTACCTGGCACCATTGTGTTCACCCAGAATTAGGTCCAATGTTCTCTGTACCTGGGCAGCTTCTATTTCATCTCACCCTTGCACAGTATGGAAGGATCAACAGATGCTGCTGTGTATGGAGAATAACCCAGACCCATGAAAGGCAATGCAGCTCCAGACAAGACATGGGATGGAGGGATGTTTTTCCTGGCTAGCCCAGAGCAAACATGGTGCAGTAGTTTGAGCATGACTATAAGTAAGCAACCTGAGAAATGGGCCTGAATGGTATTCATAGGAATGATGAGGCAAAGATAACCTGAAATAACTTGGGTTGTGCAAAGTGTGCATTGTGTAGTGGTTTGAGCACTGGCCATTGCTTAAGTGTGTAAATAAGTACCAGCAGCTTAAGTGAGCCATTTTAGTGCAGTGGTTTGAGCATTGGACTAGGACTTTGGAGACCAGGGTTTGGATTCCCCTTTGTCTATGGAAACCCAGTGGATGACCTTACACAAGTCACATTCTCTGAGAAGAAGGACAAGGCAAAGCCCTACTGAACAAATCTTGCCAAGAAAACCTAGTGATAAGTATGCCTTAGGATAATCATAAGTTGGAAATGACTTCAAGGCACACAGCAACAACAACAACATCAGGAGGTGGATTTGAGAGTGGATAGGGAGCAATGTAGAACAGAAATGGTGGCGGGGGGAGGGTCATAGCATTCCCTTTTGCTTTGTCTGTGGCAATGACAGCTGCCTCCTCTTCTCCCCAAACCTATGGCTGGCTTCCACCAGCAGCCATCTCATTCAGCCTAATGGTAAGGATGGAAAAGGTCTTGGTGCTCACCCTTCCTTTCTTTGCCTTCTGCCACACCCATCAGACTAGTCAAGCCCTCAACTGCTTGAAAATGGAAAGGGTCTTATTGTTGTGGATGTGTCATTCAAGAGCTACAACATGCTTAGAACAACCTTTTGAGGGGTCCTAGATGTAGACTTTCAACAATCCCTGGCAACACCAGTAGATACAAGACATCGTAAAGCAGTCTCATCAAATCAATGTGATTCTTAAAGCAAAACCCAAGCTTGCCTTTCCAGAGTAACAAAAGTATGGCAAGACAATCAACAGTGAAGGATTGCCTTTCAAATGACCCACACCTCAATTTGTTCTCTGTCTCAGTTAATTATGGGGAAAATGGGAGGGGGAGGAAAAGTAAGTGCCCAGCTCCACCAGCTACTAGTTGCAAAACATTAGGCACACCATGGTTACGTTTAGGAACAACACAATTACACCCTTACTTCCATAATGAGCTTTTGATTCAGTTAAAGAAGGAAATCCAGATTGGATTGTACAATAACCTTCCCAATGAAAGTCTCCCATGTGTTGCAGCTTCACTGTTTAAACTTACCACATCTTGTAGAAGGCTTAAATGCTTAGTGGGAATGAGCCCATAGTCATGTCGAGAAAGTCTTCACCAGTTAGACAGAAGTCCACGCACACCAAGGCAGCAATGAACATGCCAGAGATTTGAGGGTCTTTATGTCTCTTTGTTCCCTGTTGAGAGTTCCATCATGCATTTTTGTCTTTTACCTTTGACCATTTGGGATTGCAAAGGTAAATGTGTGGCATTTCTCAGCTTCCACAGAGCAAACCATGAACAGCAAGCAAACATTTGGTTAATTATTCACCTCAGCTATAGGAATGTAAAGAGGAAACCAAGCATTGATTGGGAGGTTTCCTGGTTATTTACAGATGTATCTGCAATAAAGAATTGTTAATGAAGAGCCCTCTCCAAGAAACTAACATGAAAATGAAATGACAACAGGACAAAGTTAAGGGAAGAGTGTTCACAAAATGCAAAGCTCTGTGGCTTAAATTGCAAAGGCAGTTGCGTTTGCAACAACAAATTATTATGCGTGAACAGATTATTTACAGAAAGAATATCCTTATCTTCAGAACCTTCAAATTAGTGAAGCCAATTTATTGTACACAGCCAACGACAATGAAATTCATTAAATGTATGGTGAAAAATCTGCACATGAGAAAAAGAATGAGGAGCCTTGCCCTTTCCATGGTATACCTGTGTCAAGGACAACACTTCTAGATTTGGCTGTATAATATCTATTTCAAGGTTTCCCAGATTTCCAGATTTTGGCCTGTCTTTGTTGTCTAACCAAAGTTGGAGGTTCACTTTACTCTTGGTGATAAAGTATACAGGGAGAAAATGGTAAACCAGGAAGTAAACCAGTATGAGATATCAATAGAAAATCCCATGCCAATAGAATAGAATAGAAAATTGAATGCAGCAAGAGGGGTTATAGAGCTGATAAAACTACAAGGCCTAATGCAAACATGGTTGATAAAGGGACACATAGCTATGCCTAGTTATGGCTGATGCCTGCACAGCTTGGATGCTTTCTGGGCTCATAGAGTTCTTGAACTCTGGGTGCTTTATTGATGTCACAAGCCCTAAAACACACCTTTCTGCCCAAACGTTTTTGTTGTTGTTAACTACCTTCGAGTTGATCTTGATCCATGACAACCCTGTGGATGAGACATATCCAAGACTTCCTATCCTCCATTACTCTGCTTAGCTCCTCTAAACTCATACCCTGACTCTTTAGCAGAGTTTATTCATCTGACATGTGGGCTTCCTCTCTTTCTACTACCTTCTACATTTCCTAGCATTATGGTATTTTCTAATGAGTCGTGACTTCTCATGTTGTGGCCAAAGAATGAGAACTTCAGTTTAATCATCATGCTTCCAGAGAAATTTTAGGCTTGAACTGTTCTAGGACCCAAAGGATACCCTCCTCTATTTTTGAGTTGTCAGGTAATGTAGAGGTATTTATGGGACAGTCGTATGTGATCTGTTTAATATACTGTACATGCTCTAGAAATGTGACTTGCTAATTAATGACACTATAGCTATATAGCTATGTAGAGTTAGGATGCTCTGTAATTATCATATGGAAAAGTATATATGCATGAATATATGAATCTTTCTGTTGTCTCAGGCACTAAACAGACCAGCACTTTGTGCCGCCCTGGGCCCAAAAGTAGAGCTAGATAGGCCTGAGCAGTTACTTTTGTTGCCCATGCACCATCTTGGCGCACGCCTGTCCATATGGGGTGCGACACATGGGCATCAGAGTGCCTAAACAGCTCTGGCTAGAAGGGGCATCATCATGACGTGTGAGTGCCATAATGCCACCCCTTACAGGAAGCTGCTTATAGAAGCTTGTTTTTGCTCCCGAGAGGGAGCGGATCGTTGCCGTGGTGTGCGGTTGCCATGGCAACGATCTGGGGCAGAAAGGGGCTTCCTGCCCATCTGTCAACCCCCTTTGCCTTTTGGGTCACGAGACATCTATTCACTATAGCAAATAAAACTACAAATTCTCCTTCTCCCTGTGTGGACATTGGCTTAATCACCCTAGGGAAAGGAACTCATATTTTACAGACATCATTAGTTCACCTCAAAATAGTTATCTGTTAGATACCTCCATCCAAATCCAGTTACATTAAGTTATAGATTACTAGTTTTGCCAGAACATGGAAAGCAATAAGTAACACTTGCAAATTGTTGCTATTCATTGTTCCAGAAAGATCATCTTCTAGACTTCTTCATGCTCTCCCATTCCCCCCCTGTCCCCATTTCATGTCTCTCCTGCACCTACCATAATATCAGCACCACGTGGCACACTTGGCCTGGAAATGACATGGATGTGGCCACTAGGTGGAACTGGAATAGAGGTAACCACAGTTCAAGTGGCAGATGTGCATGAGTCAGCATTTGGGAGCTGTGCATCATGGGACATCTCATGCAACATGCACAGCAGTTGAAGTCAGTCAATGGTATGATGCAACTGGCACTGGGGATGAAACCAGCAAGGTTTCATTGGTGGAAAGACACCACATGACTTCACACAAGACACAAAAGGGAGAAGATGTTTATCTCTGGTGTTGGCGGAGCACTTTGTCTATTTGTATATAGAGATGTGAGTATCGAGACGGCTGTTTGGTACTCTGTGCGATCCTGTAAATAGTTTGTAACAAGTGAATTAAAGCCCTCTTGTTTGAGTGAGAGACTTGCTGTCCATGTTTATTTCTGCAAGCCGGGAGCTCAAAGCTGAAGCCTGCATGGGAGGAATTTTTCCTTCTCTGCCTGAAGCCTTTGCAGACATCTCTCCAAGAGCTTTCTCGTAGCATCCTGCCTGCTGGGATCAACTCTGCATGTGGTCGTAGTGGACACTGCATGTTTCTCTATGCCCCAACACATATAATGTCCTGTGGCTAGTGAAGATGCTCAGTCTTTAGTGGGCCGTTGGGGCTCATCTAGATTATTTATTTATCATTTACAAATATTTCAAAGCAGTATACAACATTGTGAAACATCCAATGTAAAACACTCAATATACAATATTTACCCAATCTTCATGAGCAAAATATATGGTAGATTGAAATATACCAGGAAGGCTTCAGTTTTTTGCTTAAAGACTGGTCAGGGCATAACTGAAGAGTGTATTCTCTATGGTGGGTGCACCCCATGCTAAACATCAGACTCTAAACGACTGTGGGGCAGACCTCAAGGCTATGTGGCACCAATTTTTTAAAAAGCAGCCAAATGGAAGGATCAGAAGTCCCAAAAAACAGACCTCATCCCCTCACATGTACACCAAAGTTACCTATCACTCAAGCTTTAGTAGTTACACAGTCAGTAAAAAAATCTCTGTGGATCTATCTTGGTCAAGAGAATCATATGTCAGTTAAGAGAATCTTCAGCCTTTTCATTGGAACAGCTACCTTGTACAGAAATAGACCAGAATAGACTAGAAAGCTGGGCCAAAACTAACAAAATGAAATTCAACACAGAGAAATGTAAGGTACTGCACTTAGGGCAGAAAAATGAAAAGAAAAGAAATAGGATGGGGGACACCTGGCTGAATGAGACTACGTGTGAAAGGGATCTGGGAGTCCAAGTAGACTACAAGTTGAGCATGAGTCAACAGTGCGATGTGGCAGATAAAAAGGCCAATTCAATTTTAGGCTGCATCAGTAAAAGTATAGTATCTAGATCAAGGGACATATAGTGCCACTGTATTTTTCTTTGGTCAGGCCCCACTTGGAATACTGCATCCAGTTCTGGGCACCACAATTTAAAAAGGATGTTCAGAAACTGGAACTTGTCCAAAGGAGGGGGACTAAAATGGTGAAGAGTCTGGAAAGCATGCACTATGAGGAATGACCTAGGGCTCAAACTAGGGTTGCCCAAGGGCTGAACGTTTACACACTCCAAATCCTTCTCTTGGCACAAATAGTGCATGCCATGATGATATTGCTCATGTACAGCATCCAAATGGCGCTACCCACACGAGGCACCATAAGGCTGCACTTATGGTGCCCCTGTAGTGCTGGGAATTTCGAGTGGGTTGGGGGCGTGGCATTTGGCTGTCACGTCCCCAACCCAGTGCTTCCAGGAGTGGCACAGAGCCACCCGTCGAGCTGTCTGTCTAGCCCCTTAGGGAGCTGGGTATGTTTAGCCTGGAGAAGAGAAGGTTAAGAGGTGATATGATAGACCTGTTTAAACATCTGAAAGGATGTCATATTGAGGAGGGAGCAAGCTTGTTTTCTGCTGCTCCAGAGATTAGAACGTGGAACAATGGATGCAAGCTCCAGGAAAAGAGATTCCACCTCAACATTAGGAAGAACTTCCTGACAGTAAGGGCTGTTCGACAGTGGAACAAACTCCCTTGGAGTGTAGTGGAGTCTCCTTCCTTAGAGGTCTTCAAACAGAGGCTAGATGGCCATCTGTTGGGGATGATTTTATTGTGATTTCCTGCATGGCAGGGGGAGTGGACTGGATGGCCTTTGTGGTCTCTTCCAACTCTATGATTTCTATGATTCTGTGAAATGTTGAGGACAAATAACCTGACAGCACTTTTGAGTCAAACCACTGGTCAGAAAAAAAACAACAATCTTCCAAATTTGGTGTTTTCTGGAAAGCTTGCCCCTCTCTTCAAACAATATATTTCTTTGGCTTCTCACCTCAGAGGTGATTGAGCTTTGAATACTGGCTGGCTTTCTATGTTGGATGTGACTCCATGCCAGATCAACCTGGCCTGGTATGTTGCAGAAGACACCCAACTGTGGAAGAAGAAAATGTGCCTTCTTAGATTGTCTTAAATGACATTTTAGTCTACTGAAAGGTAATGCCTTGTATACAATTTTGTTAGCAATCCAACCAGACAAGCTAAAGTGTCTTGGGGACAGAACCTGGAGTGTTTCATAGCATATAAAATACTGTAAACACTGCGGATGCCAATTTGCAGGAACTGTAAGCAAGCAGCAAGCAAATAAAACTTGGGCATCTTTGTCACAGAAAAGCCACTTTGTAGCACCATAGTCAGATTGTCTATAGTTCAAATTCTTCACAGCCCGTGTAAATAACATTTACTCTGTGACCTTACTATATAGCTCTGCCTTCGCAGCAGAGATCATCTGGCAACACAGTTCTGAGGTGAATCCATTGAATGAGGATCTGATCTTGGTTTCCTGAATTTCTGCAGACTCGGGTTATTCAAAAGTGTGTAGAATAGCAGCCATCTGGTCCTGGCTCTACCTCTGGCCTTTGAACCTAAAATAAAGTTATCAGAACTTACTTAGTTACAAATTTGGCATCCACACTCCTCCCTACACTGCATCTCTTTCTTTTTCTTCATTTTAATTCCATACCAACAGTCAGCTCAATGACTTTATATCCAGAAAATGCTTTCCAAAATAATATATTCTGGCTGTACTGACTAGTCCTACATATCAATCTCAATCTAGTACCAACAAACATCAAAAATCAGAATACAGCTGGGGTAAGGGAGAGGGTTTCTGTATACTGTACACATTTATCTGTTCTCTTAGAATAGAATTTGCCCAGTGCTGTGAGTAACTTGAGTTTGGA
>NC_056523.1:218587394-218591892 GCF_019175285.1 Sceloporus undulatus
AACTCTTACAAGTAGTATGTAGGGCTGCCAGTAGATCGGGGGGGGGGGATAGCCTGGCCTACTTCCATTAACTGAAGCAGCTGCCATTGAAGCAGGGTTGGGTCTTGGGTGGGTATGCTCTGAGGGTCACTTTTAGCTCCTCCATCAGCAGAATACATTGCTCCTATTTTTCAGAACTGGAAATTATGTTCCACCCACCTGAAGTCACTTCTGGATAATGTGTAGGGAATGATTCTCTTCTCTTAAAGTCTAGGGGAGCAATAATAATAATAATAATAATAATAATAATAATAATAATAATAATAATAATAATAATAATAATAATAATAATAATAATTTATATCTCTCACTTCTCCCTTCGGATTGAAATATAATAGAACAGTAAAATATTACAGAAAATTGTGCCTCTAGGGTAATTTATTGATCCAAGATTACATTTTTAATTGCTTTGGGATGTTCGTGGGGTCTATTGGGACCAGGGGTCACACAAGATTGCAGGCATCCCAAAGGTTCCATGATTTCCACACATGCATTGCTGGCACATAAGAAGCCTAATTTTAGGGGGGAAAGAGTTGGGAAGAATTATGGTTGTGCCCTGAGGCTACTTTGTCAGATATTTTGCATGGCATTTCACTTTGTCCCTTGCTCTTCGTCCAGTGCATTTTTGTCATTTAGTTCACATGTTTTAAAAACTCTCTGTTCTTACTCCAGAAAGAGCCAAATTGCCACATGATGAAATGCTTAGTTCTAAGATTTTCTGATACCACTTTATATCAGAATTGAGGATTGAGGACAGCAAGATCTGCAGTACAGTATGTTGAGCTTCCTTACCAGTAGATGAACCCAAATCCTATCCTGCCCCACACCCTTATTTGCCCCAACATCTGTTTTCCATTTACCTGTTTCTGTTAGTTCAGTGATGGAATAATTGGGACTGGATTTCCAATGTTGCCTTTCTTTGTTTCCAGTATCAAGAATATGGCAAAAGCAGACAAGGATAGGATTCGTGTGATAGTGGTCTAGGAACAGCATCTGAACCCAGGTATTGAACCCTGTAGTGAAACAAGGACTAATTGTTTTGCATGTGCCAAATGCAGTCAGCACTGAAACCAGAGCTAGTTTCTGGCCAATATGTTGAAATGGGAAAGTTTTATATCAGGAAGCCTTCCCTATAAAGATTTTGTAAACAACTCCAGTAAAGTTTTCAGCAAATCCCAGGTGCTCACCATTGTCACGTGTTTCAAAGCCCCGTGGCATCACTGGCCGATCTACTCGTCCAATCAACCAGGTTCCTATGATGATGCTGTAGAGCAGTCTCATGAGACAAGAAGTAACACCCACCACCACAGAGTGAAAGAATAAGAAGTAGCTGAAGTTGATGAATGCTCTCCTGCAGAAGAAAAGAGGCATGATTTAACATTTACTAATCTCACCACCACCCCTCAGCAAAAAACAAAACTGGATTGTTAACTTGCGTTCCGACAGAATTGAACATAACTATAGCTGAGGTTTGAAGTAGAACGCTTTGGCTTGTGACTATTAAAACAAGCATAGTTAAAAAATTATAGCATACAAAGGTTTAATAGCAATCAAACTTTCAAAAAAGGAAGACCAATTAAAACACAAACTATATATTACAAAAATGTCTAGACGTTATATAGGAACTATTTACCCTAAAAACGAAGTCTAGAGCATGGGAGTAGCCACTGAGAAGGCCCTCTCCCACCAAATGGACCTGTAAGGGTGGTGGGACAGAGAGAAAGTCCACCCCAGAACATGGGCAGGTTCATATAGCAGAATACAATTCTTCAGATGATCTGGATGTGAGCCATATTGAGCTTTGTAAGCTATAACCAGTACTTTGAATTGTACTCGGAAACCAGTGGAGCTATTGTATAACTGAGTTGTGTGCTACCTGTAGCCAACCCCTCTTAACAACCTGGCTGCAGCGCTTTGGACCAGCTGATGTTTCTGAACACTCTACAAAAGCAGTCCCACGTAGAGCACATTGTCTATAATTAAGGCCAGATCTGGTATCTCAAGAAATGAGCACAGCTGGCATACAAGCCTAAAATGTGCAAATGCACTCCTGGTCACTACCTATATGTGAGTTTCCAAGAGATAACCGAAGGAATGGACCTTTGTCTTCAGGGGGAGTATAAATACTATAAAGTGCATTTAACTGCATGCAGCAATGACTGAATCCCTATTATTCCCTGATCAGTTTTTAAATGCACTTTATAGTATTTGCCTGCAAGT
Source organism: Sceloporus undulatus (assembly GCF_019175285.1). Taxonomy (NCBI): domain Eukaryota; kingdom Metazoa; phylum Chordata; class Lepidosauria; order Squamata; family Phrynosomatidae; genus Sceloporus; species Sceloporus undulatus. The sequence continues at coordinate 218,589,654 of NC_056523.1, forward strand.
GTATCAAATCACTAGAAATAATCTAATAGTTATAACAAACACTATGACACATAAAGATACAAAAAGGTGTTCTGAAACTAGATTGCATGAACAATGCCCTTTCTACTTCCTTTGATGAACCTTTCCTCCTAAGCCCACCCTTCAACACTCCTTTTCTGTCTCTGTGGACAACATTTCTATTCAACCAGTCCAGCAAGCCCGCAGTCTTGGTTTCATCTTTGATTCTTCTCTGTCGTGTATCCCTCAGATCCAGACCACAGCCAAGGCTTGTAGATTCTTTTTGTACAAAATTGCTAAAATCTAACCTTATCTTTCCACCTCTACTGCCAAGATCCTGGTCCATGCCCTAGTGATCTCATGACTTGATTACTGTAACGTCCTCCTGGCTGGGCTTCCTCTTTCTCACCTCCGTCCTTTAATCTCTGTCCAGCATTCAGCTGCACGCATTATCACATCCGCCCACCGCTCTGACCACATCTCTCCTGTGTTGGCATCCCTTCACTGGCTCCCCCTCCCTTTCCGCATTCAGTATAAGCTCCTGCTGTCGACATTTAAAGCCCTCCATGGACTGGCCCCTCCTTACTTATCAGACCTTCTTTCTCCTCACCTTCCCACCAGGGCCCTCCATTCTGGTAGTCAAGGTCTGCTGTCCCAGCCCAGGATTTCCTCTGCCCTATCTTGGATTCACCCCTTTTCACTTGCTGCCCCTCACTCCTGGAACCTTCTTCCCCCGCGAGCAAGAGCCATCGCTTCTTTAACCAGCTTCAAAACAGAGTTGAAAACCATCCTGTTCAGAGAAGCGTTCCCAGGCATTGCATAATTGTCGCTTGCTATTTGATGTTCTTTTGATGCCTGTTTTATTGAACCATTTCCTGTATTGCTATGTACTTTATATGTATTAGCCTACTAGCCCCACCACCTTTCCCTTCTCCTTTTATGTCATGTCTTTTTAGATTGTAAGCCTGAGGGCAGGGAACCATCTAATTAAAAAGATTGTATGTACAGTGCTGTGTAAATTTACAGCGCTTTATAAATAAAGGTTAATAATAATAATAATAATAATAATAATAATAATAATAATAATCTTGTGTTTCTTTTATATGAGGAGGGTAAAAGCAAACAAAACTAATAAGCAGATAGCTTAGGATGTCTGTGGGGAAACAGAAAGGGTGAGAGAGAGTGAGAAAAGAAGAAGAGAAAGAAGTACAGCCTTCCTCGGTGTCTTTCAACAGTGTGTTGCCATGCAGTGGAAAAACTTTATTCAAGGAACTGAATGACAGGAAGACTCTCACTTCCTGGCACTAACCTGTTATCGAGTGCCAAAGGTTTTTGCTTATCTTTTGGTGAAATCTTTGGTTGAAGAAAAAAAATGCCAGCCAGAATAACTTGCAGCTTCTTGATAACCATAACGATGACAATAGAAAGGCTGAAAGACAGAAGATAAAAAAGGCACAGCTAAATAAATAAAATATAAAGACAGTGGCACTGTGAAAACCCAGGTTCTGTCCCAAGAATAGCAAGGGAAACTGAAGTCATGTTCTCATTTGGTTGAGTGGATGTGTGAATTCCTTCTTTGGAACCTGACCTACTGTTATACCTTGTCAGAATAAATTAATAAACAAATCAACAAATGTTTTATGGCATGAATTTGTGGGATCAGATGGTGTAACCCCAATCTGTCAAAGTTCATGCCATAGTAACAGTGGGTTTCTACACTGTAGGAGGATAGAATTGATGACCCTTGGAATCCTTTCCAGCTCTATAGCTTGTAATAAATATATTCATTTTTAAAATGTAACAAGACTTTGTAGTTTCTGATGAAAGAAACTAACACAGCTATCATTCCGGGTGCTTACTGTATAAAATCTCAATATAGTATTCATTGTAATTCACACATTTTTACAAGTCATAGTTTAAGGAGAGGCAATCATTATACAAAGGTTCCCATTCCATGCAAGCGTGCCTTTGTGCCATCAAGCCGCCTATCGACTTATGGTGACCCCATGAATTTCATAGGGTTTTCTTAGCCAAGGAATACACAAAGGTGGTTTTGTCAATTCCTTCCTCTGAAATATAGCCTATGGCACCTGATATTCATTAGCTCCCATCCAAGTACTAACCAGGGCTTCCCTGCTTAGATTCCAAGATGAGAAGGGATGTGGTGCCTACAGAGTATTTACACCCTTTCCATACTGATTGGGAATTATATTCTGTGCAATTACTCTCTAGCAAGACTACT
>NC_056523.1:218591902-218681902 GCF_019175285.1 Sceloporus undulatus
TTGCTGACAACAGCAGAGATAAACTGGTCCAGACCTTTCCTTTCCTTTCATGTGTATCAATTACTCTCTAGCAAGACTACCTTGCTGACAACAGCAGAGATAAACTGGTCCAGACCTTTCCTTTCCTTTTATGTGGATCAGGGAGAGCAATATGGTTATTATAGCTACTGTCACTTACATCACGGTTCCCCATTTGTCAAGAAGTTCGTGCCATCGACCTTCCTTCATTGGCAAAATTGCAATGTACATGATAACCATACCGAATACTATTAGCACAAAGTGCATGACTAGATATCCTAGCAAAGAAAACACAAGTTGTCAAAAAAGGGGAGAAAATGATAAACAAATTCACGAATCACACCACATGTCTGTAACATAGATGTTCACATACCCCATATTATATACGCAACTTGCCAAGAAGTGAACTTTCCTAATGAAACCTGTTAGAACAAATAAACAAAAGAACAGTTCTTTTATGCAAGTGTCCCAAAAATGCCACCAGGAAACACATTAATAAGGAATATAAAGGGTAAACATGATAATACAAAAGCATATTGGTATGTCAGAATTAGGTCACAGAAATGTTTTGTTAAGCAGGAAGGCAGAACTTGGAGAAATGCAAACAGAGTTCCTGTACTCCTCCTCATAGAACATTTCTTTGCCCCAGACATTTTTCTTAAAGCACTAGATACTCAGTGTGCAATCTAGCTAGGTGAGCTAGGTGAGCCTCAAGCTCCCAAGATGTCCATCAGAACTAAAAGGATCACACTATCATTATATGATCCCTAGTCATCCATCAAAGTAACCAAAGTGAATTCAAGGTCTATATCTCCCTTGGAAGACTGAGTCCAGATAACCAGTATCACTCAGATCTGCTTGGAGTTATAACACCAGTACTATCATCTTGATCACTTTAGCCAGAGATGATATATAGGAGATTGTCCTAGAATTAGTCAAAATTACGAGGTGTGTATATGTGCGTGCACACATGTATGCCTTCACGTCCCGTGTTAATCTATGGCAACTCCATAAATTCCCAGATTTCTGCAACACTGAGACAAGAAAGCTAAAACAGTGTGAAACCAGATTATTTCTGCAGTGGATGCAACTGAAGACTCCCCTAAGAGACACTTCCTCCTCTTAGTAGTGGTGAGAAAGAGACACAGACAGTAGGAACCTTTGCTACATTTTGGAGAAGAGTTGGGTGAGTGGAGGTATATATCAGCAAATCAGTTCATTCTTTGGGGCATGGGAAGCAAGCTGGAAGGTGAGCTGTGAGCTTCTTTAGTCCTGTTCTTTGTGAGATTCAGGGCCGTCTAAGAAACAAGGTCTGAAGGCTTTAGGAAAGTCTCATACTATAATTTTGTCTGTGATGCTATACAAATTGGCATGCTTAATGACAGAAGTCACCAATAATTCAGGATGTCTTAAGTCCTTTGAACAGAACTTGTGTTTTCTAATGAAATCAAAACAAAGGCCAAACTAGGATTTTAGATCCTTTTTCCATTGAGGAAAGGGCAAGCTAGCCACTGCCATGGCTCTTCAGCATCTCTTTGGTGCAGCATGTGTAAATGCTGTGCCAAAGATGTGGCATAATGCCTCTTGCCATATGGTGGGGTACGCGGTAGCACAATGGCATGGGGGTGGAGTTGGGGTGTGCAGCATGCAGTCGCCATGCCCCCACTCTGCCCCAATGCCAGAGTTTAGGCCCTTAGGTTCACATCCCAAACATTTTTGTGCAAGTTCAGGAATGACTGGGGGTTTCAAAAGAAAATTATGGGGTTTGTCCATTTTGTATCAGCAGTAGAAACCCAGGCAATGCCAGATAAATTTCCTAGTATTTTATGAGGTAAAATAATGAGGTAAAATTAGCTCTATGCTTTCTATTCATGGAATGTTATGCTTTTGCACTTTGTTGTCATAGTTCTTGCAGATACCTATATCAATGTGCGATTTTATTAACAGGAAAAGTCTCCTGCAGCCTTGAATCAGGAGGCTTTGTGGTAGTAAAATGCCAGCTAACTGTCAACACAAACAAAACTCTAAGTATGCAAGATCAGTTGTGGTAAAATTCTTGAGGACATAAAATAAAAACTCACCACACTATGAGAAGGCGACACCTTAAAATCTATTGACAGAAAGTGAAGCCTCTTCCCTGCACGGAGCAGCTTTATTTGTCTTCTAGGATAGAAAACATAAAAAGACCATTTTTAAAATTAGCTCATTGGAACACATGAAAGACGCCACACTTTTCATGGTCTCTTTCACATTTCCTGTATGCTTGAAAGGTACTAGAAAGAGGGATGCCCGAGTGCTAACATCAACAATAAAATACCTTAAAACATTATTAAGCCCTGACAAAGGGAAATATCCACTCAGAACCACTTTAAGGTCTTTTACGGGCCAAAAAAATGTAACACTGCAACATGGAAAAGCCCTCCAGGCCTTCATTGCACTTGCACTGCAACTATAGCACCTTATAGTCTGCTATTTTGGAGGTAGGCAATTGTAGGCAAAGGTGGAAAGGTTCCATTCCACCTGAAGACTAAGGGTAAACCATAATCCAGATCTTGGAAAAGTTGCTTAGGGAGTTGCATCTCCTAGACAACATGGCCAGTGGCTATGTTTGCTGGGAGTCTGTGGAAGTTATGTTCAAAGTAGTAACTTCTCCAAACTCCGGTTCAATTGCTGATACAGCAAATGTGCTGGATTGCAATGTTGCAGAAAAGGTACCGTTCAGCTGAGTAAGCACTAGGCCTAACATTTGTTCCTGGGCGGCTTCCCACCATTTTGTGGAATTACCAAAGTTTGGTGACATTTTAAAGAGGACCCACATGCCAAAGGGCATCCATTTATAATCTGGCAAAGTTTCCAGAGAATTGCTTCCAGCTTCTCCTAGGCGAAAAACTTCAGCTTTTCTGAGAACAGGGAACAGTCCACTATTTGCCAGAGGTGTAAATACCCTTAGCAGTACTGTTATGCCTCTTTAAAAAAGTGGTATGGTGTTTTCTATGGACATGGATCTAGCAGGCAAGTGGGCCTCACATGGTTCAGTGTACATTTAGTGTAATTTTTCAGTTGGTACCATTTTAATCACCACTTTTGAAAATTAGGCTTTTCAGTAGCATAGCTATAATTTTTAAACAACACAGAAAACCCCCAAAACAGAAGTCAACTGCCATCTAATGAATAAACTATAGAACTACAGTTCTTTAATGTGTAATAAAATGTATACTGTACTATTTCAAATGATGGAGTGGGGGAAAAACCTCCAGCAATAATTAGATCAAAAAATCAGTGAGTAAACTCCCTATTACCCATGTTTGGGAACTGTGACTTGTCATTAGCCATGGTTAGCAAAGCTGATAGCAAGAGCATCATGCCTAATACATTTTCTCTAAAACTGAAAGAGTGGTGGGGATGCCCAGGAAGTGGCAAGGAGAAGAGGCAGCATTCCCAACCACCCAATCAAGACTGGACAATAATTAATGTCATTTCTACACCATGCTCCTGTGATCAAGAGGATATCTTACCTGTAGCAGACTAAGAGGTGAAATATGTAACTGAAGCACGTGAAACTGGAAAGAAACAGGCTGACCCTCCAAACACCTGTGGAGGAAGCAGTTCCCATCATTATTCAGTGGTATTTCCTTCCAGCCCCTCCCCCCCCCCAGCAAAAAAGTTACCCTTTGCTAGTGTTGTCATGTGCCTTCAAGTAGTTTCCAACTCATGGCAACTGTAAATAAAACCTATCACGAGGCTTTCTTGGCAAGATTTGTTCAGAATAGGTTTGCCATTGCCTTCTGCTGAGTCTCAGACAGTGTGACTTGCACAACGTCACTCAGTGGGTTTCATGGCCAAACGGGGAATCAAACTCTGGTCTCCAGAGTCGTATTCCAACACTTAAACCACTATGCCATGCTGGCTCTCCAACTTTATCCTGACAATATTGAAATTTCTCAATCACTTAGAAACATAGACATTTTCTATATATTCTAGAAACATTTTCTGGAACTATTCACCCACATGGGAAGTAAATATTAATCATTATTACCCTAAAATGCAGCCTTTGCTCTATTTAATTATTTAGATATAAAGATATTAGCAAGGGAATCTTTCATTATGATTCCATTTTAACTGCCATGTCTGCGTCCTTTGGATTCCTTGGGTTTGTAGTTTGGTGAGGCACCAAAGTAGCTCTCTAGCTGAGAATTCCTGGTACCACACCCTAAACTGCAAATCCCAGGATTCCATGGGATAGACCCATGGTGCTTAAAAGAAAACACAACAATATAATTGGTTGACGTGAAAGGGCCCCTGGGTTTCAGTCATCAGTCTTTATGATTCAAGGCAGATTTAAAAGAAGCTGCATTACATGTTGCACAGAATGCGATTTGGCTATGTCAAAGTGGTAGGGTTATTAATGTCACTTCTTCGTGATATCATCAGGGAAAACAGAAAGTGTCAGTAATATGTCATAGAAAGGCAGTGGTCAAAAATGTCCTTTAACTTGGTAAGAAAGGCTTTGTGGTTGTTGCTGCTGTTCTTGTGCGCCTTGAAGTTGTTTCTGACTTATGTGATCCTAACCTATCATGGGTTTTTCTTGGCAAGATTTCATAGAATCATAGAGTTGGAAAAGACCACAGAGACCATCCAGTCCAACCCCCTGCCATGCAGGAACAGTAATCAAAGCACCCCCAACAGATGGCTATCCAGCCTCTGTTTAAAAACCTCCAAATAAAGAGACTCCAGCACCGTCCAAGGGAGTGTGTTCCATTGTCAAACAGCTCTTACTGTTAGGAAGAGATTTAGCAGTGACGTAGCCCGGGGGGGGGGGGGGTCCATGGGGTCCGCCCCTCCTTCCGTTAATTCTGCTAACGAATTTCCCATGTAAGGCAAGGGTCCACTTAGGAAGGACTATTGAGAAAAAGGAGATCAGTTTCGTGTTTTTTGTGTTTATAACCAGTAAAGCTTTTGGAAACTTAAGAAATTTGTGGACAAGTCTTTTGTTCTGGCTGTGTTCCCAAGAGCCAGTGGCCTTACTACACACAAAGTCCATAGTATTGCTCTTGGGACAAAACAGTGGCATTTAGTCTGGATCCCCCCTTCCCAAAATCCTGGCTAACTCTGGATTTAGCTGGACCTCTGAGATTTAGGTGGAATCTCTTGTCCTGTAGTTTGAGTCCAAAGCTCCCTCCATGACCTAGTCTCTGGAGTCATGGAAAACAAGCCTTGTCCCTCTTTAATATGACATTCCTTCAAATATTTAAACATGACAATCATGTCACCTCTTAACCGTCTTTTCATCAGGCTAAACATTCCAAACTCCCTAAGTTGCTCCTCATAGGGCATGGCTTTCAGACCTTTCACCATTTTGGTTGCCCTCCTCTGGACATGTTCCAGCTTGTCAACATCTTTCTTGAACTGAGGTGGCCAGAACTGGACACAATATTCCAGATAATGCCTGATCAAAGCAGAATACACTGGCACTATTACTTCCCTTGATCTAGACATTACACTCCTATTGCTGAAACCAAGAATTGTGTTGGCTTTCTTGGCTGCTGAATCACACTGCTGACTCATGTACATCTTATACTCTACTAAGACTCCTAGATCCCTTTCACAAGAACTGTTGACTATCCAGGTGTCTCCCATCCTGTATCTGTGCATTTCATTTATTCTGCTTAGGTGTAGGACCTTAGATTTCTCTCTGTTGAAATGCATCTTGTTAGCTTTTGCCCAGCCCTCTAATCAGTTATTTTGAATTTTAATCCTGTCCTCTGGGAAATTAGTAACCTCCCTCAGTTTGGTATCATCTGTAATTTTAATCAGCATGCTCTCTATTCCTTCATCCAAGTCATTGATAAAGATTTTGAATAGCACAATGTCCAGTACAGATCACTGTGGCACTCCACTAGTCACCTCTCCCAAGGATGGAGAGAAGCCATTGGTGAGTACCCTTTGGGTTCGGTCAGTTAGCCAATTGCAAATAACAGAGCACTGTCTAGGCCACATTTTACTAGCTTCTTTGCAAGACTATTATGGGGAACTTAGTCAAATAGCTTACTGAAATCAAGATACGCTATATCCACAGCATTCCCTTCATCTATCAAGCCTATGACTCTATGTGCAAAAAAATATCAAATTAGTCTTGCATGCCTTGTTTTTGAGCAACCCATGTTGTTCCAAGGAGGTTTGCTGTTGCCTTCGCCTGAAGCTGAGAGAATGTGACTTGCCCAAGGTTACCCATGGCCAAATGTGGATTTGAACACTGGTCTCCAGAATCATAGTCCAATGCTCAACCACTATGCCATACTAGCTCCGGTAAGAAAGGCTAGAGGAATGGAATTCCCTTACTCTCCCAGTGGCTATAGCTTGTGCCACTGAAAATCAGAGCAGGTCTTCAGCAGACACCTATTTTTCTGCATGGTTAAGACTAATTTTTTTTTTATTTTGGTTGAACTTAGTGATCAGTTCAAAGCACATCTAATGCCACCCTTTTTTTTAATGTGGCTAAAGGAAATCAGAATCCCAGGAAGTGGCCAAAAATACCAGTGCAACAGCAAAGACTGTTGTTTACGGTGTGGGGAAGGTGCCTCATTTAAGGCATTTAGGGCTCAGGAGAAGTGGATCAAGGTGAGTGGCTGAAGAAAGGAGAAGCAACATGCCAAGGGGATACAACTCTGTTCGGACCAAGAAATCATTGCTTTTTAGCTTTATCTTTTTCTGTGGGTTTAAATGGGGTGGGGGTGGAATCTAAGAAAGAAATCTGTAAGAGAAAAAGCTCTTCCTTCTCTGGTTTAAGTCTGATAGATCCTCAAGGGAAACAAAGAAGCATGAAGATGAACAAATGTGTATCAACCACAGGCAAGCACTATCACATTTATGTCTCAGAATTATAGTGCTAAATAATTTCTGAGCATTCTTTTACACCAAAGCTTCTGCCAGATCCCAGAACCACACATAATAAACCTGTAACACAGAGTCTACCTCCTAAGGTGCTTAAAAATTCTTGGAAATAATACAAGAGTGGTGGTGTTTTATCATCAGAAATAAGTCCATCGGATGTGAAGTCCTTATTGATCTCTTCAAAAATTGGGTTCAGTGTAATAAATTCAGATGTGATAAACTGGAGGTCAAAAGAAAGCAACAATGGTTAGTCTAAATATATGAAAGTCAAAAACATACTATTTAAAAATGCATTACATTTACTAGGCTAAATTTAACAGTAAAACAGCAAGGTATTTGTAAATATGGAAAGAAAAAAGCCCCAACCTACACTCACACACACTTAAATCCAGACTGCTTCTGCTTCTCTAATGAAGGAGTGGATCAACTAGCCCACCAAATCTCCCTAACTGCAAATCACAGTGGGCCTAACCAGGAGAGCCAAAATGGAGGGATCATGGAAGACATGATCCAGCAACACCGGGAGGGTTGCATTGCTCCCGTCCCTGAGATAAAGATTATATTTGCAGCCTTCCTCAACCAGATGCTCCCTTGATTTGAGAGTCCCATCAACTCCAGTCAGCTTGGCTAGCAGCCAGGAAAGATGGATATTATATTCCAAAGTATTTGGAGAGCCTCGTGGGGGGGGGGGGCTGTACCACAGGTTATCTATCAGCTGACATTGTCTTTAATTGCTACAGTTAATACCACAAAAGTATTAATGAATTGTTTACAGCAAGAATCTATAAACTGATTAAGGTGGAGGAGGAACAGTTACAGTAGCCGTATTTTTATTTTACATCCACCATGAGAAACCTGGGCTGTATCAAGCATTAAAATTATGCTAGGCACACACTTATTAACTTCAATAATCAAGCATCCATGGCTTAATCTGCCACCACTACACTGGAAATAAGTCCTGACAAACTGCTGATCAGACTCCAGTGACAAGAGATTGCCTTCATTCAAGCTGTGGTTAGAATGGTCTTCAGTCTAGCAACTGATATACCAGACAATTGTTTTTGTTTTGTTTTTTCCGAGAAGACAGGAGTTCCCTTACCATATAAAGGCAGATGGCAACTAGCACAACAGTACTGATTATTCTGCTTGGGAACAGAAAGTGAGGATCCCATTCATATAGCCTCCTTCGGATCCAGGATTTCTGAGTCTGCCTGTCAGTAGACAAAATATATGGGGAAAGAATTACATTTTTAAAAACAATGATCCAATGCTTTTCTTACAATTCTAATATCTCTACATGCTAGTTCTTTCCTTTTCCTCCTTCAGAATTTTAAATACCCAAAGGAAGATTCACATTCTGGTCTTTTTCACTGTGTGAACTGAACCTTCCTGTTGTGAGAGTCCTTCTCAGCCAGTAGAGAGGGGATGGAGTGGGTAGAACAAGATTAAATCCTTCTTCTTTCAGTGATGGAGCCAAACTGATAGTCTGTGCTTTTCCAGAAGGGGAGGAAGCAGGGTGAAGTCACGGTCCCCCAACCAAGCACAAACATATGTAGCCCTTAGGCTTTCCTCCATTTATTTCACCTTGCTGTATTTATTTACTCTGCTGTCACCATCTTTACATATGGGACCAACAGGTCTTCTATTGCTTCATGTTCACAGCAAGAATAAGCTAGACAGCTCTTCCCCATTACCCCAAAAAGTGGATGGCTCTATCCTGCTAACTATAAGAAATTTGTTCAAGGCAAAAATTGTTCTTTGAGTGTATGTGTGTGTGTGTGGGGGGGGGGTGAAACAGAGAGAAAAATAGGGTCTTAATAGGGCAATCCTTTATGCAAACATTTCCTCCTTCATCAGGTAGAATTGAACAGATCAATTTGACTAGCAGAGACTGCCTTTGGGCACAGAGTCCTGCAGTAAATTGTGTATGAATATGACTCAACCCTGGAGCCACCAGGATCCTTCTATCTTGGACGTCTCTTCCTTACATGCTCCACTCTCTTGCTGGCTGAGGGTAGAAGGTTGAACTTATCATGAAGTCCTCTTCTGGCCAGGAGTGGAGCAGGTAGCCCTAACTGTGGCTTCGTCCATTTTGCAGAACTGGAGGCAAGGTGGGCACTGTGTTTGGGCAGTACCCTCAATCTAATTAAACTTTCTGCTCTATAGTCAGTTGGTTTCTTCTGGATGATATCACATGGTTGTATTTTGATTCCCAATGTTCAGTTTGTTCTGCAGTAAGGTAAGCTTAGTCCAGGTCCTCAGACTAAGAGGATTCCTCTGCTTCTATATGGGCAGAAGCTATCTACCAATTGGGAACCACTTGCCACAAAAGAAGGAGCTAACCCTTTTTGTATGCTTCTCTCTTCATTGATAAGTAAATGCTTTCCAATAAATCCAGTATTCTCTATTATATCCATCCTTTTCCAAAACCTCTGCATAAAATATTGAAAGCCTGTGGCATAGACCCATCCTTGGCAGCTAGACAGTAAGACTTTCATCCAACCTCCTCTGAATAAGTCCATCCATTCTCAACAGTTATCAAGGCAGCATGCTCAGTTGGGAGAGTATTATCACACTGGACATGAAACTACTACAAGGCTTCTTTTTGAGCTTGAAAAGGAAAATGCTTCAAGAACAGAATGATTCTCACTGTAGTGGAGGTTTCCTCAACAGACGGTGGACATGCTGTGCCTGATGATCCTCCAGGAAAGAAATCTCCTCCTGTACAGAGTGGAGAGAGGAGAAAGATCATGTGCAAAGCCCAGAAATAACACTTGACAGTTGCAAAACTCAGCAGGTACTCATTCTCATCATTCTAATTTAGGAAACTCATTTTTTAAAATTTATTACAGTACTTATTTTTTAAAACCTTTACTTCTAGTACACATTCTTCAACATATCGGATGTGATGAAATCAAACATAAAAGGTTGGTTACCCTGGAACTGTCTTTGCTGGTCCACACAGCTGATGGGAAATGTAGACATTCCCAGCTGGTGCTTTTCTCAGGGCCCACCAATGACCTGGGACAACTGCCACACTCTCCCTTGTGTGCTGTGGTAACTTTCACAGAACACAAGAAACAGATCTAAAATGAGCTCATCAAGGGGTGGAAGCCACATGTCATTGGCATGCCAGTGACTCCCACATCATCAGGTCAGCTAAAATTCAAAAGAGGCATGGAAAAGAAATGGAAGATAGGAGAAGCCATCAAAGAGGAATAAAAACAAAAAGCCAGTACTTGTAGGGATAAAGTCAGAGAAGCTAATGTTTTTAAAAAGAATAAAAAGATGTGTGTGCTTTGGCTATGTTTGGCGCAAGAGGACGAACAAGGAAACAGTAGGGTCGCTGCATGGGGACGATGTTAAAATGAGAACTAGGAACAGAGGGAAGGAGGAATTGCTCATCACTTTCTTTGCCTCAGTCTTCTCTCAAAAGAAAAACAGCTCCGCTTGGGGAAAACAGAGCAAATGACTCAGTAATAGGACTTCAGCTCAGAACAGACAAAGAGGTAATATGAGAATACCTAGCTACTCTAAATGAATACAATCTTCAAGGGTGGCTAAACTGCATCCAAGGGTAGTAAAGGAATTTACAGATGTAATCTCAGAAGCATTGTTAATCATGTTTGGGTATTTGTTGAGAACAAGGAAGATCCCAGCAGCCTGGAGGGGGAAAAAGGACCTGAGCAACTATAGACTAGTTTGTCATCAGTAAATAGGAAAGATTCTGGAACAGATCATTAAACAATCAGAAAGAAATTATGTGATTCGTAAGAGTCAGTATGGGTTTCTCAAAAGTAAGATTTGCCAAATTTATCTTATCCTTTTATATACTTTTGCAGCTTTTGAGGATTTGAGTATTTGTGGTTTTGATTAATAGGTCTTTTCGAGGAATCTCTTGGTCCTCAGCACAACTCTGCCAGACGTTGACTATAGAGTTGTGCTCGAGAAGATAAAAATTCCTAGAGAAAACACTTCTCTAGGCATTTGTAGGTCCTTCAGCATGATTCTGTTCTCATCTTCTGACAGATGTTGACCACAGAGTTGCACTGGAGAACCTGAAGATTCCTAGAGAGGTGTTCTTTCAGGTGAAAAGAATAGTGTTTTTTTAATTTGCAGTTTTTCCACATTCATTGGGGGTCCTTCATCCCTAATCCCAGCGAAGGTGGGGGGACCACTGTGTGTCTGTGAACAAGCTTTACAAGCTTGGTAAATGAGGATGATAATGCACACGTAGGTGGGTTACAGACTGCGACGGCAGGGAGGAGGAGAAAGGGGCCACTTGGGCGCCCAGCGACGCAAACTCCAGAAGGAGCTCCATTTTGGACCTCCTTCTTGCACCGCAGAAAGGGCGCTCTAGGCACCCTCGCGCTGCACAAAGACATCACGTCTGCGCCGCCTCGTTTGGAGGTGTCAAACGGCCGCCGCCATTTTGTATGGACTGGGTCCGTATTAGGGTTAGGGGCGTCAGAAAGTGACACCCCTTTCTAACCCTAATACGGACCCAGTCCGTATTTTCAGGCCCGTCTGTAATGGGCCATAGTATATCTTGATTTAAGTAACGGTTTTGACAAATTATCTATTAAAGTCTTAAAGAGCATCTGATAAAATGCACATTATGCAGTGCTTTCATTAGATGGATTTGTTAATCAAGGACTGGCCAAACACAAAGAGTGCTCACCAACTGTTCCTCTTCATCCTGGAGAAAGGTGACTAATGGAACAAAGTTCTGGCCTGGCCACAGTGTTGTTCAACACCTTCATAAATTAGTTGGATGATGAATCACAGGGCACACTGATCAAATTTGCAGATGGCACCAAATTGTAATAGTAGCTACTGACCCAGAGAGGTTCAGAGTTCAAAATGGCCTTAACAGATTACAGAGCTGGATAAAACTATAAAATGAGTTTCAAAAGGGCTAAATGTAAGGTACTACATTTGTTGTTGTTGTTGTGTACCTTCAAGTCATTTCTAATTTATGGGAACCCTAAAGAGAATCTATCATGGGGGGGGGGGGGGTGACAAGATTTGTACAGAAGAAGTTTGCCATTGTCTTCCCATGAGGCTGAGAGCATATGACATGCCCAATGTCACCCATGACCCATATAGTGTGCCTCCAGTGACATTTGATTTTGGAAAATGACTGTCTTCTTTCCCGCAAATTATTTCATACCAGATTTGGGACATTACAGTTTTGTACCTAAAACGGCTGACTTTAAACACAGAAAGGCCAAATAAGCAACCATCAAACTGATAAAAATTGAACTTGCTTCTCAGAGCAGTTCTTTGTTCATTTTCAGTTTACAAGACCGTCCGGTTCAGTTCAGTTGCTGAGTCAGAATTAAGACAGCAAGGGTCAGATTTTAAAAAGAGAGAGATTGAAATCACTGGTGCATTATCAGAATATACTCACCCTTATAGATTCTAGGCCAAGCAGATCTCTCACTGCTTTCACAAATATAAATGCAAATCTTCCAAGCAGGAAAAGGTAACATAGCAGGGAAGGCCATATTAGAATTATGTTGTTATATCCTCTGATTGTCTAGACAAAGAAAGCAGAATTATCAATGACACTTGAACACTGTCTATTATGTTCCCTTATACCCACTTGTGTAGGAAACAGATCAGATCATGTTAAAGTGGGGGGGGGGGGAGAGAGGAAGGGAGGCAAGGAAGGAGGAGGGTTTTTCTGCTTGGCCCCAGGCCCTCTCTTTGCCTTCTCCTCTTTCGCTCCCTCTCTTCTTCTCTCCTCTTTTCTCTTTAGGACTGGGGTTGCTGATGGGGGGAGACTGTTAAAGAAAGGAGACTTTTTCAAAGCCTGGCTTCCCACCCCCACTCCAATTCAATGCTGAATTTAGAAAATCCTCTCTCACTCTCTTTTTTTCCCTCCTTCTAAAACAGTTGCTTTCCTCTCGACAACCACAGAAGGCTTGGAGTACCAGAAGCAAAATCGCAACAAAGGATCCATGGGAATTGTAGTTTGTTTCTAATGGGGGGGGGGGGAATCCCATGGCCAAACTGGAGTAGCATTTCATACTAATGCAAATGCGAATTGACTGCATATTCACAGTGACACAGAATTTATAAATTAAATAGTTTTCCAAATTAAGCTATTTCTGGTATGTCTCATGATTGCGTTTTGATTGGGTCCTGATTGTGGGCGACATCGTTTGAAATTCTCTTGCGAAATTACATGAAATACCTTGGATGACTCCAGATTAACCTTCCAATTTTCTCCGTGTTATAAAGTCCTAAACCTAATCTTACTAGCAGCTATTGGAGATAATGTATATATAATTACCCGCCAAAAGAATACAGATCTGCTGACAACAAAATATGTCAGAAATCCACATACTAATCAATTTTCAAGAGTTTGTGAACTTCCAGCCACCTCTGTTTTTCCTATTTTGGCATTTTTGCAATCCTTTTAACCCCTGGCAGGTTTCAGGGGAAGCAATTGGCCCCTAGACCTGTGCCTGTTGCTCAGCTCTGAATTAAAGGATGACTAAAAAACAGAGCAAAAGGGAGACTATAAATGAATGCAATGACCTGAATGTAAAAATACATTCAGACAAAGGAATAACAAGATTCACGTGTTACTATGAGAATCTACTTCATTATTGTCTTGTGTATAGAAATGCTACACACATACAAGGAGGGGGGATATGCAGGGTCCTAAGCAGGGAGCTAAGTGTAAGTGGACTTATGTCCTTACACCAGTTTCACAACCAGGTTTCTTTTGTTCAGCCAAGTTTGTTTTTTCACAGCCAAGCCTTTTGGTTACAATCTTTCACTTGATAAGGAAGTAATGAATGCTGATGTGTAGATAAATAGTTTATATTATTTGTAATATTTGTGATATGTATAGATGTTTTTATGTTCAATGTTATATGTTATATGTTGTAGGTTTTATGTTGTATGTTGTTTAATGTTGAAAGTATGAGATTATTGTGATTTGTAATAAATAAGAATCAAAGTAGAATCAAACCGGGTATTGGGCTGTAACCTCCAAACCTAGAGGGGCTCATGCTCTCCTCGAAGGACTGTGTTCGCAGTCTGGGGGTGCTTCTTGTCCCGTCGCTTCAGATGAGGAATCAGGTGAATGCGACGGTCAAGAGTGCCTGTTATCAGCTTCAGCTGTGCCCTTTCCTGGAACAGGGTGACCTCAAAACTGTAGTACGTGTGCTGGTAACCTCAAGACTTGATTTTTGCAATGCGCTCTACATGGGGCTACCCTTGTGCCTAGTCCGGAAACTCCAGTTGGTACAGAATATGGCAGCCAGCTTGGTCACAGGAACAGCAAGGAATGACCATATAACACCAATATTGAAGTCACTCCACTGGCTGCCTATCAGTTTCTGGGCACAATACAAGGTGTTGGTTATCACCTTTAAAGCCCTACATGGCTTGGGCCCAACCTATCTAAGGGATTGCCTGCTTCCATATAATCCGCCCCGTACACTCAGGTCCTCAGGGAGGAATTTATTACAGCCCTTAAAGACCAGGCTGACGGCAACCTCCCAGAGGACATTTTCTGCAGCCGCTCCCAACTTATGGAATGGCCTGCCGGACGAGATGCAGCAAATTACCAATCTAGAGAGCTTTAAGAAAGCCATTAAGATGGATCTCTTTCGGCAGGCCTTCCCAGAATAAAATACTCGGCCACGAATAAGACTTCCCATCTAGTGAACTCTGCCCATGATGATTTTATTTGGATTAGTTGGTTTTTAATATGTAGTTTTTAATCTTATACTGTTTAGTCTTGTTTTAAGGGGGGCATTATATATATATGGATGTATTTTAACTTGTTGTATGCCACTTTGATTGCCTGGCAAAAAGCGGGATAGAAATAAAAATGTTATTTATTATTTATTAAAATATAAATGGGAAAAAAAGAATCTTTCACTTGGAACTATCAATAGCAATAGCAATAGCAGCTTCAGTAACAGACCCAAGTTACCAAGATTCTGTACTGCATCTGAGAGAGGCAATAACTGTCATAGACCACACACTGTGCATGAAAAATATCTTTATTTGAATTCTTATTATTTTGACGTGGGACTAGGAAAGAGCCCTACTTGAAACCCTGGAGAATTTTGTTCTATGATTGTATCTCTCATTCTGATGTTCGTGAAACTTATGATTACATCTTCCAGCACTTTATTTTCCTTTACATGATCAAAATAGAGGACGTTTGGGCATTATTCCTAGACAGATGACAGAAATGTACTTCCCTTTCTGGCCAACCTCCCCCTCCCCCCATTCCAAACAGCACATTTGGGCATTGAACATGGCTTTACTTAAGATGGCCTCTTGCATATTTCAGAGGCTTACTGCATAACCAAACTCTTTGGGTTTCACACTGAACATGGGTTCACATGGCTATGCATATTGAACATGTCAAGCTGGTTTAACAAGAAGTGGTTTGCCCTCGGTTTCACGTGTCTTGCACCAACTATACTTCTCAGAAGTGTGTACTTGGTCAAGGGATTTTGGTTTTTCTTCACTGCGCATGAGTTTGTAAAAATCAGAGCAACTTGCTTTGGCCGTGCCTCAGAAGCTGGCTCATATCAATATCACCATCATCACCACCACCATCATTGTCACAACAAGGCAGCATTAAAAGGACAAAAAACGCACAGAAAGACACTTTGGAAAGTCACACTCTCTCGGCTTCAGAAAGAGTGGGCCCATATCTCATATTTTTAAGATATACAAATTCCCAAAAACAGTCCTTGATTTTGCCATTTTATATAAGCGAGACTATTTTACTATTCATCATCTTTAATGAGACTTGAATATCTACAGATTTTGGTATCCATGGGGGGTTCTGGAATCCATGGGGAGGTTTCAGTGGATACCAAGAGCCCACAGTACAATGATCTACAATCAAACAGTCCCATAATAGCAATAGCAAGTACATTTTTATACCACTTTATAGTGCTAAGCACTCTCTAATCAGTTTACAATGTGTAAGCCTATTGCCCCCAACAAGCTGGGTACTCATTTTACCAACCTATGAAAGGATGGAAGGCTGAGTCAACCTTGGAGCCCTGCCTGGTCGAACTCACCTATCGAACTCACAACTTTGTGGCTTCAGTACTTGCATTTAACCACTGTGGCACCAGGACTCCCTGGTAATAATTTTCTGAAAAGAGTGTGTCCCCTGCTCCCAGAAAGAGTCCAATGTCCTTTCATATGGGCTCATGGGAGGGGGTGTCTACTTTTCAGTACTTAAAATCTAAAAGGCCTTTCTGAAAGCAACCAAATAACATTATTTAATACTTCTATATTATCTCATAATGTATAATGGAAGCCAGTTCAGAACATATTCAAAAGAAGAAAAGAAGATACTGAACATAATCATAATGCAGCCCAACTACCAGAAAGACATCAACTGCTTTCCTTTCATAGAGGTCAGTGGGGAGGAGGTGGGTAAAACAGCCTGACATTCTGAAATGGCCCAGACTGCTTGAGGGCCTTGGACTGGCCCTAGACTAACCACAATGGTGATCACACACACCAGGCCAAATTCAGTGAGGTGACACATTGTTGTGCATATGGGTCAGCTAAGCCAATATATCACTGGCCTATCTACTGTTTTTAGAGCTGCTTCCACCGCTTCTTTGCAGGCAGGAGCTCTGTGTAAAGTCTGTCTGATGTGCCACCTCTTCTGCTGAAGGCACAGATGGCCGCCCAAACATGTGATCAACAAGGAACCCAGGCGGTCATTTCTACCCTCAGCAGAAGTGGTATTGCACCAGAAAGCTACAGAGCTCCTGTTCATGAGGAAGCAGGGTAGTAGCGATTTAGAAAATAAGCCATTCCCTTCCCCTGCATTGCTCAATGAGAGAAAGATGAGCAATAATAAAAATGGGCAAAGGGAACTGGTTGCTTAACAAAAGACGAAGAACTTGTCTACAACAGTAAAAAATGCCATACTCACCCTGAAGCCAGTGCTGGTAGTCCCTTGGTGTGTAGACAACTGGATTGGGCTGAATCGGACCTGATCCAGCTGTCTACATACCAAAAGAACTTGAGATTTCTCCAGGGTTTTTGGAAAATACCAGGATTTCCCACAACTTTGCTTAGTTCAGAACAAAGTAAGGTTAAGGGCTAAAAACATGGGGCTGGGGGGGGGGGGGGGGGGGATCAAGCTATATGGCCATGTTCTAGAAGCCTTCCACTTCACAGCGTGGATCCTCCTTGGAAGTACTGTAGCTGTACATCATCAGGACTACCAGCACTGGCTTCAGAGTGCTGGTATTTTTCAGAGCATTTTTCACTCGTATAGACAAGTCCTTGATCTTCTGCTAATCAACCAATCCCCCACCCCCTACATTTCATTATAACTCTCATTTTTCTCTTCTTTCCAATACCTAGCTATTCTTCCATTTCACAACTCATTATCATACCTGGGCTCCAGAAAGTTCTCTCTGTCCCTACAGTCTTCTCAAAGAAATCACACCGTCTCATGTTAGTCTTACTAACAACAAAGCAATGTGAGGTATTTCCTCTAATTCTAATATTTCTTCTCCCAAGGCAGCAGGCCATCCTGTTGTCCTGAATGTTATAAGGACCAAATTGCTCCAGAGAACAGGACCCGGAACAATGGATGCAAGCTACAGGAAAAGAGATTCCACCTCAACATTAGGAAGAACTTCCTGACAGTAAGGGCTGCTCGACAGTGGAACACACTCCTTCCTCGGAGTGTAGTGGAGTCTCCTTCCTTGGAGGTCTTTAAACAGAGGCTGGATGGCCACCTGTTGGGGATGCTTTGATTTGGATTTCCTGCATGGCAGAAAGGGGTTGGACTGGATGGCCCTTGCGGTCTCTTCCAACTCTATGATTCTATGATTCTAAATTCTAACAAACTTAATGCCTATTTTTAACTTCAGTGTTAAATTGGGGAATCTAGAAAATCAGGTAAAATCATTAGGAAAATAACTTGTTGACTTAGGGACTCAACAGACTGGCATAAAGAGCTGGCGTGGGGGCAGAGTGGTGGCATGGTGACTGCATGCTGGTCGGCGGAACTCCGCCCCCATGCCCACCTGAAGACGTGGCATGATGCTGCCAGTCTAGAGGGTAGCATCATGCCGCGTCTTCAGCGCACCGTTTACTCGTGCTGCACTGAAGAAGCAGAGAACAGCCACTACCATGGCAAGGACACCCTTTCCGTGGTACAAAAAGGAGCTACTTTTTGTGGCTTATTGTTTGTGCTGAGGAAAGGCCAGATCAGGACCGCAGCATGTAGTTGCCAAAAGCCCCGATCCAGTGAGGAAAGGAGCGGTCTGTTGAGCCCCTTAATCATTCAACAAGTTGAGTCCAAACTCACTAAACTCACTGTTTTAGCATAATGTGAGCTGGAGGAAAAAGCTCCAAGGTGGTAGAATGTAGGTGTGCATATTTGCAAGAGCACACACTGCATGTTGTGGATGTTGCACATGTGACCAAAACAAATTGTTGTATTTGTGTGAAACAGAATCCCATTCTGTTTGGAGTCAGATTATGTGTCTCTCTCTGTGTTTCATGGTTGAAGCCCTCTAGACTGGCAATACTGCTGCAACTCTGGATCAGTTTGGAGTTCTTGATTCTTGAAACATTTGTTCAGTCTTTCTACCTCCCCAAAACTGTTGAATCCATTTCCATACTGGAGTAAAGAATATTTTCAAGACGGTCTCTCTCAACTGTACATACATGCAGGACAATTCTGCCATAGTTTTCCACCTTACTTGGGCACATTAAATCTATCTGTGTCGTTCATAGATGGTTACCCTGACAATCATGAACCAAACCCAGGCTTGTGAAGCTTTAATAAGACTCCTGTGTTATGCACCTTCACACTAGTATCGAGCCCACCATGTTCATTATTCAATAAATACTCTTAATAATTGCAAATATGTACTTACATCTAACTCAGGACACTGCAAAATATCTAGGATTGTGATAGTCAACCTACCCAAAAAAAAAAAAAAAGGAAGAACAACATCAGTTACTGCATCCCTAAGGCAGGGATAGGCACATAGTACATTCTATGTCAAAGTGAGTCTTCATGAATGACAATAAAATTGCAACACAATGCATTGTTACACTTTTTAGTACTATTTATTTTATGTATATGCTGCCTTTCTCCCTGAGTAGGACCCCAGGTAGCTCACAGGAGGAAATCAATTAAAATCTACCAATGCAAATTTAAAATCAAACTATTAAAATCATCACAATTAAAACAATATTAAATTGTTTTAAAACATACAAAAGATTAAAATTAAATAAAATACACTGCAGTTACATATTAAAAGCCTGATTAAACTGAAAGGCTTTCCCACTTGTCCCTTTTCTTCAGAAGCATAGATGTGTGATCTCCAGCTAGATTTCCTTATATAGAAACCCAAACCATCCACACTCCAGAATATTTCATCTGTTTCCACAATAAGGAGAGGAAACTACACTAGTTCCCTCATGTCCCCCAAATTACTTGTTTTTTTAAAAAGGGGTAACATGCCAAACATGTGGTAGGATGGTAGTTTTAGCACTACTACTGCTTTATTAGGGAGTCCAGGTGGCACAGTGGTTAAATGCCTGTACTAAAGAATTTAACAAGGTTGTGACTTCAGTATCAGCCAGGGGCTCTGGATCAATTCAGCCTGGCATTCTTCTGTAGATTGCTAAAATGACTACCCAGCTTGTTGGGTGCAATTAGGTTACACTTTAAAAACTGCTTAGTACATTGGCAAGGGGTATAGAAATGCACTCGCTATTACTACTGCTATTAAGGGTCACTGTAGTTATTTAGTGTTCACATAATTCTTACTGTCTGTTCTTTGTAAACTGTCTCTGAATCATGTGTATAATATGCCTGCAGGTTTCAGATTACACTTCATTCATGATGACAATAAACTGCTTCACCAAAACTTAGACCATTAAAATGTGTTGGTCTTTAAAGAGCTGCAAGACTCT
Source organism: Sceloporus undulatus (assembly GCF_019175285.1). NCBI lineage: Eukaryota > Metazoa > Chordata > Lepidosauria > Squamata > Phrynosomatidae > Sceloporus > Sceloporus undulatus. The sequence continues at coordinate 218,611,772 of NC_056523.1, forward strand.
TCTGGTTTAGAACCCAGTCAACAACCCATCCACCTTACACTGAAAGATGTCAGTGAAAATCTCCTTATAACTTTACACATTAAAGTATTTTGTGGAGCCTGTGAACATAAATTGCTTTCAGACATGATCACAATGCTCTCAGGCTCTCTGAAGACATCTGCCAGAATCCCAGATGTTCCTGTAAGTGGCACTCAGGTCATTATCTCCAACTAATCATCTACTCACCATGCTGTTGTGTAAAGAAATCCTAATATTGCTCCTGCAATCGGTTGTCTGGTTGCAAGACAAACAAAGAAAGGGTACATGGCGAGGCCCACTACAATGGCCATGAGTATAACCCAAAAAACTGCAAAAAGACAGAAAGTGACCATGGTTTTATTCTGTTCTCTAAAAGCTTTTTTCTAAAGACAAACAAAAAGAAACAGTTATTCCATACTGAGGCCCAACATTTTTGATAGGATAGCTACTGTCGCACTGGAAGAAATTAGGCCATGAGCACAGGTTTATGTCCTTGTTCTTTCAAGGCTTTGACAATTGGTGGAGAAGATATGGCCAACTTCTAGCCCTTCAGATGATGACAAGCTGCAGTCCCTCCCTGCCCCCCCCCCCAAAAAAAACCCGGCTTTACTGGAGGCACTGGATAGAGCTGAAGGTATATGCAGTCCAAGACCATCAGGAGTACCACATCATATCCTGCCTTGTATCATTTTGCCTTCCATATTGGAAGAAAAGAGGGATATAAATGAAATTAAATGAAATAAATATGCCAGAGAGAAGGAACAGACAACCAATGATCTGTGAGAAACTACCATATTCCTGCAGTTAATTTTTTCCCCCACCAATCATTTAAAAGAGGCAGCCGGAGCTCCTGCTTCCAGTTCAAATGCACCATCAACTGTACAACATATGGCCCATGGGCCACTTGCAGCCCACCAAAGGATTTCTGGAGGCCTGCAGGCAAAAGCCAGAATGAGGAAAAGGAGGAAAGGTGATTGTTTGCCTTTCAAGGCCAGGTTAACCAAACATTCTCCTTTTCCCAGTCCTACATTTTAACCTTGGCTCTGAGGGGTCTGGGAAGAATTGCAAAGCATCTTTCATTTTTAGAAGGGTCAACTTCCACTGAAACCCTTCCCCCACCAGGCTGCCTGTCCTAGTGCAGCTGCACCGGAATGGAAAGAAAGGGAGGGAAGGAGGTACAAAAGGCAGGGAGGCAGAGTCCTGGCTCGGCACCATGTGCGAAAGGGAGCAGCTGAAACAGGCAAAGAGAGGAAACAGCAGGGGGGGGGGGGGGAGAAAGGCACCCAGCTGGGTTAGGCTGCTGGGGCTGGTTGTCTGGGCCAAGGGACAAGAAGGGAAAGACGGGGCATCGACACCACCTGAGCCCCCTCTACTGTTGCCTCCATCTCAGAGAAATGAGCCAGGCAGGCCAGTTGGGGCCGGAGAGTGTAAAGGCAGGACTGCCTGCCTCAGGGGCACCATCTGAAGGAGGGCTCCTCCTCTGCCCTTTCCTCCTTGTCATGCTCAGGGGGCTCCAGAGAGGGCAACAATCTGCTCCAGAGTGCTTCCCCAGCTGCCTCCTCATGCATGGGTTGGGGTGTGCAGTGACAGCCAGCGTTTCACTCCCACCCCATTCCCACGTTTTTGTTGTTGCATGTCTTCAAGTGATTCCTGACTTATGGTGTCCCTAAAGTGATCCTATCATGGGGGTTTTTTTTGGCAAGATTTGTTCAGAGGAGGTTTGCCATTGCCATCCCCTGAGGCTGAAAGAGTGTGACTTGCTCAAGGCCACCCCGTGGGTTTCATGGCTGAGCTGGAAATCGAATCCTGGCCTCCAGAGTTGTAGTCCAACACTCAAACCACTATGCCACGCTGGCTCTTATATGGGTCCCTACCTCCAAACACTTTTTCATTTTCTCCCCAATCATCTCAGAACTGGGAGACAGAAAGATTTTTTCAAGCAGCATTTAAACATGGACTGTTTTTTTAAAAAATAAATGGTCCATTTGCTATTACCATTAATCAGTTTTGTAGGTATTATTATAGAAAGACATAGAATGCAGACTGCTCAAATATATTTGCCTTCTGGAGTGAGATGTACTTTTCGAACTGACTCACCTATAAGCAAAGAGGGAGTTTCCAGCGGGGTAAGAGGGTTGGAGTACAATGGCATCAGAGGTGGGGGGATCATGAGGATTTTTTGTGCATTTATACAGTGAGCCCTTGGTATCCTCAGGGGATCTGTTCTGGATCCCCCTGAAGATGCCAAAAAACACGGGACCTCAAATTCCATTGTTTGCAATGGCCGTGCGGTCCTGTCAGTGCCAGCACCAGTGCATGCAGGAGCACACACCCATTACAACAGCCAGGGCTTGCCGTCCATGGAGACTCAAATCCGCAGATGATAAGCCTGTGCTTGGCACAGGCGTGCTGTATTTATAATTTTTTATAATTTATATTATTGTTTTATTTTGCAATGTCCTACATTTTTCTTGAATACCCTACATTTTGAGGTGCCTTGCCCTCCATTCTGGTTATGACACCTGGTCACCCTGCTCAAGGTTCCTCTGCCATTCAGCTTTCTCCCGAGAAAGAGCTGGGCAGTGGTGGAGACAGATTATTAATTATTGAAATTAATTAATTATAATTAATATAATTAATGAATTATTATTATTATTATTATTATTATTATTATTATTATTATTTGTGATAATTAATTATAATTATTAATTAAAACTTATCTGTGACTTGAAGAAATTTAGCTGATTTTAATTTTGGTCCCTACCCACTGCCAAGTTGTGCAGGTCTGAACTAGACCAATCTTCCATGTCCTAACATGGTTTCCCCTCCACCCATATAGTTAAGCAGAAGTGACTGCACATCAGGCTTACACAGTGCTCCACACTACCATTAGGCTGCCAAAATATGGCAATAGTACAAAACAATCTAGTTTGATTTTTGTTGTGTTCCTCCCTTTCAAAACTGGAGTTCTAGATTCAGAAGTAGGTGGTTCGTGGCTTCTCCAAAAGCACCACAGCACCAGCACGGGAGAATAACTGAGGTTTGCACTGTTTGCTTGTAATACTGCCCCTACAAGAAGGCTTCAGAGGGGCTGAGCAGACAGACCAGCATAGCATTGGCTGACTCAATCCTAATTTGGCCCCAGTACTATCCAGGCCAGTCCCCGGGTCGTCACAGGGATGACTGAGTGTTTACACACCTGTTCCTGTGCTGACTCAGGACCCGCTACCAATGCACACTCCTTACCTTGCCACACAACCCCTGGTACTGTGAACCCCAGTCGCCATTTCTGATGTGGAAACAGGGCATCTAACTGCACCCACATGGCCAGACACCCCATTTCCATGTCAGACATGGTAACTGTGAGTTTCTCAGTATCAGTAACTGTGCAGTAAGGTAAGGAGCATGGGGGGAGGCTTGTAAACTGCAGGGATTTGCCGTAGAGTATCCAGGAAACCCCACAACAAATCAGAAGTCAAATTGACCCAGGATAAAAGGCTGTTTACCCCAGAATTTGGCTAAATCCCCCAGATCCATGTCCAGTCTACCAGAATTTGGCCCAATCCTATCCCCAGTGTTTTAGCTTTCATTGTGTGAACTAGATGACACAAGGCTGGGGGGAACATGGGGCTTTTGGCCAATGCAGACAACCCCAAAGAAACAAAGATGCTCTTGCACTGTCTCATCAGATCATGAGAGAAGGAAGAGTGGTGAGAGAAGAAAGGTTTCTCAACCACAGCGAAGCTGCAGGATGGGCATTTGCTGATTATTAGCCATCTTAGAAAATCTGGTTTTGGACTCTGAAACTGCCCCTGAATGAGAACATGTACTCTTACAAACAGCCTTAGTTATACCAAACAGTTCAGAAGATGGCTTGCAGCATGGCAATGAACTGTGTAGTATAGACCCACCAAAACATCCAAGAAGACAAAGACATGGTTCAGCTCCCCTGCCCTCTGCCCCAAGGGCCAAACTATGTAGTTTACCAATAGCCCAGCGAGGAAGTTCATCTGGGATGTATTCCTTATCAAACAGGAACAACACTTTATTAGCAGTAACTCCAAATGCAAATCCAAGGGACCACCGGTTGCTGTACACGCTGAGAGAATCAAAGGGCCTGTGAAATAACAAAATAATTCTTAGTGACGCGATATTGAAACACTACATCAGGATTGGAAATTTGGGGGTCACAAATGTTGTACTGCAACTCTTATCATCCCTGATCACTGCCCGTGCTGGCCAGAAAGAATGGAAGAAGGAGTCCACAGGAGGTTCAAGTCTACAGGATTCTGAGGGCCAGTGTTCAGGACCTAGGGCACTATAGAAAAGCACACAAGTCTCTCCAAAAGGTCACTTGCTTTAAAACAAAAAACAAAACACTTCTGAGTTCTTTTAAAATGGATTTGAACAAAGTGTGGGGACATGCTTCATTGTAAAAGAGACTCTTCCCTCCAGAGTGCAATTTTCCTCCTTTTAAGTGAGAATGCTTTCCCCCCCTGGGTAGCTCCTAGAGACATATAGGCCCGTTACAGACGGGCCTGAAAATACGGACTGGGTATTCCTGACGCCCATAACCCCAATACAGACCCAGTCCGTACAAAATGGCGGTGGCCGTTCCACACGGCCGCCGCCATTACGTCACAACCGCGCTGCCTCCAAACGAGGCAGCACGGACGTGACATCTTTGCGCCGCACGAGGGCGCCTAGAGCACCCTTTCCGCGGTGCAAGAAGGAGCTCCGAAACGGAGCTCCTTCTGGGGTTTGCGGCGCTGGGCGCAGCCTTTACATGGCTGTGCCCAGAGACACAGAGGAGAAAGGGGCCAAGCGGCTCCTTTCTCCTCCTCCCCGCCATCACCGGGTGTCCTTGGGGCTTGAAGCCCCAAGGACACCCCTTTCCAGGCCGCGGGGAATCGGCGGATCAGGGCCTCAGAGGCTGCCGGTCTGGCAGCTGAGGCCCCGATACAGCGGGGAAAGGGGCGGGTGCAGGCCACACCAAACGGGCAGTCTGTAACCCGCCATAATTTCCTTCCCTGATCTAGAAACAATAAGGCCTCTTTCCCTGAATAAGCAAACACTTTCCCCTTATTTTGAGACAACTTAAATAATTTTTCCCTACTAAATGCAGAAGTGTGGACTGTTAGGAGGGGTTCTTTGACGTGCCAAGTTTATTGCATGCAAGCAAAACCCCACAGTATCAGTTACATATTGCAGTACATGTTTTCCTGGGATTATAGATTCTGAAGTTGAAACCTATTCAGAGTTTCTTTAACTTGGAAATAAACCAGCATGTTTTTGAGAATAATTTTTTCAAAGAGATATTGCCGTTCCAGATCAAGGCCTACACTAAGTTGCAGGAACAGGTCAAAAGATGGCAAATTTCTCATTTTTTTCTAAATATAATATACTTGATTAGGGTATGGGGATGGAAATTTTCGAGCTTTTTCTTACCCTGGGGATGCCATACTACCTCAGGGGATTGTTTGCCCCACCCTTTCCTTTTGGATCATTCTATTATTTTATGAACCTGCAGGAAGGGAGTGTCTGAATATTCAATATTTGTACAGGTTTCAGAAAGGTTTACATGTTTCTCAAACAATAATAATAGAAACAATGTAATACCACAACTCAAACAATTCTTGCTTAATATGCTGCAGAAACATTCCCAAAATAAAACAGGAGCTCAAATCTTATATAGAGACAAAGTGTTAGGTGAGATAGTTCTCAGGTTTACAAAACTGAATACACTTGTCTGTCCACATTTGCTGGGGTAACGGCTGAAGCCCCCCGTGAATGTGGAAAAACCACAAATACCAAAAACACTGTTTTTACCTGAGAGAAAGGTAAAAACTCTAGGAATCTCTAGTTCCTCCAGTGTTACTCTGTGGTCAACATCTGCCAGACATTGACAATAGAATTGTGCTGGAGGAGCTACAAGTTTCTAGTGGAGTGTTCTCTCTAAGAATCTCTAGGTATTTCAGTGCAACTTGGTTAAAATTGACCATAGAGTTGCCCTGGAGGACCTAGATATTCCTAGAGAGAACATATTAATAAAATCTGTGTCAAAGTCAAAGCGACAAATGTGGAGGGATGAGTGTACTTGAAAATTACTTTTTGGACAGAGGGTAACCTTTGGTTTCTGCAGCACTGTACTCCAGAAGCTTTAATCTGGCTCCTTTTAACTGTTGCTTATGTACAGAATGCCTCTCTGGGAACCACAGCTTGTTTTTTCCAAACTGTGTTACAATGTGTTATAAAAAGGACTTCAAAAATTGAGTTAGCAGATGCCATGATGTTCTCCAGTAACTGAAATGAAAATGGCTTTAAACATTTTTTTCTAGGCAGTATAAAAATGATTGCAGGAGAGTTTTTGTTACTGTCCCCCATGTTTCAACATGTTTTCACAGATGTTTTCTTTCAGACTGTGCCAAGCTGTCAGCTGCCTTAATCTATGGCAGGCATCATCCAATTGCATTGGCACAGCAAATCTCCATTTGTAGAGGCTCCAAACTGGGAGGCCTTCTGCATTATATCCTATTCTGCCCTTTGTATTCCCAACTATGTTCTAAATTTCTCAGTGCTGTTTCAGCCCAGTTAGTGCTGAGTCTTGTTCTCAAAACATTATTTGCTGTCCAGACCCAGCTGCTCATGTGAACCACAGCATTTCCTTTGATATCCTGACGTCTTTGAGAATCCCAGCAAAAATTATTTCAGTATGAGGAATGAACAGTCATGATGAGATTTAAGAAAGTGAAATCTATCAAACATAATGGTTATAAATCTGTTTATTGTTTCTACATTTACCCATTTTTTAATTCTGAATTTGAACTTCTCGGATAGTCTTCCCCACCCCATTCTCATTGCCTGGAACATCTCTTGTATTTCTTGGAAACCTGTAATGGCCATTAGCCAAAAGCAATAAGAGTTTTCTGCTGACAATAGGCAGCTTGCTCCATGCTATTTGCCCTCTCTCTGAGTCATGGCCCTTCTGAAAAGCAGAATCCACCATACACCCCACATTATGCTGCCTGCTTCACTCCATCTCTGTAAAAGAAACTCCTTTCTCCTTATCCCTTACATTTGCTCTTTTATTTGAACAAGAGACAGGAATCACATACCCTTTGAACAGGACTATCCTAGAACTTTTTGCTTATTGTACCATGGAGGACATGGCATTACCAATCCACTTAAGTCAAGATATATAATATCGAAACCTAGCCAAGTTATTATATTACATAAGGTAGAAAATCCAAAACCCTCTTGTCATCTCTGGCAGAAGAAATTCAATAAGAAGAAATCAAATAATTAACCCTTTGCTGCCCTTCCATGACACCATGCTACTTATCATGGGTGCTTCCCTCTGCCTAATAGCAGAGCTGGTCCATTCTCTGATAATTCTTTAGATCAATATATGGAAACTCTTTAAGAATTTGGAAAAGCGCTGTTCTTATGCCAGAAATATCTGTCTTACAATAACCAAGAGAAACATGCACACATAGACATTTACACCAAGACAAATGCATATCTACATACATAAAAGGGAGAACCTTTTCTTGTTGTTGTTATTGTGTGACTTCAAATAGTTTCCAAGTTATGACAATCCTAAGATGAACCTATCCTGTGGTTTTCTTGCCAAGAGTTGTTCAGAGGAGGTTTACCATTGCCTTCTTTTGAGGCTGAGAGAGTGTGACTTGCCCAAGATCACCCAGTGGGTTTCATGGCTGAGCAGGGACTCAAACCCTGATCTCCAGAGAATGAGTCCAACACTCAAGCCATTATGCCACACTGGCTATGTAGAACCTTTTCTCCCTCTCACGTAATATTAGAAACCAAAGTAATCCACTTAAGCTAAACTGAGATAAAAGATAAAATAAATATTTCTTCACACAGCCCACAAACTGCAGAATTCACTATTAGAATTGGACAGCTTCAAGCACATCCACACTGGTTCAACTTGCAAAAGTAATGCAAGAGAACAGTGTAATGTAGCAGAATTAAGAGAAGGTAGCTCTAATGTCAGCGGTCCAAGGAATCTACTCTGGAGGTAATTCCAGGTTTTAAAAAAGCTATCCAAAGTGCTGAACCTATTTTGTGGACAAGTCTTCAAACCCTGGATAGCTCCATTAAAATCAAGTCTAAAACCAAAGTGGACTCACCATACCAGTGACACATGGGAGCCAGCAATCACCACTTATTGGGAACTGGCAGATTTAGGGAGGTTGAAGGCAAAGGCTGTGGCCAAAGTCAACATAGGCATTTTCTTCCCCTGGAAGAGCATGAAGAGGTTGACCTACTCGGCTGAGAAAGATAGTAACTTAAGTCTTTTCAATTGCAATGGGGGCGAAACCAGACTGTCGCTTTAGCTCACATTGAAACAGATATGGAAAGATAACATAGGGATAATGCCCCCCCCCCCAGCTAATGGGGCATTTTTCTTTTTCACAGCAAGAGAGATTTCCCAACTTACGTCAAGACACCAATATATCCACTAAGTCCAGGACATTTTTCATCAAAACAACACCTTCTTGCTCTCCTTTCAAGGCAGGTCAGCACTAAGATAATGAAAGCCTGCAAGAACAAAATCACCACAATAGTAGTAAGTAAATCTTCAGTAAATAGTAGTAAATCTTCAAAAAATATAGCAGAATAGCAAGACCCAAGAATGGCCATGGATAATGGGAGTTGTAGCCCAGCACATCTGCAGACTACCAAGGAGGGGAGAACTGCACAAGCCAATAAGCAAAACAGGCCAGAACCCCTCTGTCAGTACACAGCCTTCAAATCCCCACCATGACAAGCAAAACTCAATATATTTCCATCTTTCACATTGTTTTGGTCCAAAACACACTGCAGAAATCTTGAGAGACCAATCCTGGATCCTGGGAATTGTAGTTTATTGTGGCACCAGAGTTCTCTGACAGAAAAGGCTAAATGTCTCACAAATACAGTTCCTGGAATTCCCTAGCAGTGAGCCAGGGCAGTTAAAGTGGTCTCAAACTGGATTATTTTTGCAGTGTGTTTTGGACTGTAGCTACTTTGAGGAAGAAGTACAGCTATCCCCCACCACCCTGATATTGTTGGCAAGATATTCCCCATGTATACCTTGTAGTCCCTCTGCATCCGGGACAAATATGGCTTGTCCCTCTGGGTGCTGTTGAACTATAATTCCCAACAGATCAAGTCAGCTAAATCAATGGTGAAAATTGCTGGGATTTTCAGTCCAAACCGTCTTAAGAGCCACCCTATCCCTGCACTACATGAATCCCAACTCAAGCCTAATTTTTCCCACCACAACTGCATCCTTCAGACAAGCCAAGGAATTTGAGTAATTAGCAAGGGTTGGCTTATCCCAAACAGGATCCTTGAGGAATGCATGGACTGATCTGAGAACATGAGTTCGTCAAGAACTGTCAGATAGTAGGTTCACTTACTGATGGAATAAGTGAATAATACAGAAAAACCTCAGTTTCCAGGAAGTTGTTGCAGGTGTTATTTCGGTCTGTGTCATTATCCCTGTTTAAAAAAAAATCAGAATAACAGATTGAAGGATAACAGATTATTTAAAATATGTATGGTGTTTGAAAAATGCAGATATGGTACAGCAATGGTGACAAGATAAGTAGCCTCACAATTATTCAGTGAACACTTCTTTAGTCAATTAAAAATAAGATGTTGGCACAGATTACAACACTCTCAAAAAAGACCAGAACTACCGCTGCTCATGATGTCTCTGGGAGCAACATTTCTCAAACTAAATGAAGCACAGTCCCCTCCGTCACAATTAAAATCAGAAACACATGCACACTTAAAAATTAAAAAGTTAACTTTTTGAAATATAGAAGAAGTACAAATTCCCTTTCCATGCATGACTACATGTTCCACCTGATTCAAAGAGGGCAAGCCAAGAGCAGCCATTCAAGGAGAGACATAATGTACAGCCTCCTTCTGAAGGTACCCAATTCTATCATACTTTTTTATCAGTGACCAAATTGACCCAACTACGCTGAATACAGAAAATGAATGGGGGGGGGGGAATTCAATAGAAACTGGTGGGGGGAAAACAAGACCAAAACATAGCAGGCAGGCTCCTTTATATTTATTCATAATGATTTTATATATTTATCTCTTTTGTACCCCTCTTATCTGCTTTTGGTATTCATAATGAAAACGTCTGTGGAGAGCAAGAATGGGCAAGTGCAAAACTAGATGTACTTGGATTGCTGTTTCCATCATTCCTAGCTAACATAGCCAACAGTGGGGATTTGAGCAAGGTTGGTGGCTGTCTCTGCCCAGTGCTGCAGCCAAACACGTTAGCTGGCATAGGATGGTTTGATATGTGTCCTGGGATCCTGTGTCCCCTTCATTAGGTTTTAAACATCAGACAGGGAGGACAGAAGCAGGAGGAGCCATGCAAAGATAGCAGAAGCATCACCTTGCAAAGAGAGTCACAAACAAACCAATGGGAAGAAGCTGTAGGTGAGTAACTGAGCAACTATTTTCAATGCCCAGCATCTCCCAATAGAGCTAAAATTCTGTCTAAAACTCTGGAGATGCCAGAATTGACAAGACTGGACTAGACAGACCAATAGTATTATTTATTATTTTTTATTTTATGCGCCACCTGTCTCCTAACATGGAACCAAGAATAGTGACCATATGGTCTTTTAAATTTACATATTAAAAACATAATGACAATTTTTTTTTACCAAACAGTTAAATAAAAGTACTATTAAAACATCAGTATTAAACATAGTAATATCCATTTTTTAAAAATAATTTAAAAGGAGAAGGCAGATTAGTGTTTACCATTAATAGGAATTAGATAAGATTACCAAATGAACCTTGTGACACCAATTATTAATTGAGTGAACGATTAATTTTAAAAGAAACTTTGGAACTGATAGAGCAGGGGTCGGCAACCAGACAACGGGGGGGGGGAAAAATAATTAAAATATATAGGAACACATTTTCAAAATGGTAGGGCACATTTTTAAAAAATTGATGATTTTTTAAATTTTTTAATCTAAATGCATGTTTCTTAGGCATGATCAAAATGGAGGACATTTGGGCATTATTCCTAGACAGATGGCAGAAATGTGCTTCCATTTCTGGCCAACCCCCCTCCCCCCATTCCAAACAGCACATTTGGGCATTGAACATGGCTTTACTTAAGATGGCCTCTTGCATATTTCAGAGGCTTATTGCATAACCAAACTCTTTGGGTTTCACACTGAACATGGGTTCACAAGGCTATGCATATTGAACATGTCAAGCTGGTTTCACAGTTCTTGCACCAACTGTACTTCTCAGAAGTGTGTACTTGGTCAAGGGACTTTGGTTTTTCTTCACTGCGCATGAGTTTGTAAAAATCACAGCAATTTACATTGGCCTTGCCTCAGAGGCTTGCTGATATCAATATCACCATTAAAGAACCAAAAACACACAGAAAAGGCACTTTGGAAAGTCACACTCTCTTGGCTTCAGAAACAGTGCGTGCATGCCTCTCAAGCTGACTCATATCATCATCATCATCATCACACTATCACTGTCAATTAGTGTCAAGTAAGCTAATTAGCAAGTAAGCTGTTCACTGCTATGATCTCTGGAATAGCGGCATATAAATATAATTAATTAATTAATTAATTAAAACAAGGGAGACTTGTTAGCATTAAAAGCACCCAAAACACACTTTGGAAGGTGACACTCTCTTGGCTTAAGAAACAGTGCCTGCATGCCTCTCAAGCTGAGTCATATCATCATCATCATCATCATCATCATCATCATCACACTATCATTGTCAAACCAAGGGAGACTTGTTAGCATTAAAAGCACCCAAAATAAAAATTTTAAAAACCTTGAGGCTTATGGCCACTCACCACCTCTTCCTTCCTCCTCTTCCTCCTCCTTCTTCTGCTCCCCCTCCTCTTCCTCTTCCTCCTCCTACTTCTGCTCCCCCTCCTCCTCCTCTTCCTCCTCCTCCTGCTGCTCCTTCTGCTCCCCCCTCCTCTTCCTCCTCCTCCTTCTGCTCCCCCCTCCTCCCCTCCTCCTCTTCCTCCTGCCTCCTCCTCCATGCGCCGCGTGGCCTGGGGGCAGGGCGGAAGAGGCAGAGGAGGAGGAGGTGGGCGGCGCGGGCCCGCACAGGGAGGGCAGCGTGGGCCCACTCGGGGAGGCGGGGAGGGCAGCATGAGGCTTCCCCCTTTGACTCCTCTGTCCCAGGCCGTGCGGCCCTCCTCTTCCTCCTCCGCACGGTGGAGGAGGAGGAGGAGGGCAGCGCAGTCAAGTGGCCCAGGAGGAGGAGGAGGAGGTGGAGGCGGTGGCGGCAGCAGGACCAGGCTGGGGCCAGTCCTGCCTCCTTCATGGGCCGCATCTGGCCCACGGGCCGGGGGTTGCCGACCCCTGGTGTAGTGGTCTGAGTGTTGACTGTGACTCTGGAGACCAGGGTTAGATTCCCTGCTTGGCCATGAAACCCACTGGGTGGCCTTGAACAAGTCACACTCTCTCAGCTTCAGGGGAAGGCAAAGGCAAACCTCTCTGAACAAATCTTGCCAAGAAAAGCCCAAGATAGGTTCACCTTAGGGTTGCTATAAGTCGGAAATGACGTGAAGGCACACAATAACAACAACAACAACAACATTATTTCACATAATTCAAAATGTGGTCATCCAGCCCTATCGATTTAGGGTTCTCCTGCTCACTCAGCTGAATGGACACCTGAACATGATCCTCAGGATCTTCCTTTGATGGCTCCTCAGCTCATCCTTCATTCATGTGCAGTTCAACATGTGCATAGATTTGCCCATCACAGAATTATAATTTTTGATTTTATATAGCGTGTATGCTGCTCCTTGATATCAGCCCTGGATGGGCGGAATGCAGATGCTTAAGAATTTATGGGATATTCCAAACAAAATACAAAGAGACGTAATGTTTCTGTGTTGCCTTTCTCTCTCCACTTTTAAAAATAAATACACTCCTTGTTAGTAGTAAAGAAATGAAACTGTAGGGCAGATTTTCTTTTTAAATGACTTGATTATGGTCCATATAGCTTTGGGTTCTATTTCCAATAACCAGTAAATATTTGAGTACATCCGTGATGGTTTCTGTAGAGACAGGTCAGTAAAACTGAAAAACATGTAGTTTGTTTTGAACTACAGTAATGTGCAATGTAACCACAGTCCAGTGTTTCAAGAGCTCATGTTCGGTTCCAGGTTGGGAGCGTGTCATGCAGACAAATAGCTGTTGTTTTTGCAGTTTGTTTGTAGATACTGACTGAGGCACTAAGATCTAGACAATGCTGATCTGAACATAAAGAAAGCCACACCAGCAGGAAGATAGTAAATGGATATAGGGTGCTATGGGAGCAACCTTATCCTCTCAGGTGTGTCTTTGTATCCAATGCACAATTAGTCATCACGCAGAATTAGCAAATGGTGTTTAAGGGCTGAGATGAGGGCTGGGAGCCCCAGCTCTAAGGATTTCTTCAGGTGCTGGAGCCAGAAGAAAGTATGAGTTATGTGAGATTCTGCTGGTTCACACATTACGGTATGTTTAGACAACTTTTGGGACTCGCCAGATCCAAGGGAGAAGAGAGTTTTTGGCATTTATAACGAATGTACAGCCATTGGAATTTCAGTAGTTGTGGGTTTTGGCCCTTAGGCACAACAAGCTGCACCTTCAAGTGTCCTCTTCTACACATTTGCAAAAAATACAAATTCATCAGACCCCTTTGGATACCACCACCCTGTACATTTTGTACCTGAAGTTGAGTGGTCAGTACCCACCATAGCAAAGAAGACATCAAGGCTGAGTATCTTCCATACCATATCTGCAGTGGTGTCACTAGGTTTGACATCACCTGGTGCAGTAACATATGGTGTCACTCCCCCCCCCATTGACTTCCCCCCATAGCACACCATGCAGAATCCTTAGTAATGTTTTTGTGTATTAATTCTACCCATTCATCATAATTCCTGCATATTACTGAATGTTATGGTAATAGTTGTGACATAAAAAAACCTGTTGGTTTATTGTTGTGTGCCTTCAAGTCATTTCAAACTTATGGCAACCGTAAGGGTTTGTTTGTTTGTTTTTTGATAAGATTTGTTCAGAGGAGGTCTTCCCTTGAGGCTGAGAAAATGTGACTTCCCCAAGGTCACCTGGGGGTTTCATGACCAAGCTAGGAATTGAACCCAGATTTCCAGGGTTGTAATCCAGCACTTAGAATATGTCATGGATCCAGTGGTCTCTGGTATGACAAGAGAGGACAGCAGACCAAATTTGCAGGATGAAGGTTAATCACTGAACCTCAAACCCCCAGGGGCCATTGAAAGTAAAATATGTCATGGATCCAGTGGTCTCTGGTATGACAAGAGAAGACTTTCCCATTGAAGACTTCCTAACTCCCATCTCAAGCAGCATTGTTAAAGATAAAATTAGGCACAAAATAGACACAATGGCAACACAGGTGGTATTGGGAAGGAGTCAACTGAATGAACTAAAGGCACCAGATTATGTTTGATCTTGGAAGCTAAGCAGAGTTTAAAGTTTAAGAACGCAGATTTCAGTAAATTTAGGGAATAACTGGGAGGAATCTCATGATCTAAGACAGGGGTAGGCAACCTGCGGCCTGCGGGTTGAATGCGGCCCGCGGGCCGAATGCGGCCCGGCAAGGCCTTGGGACCGGCCCCAGCCCGGTCCTGCCACCGATTGCCGCTGGGGCCTTTGGGGGGCAATTGTCTATAGAAGCCTCGGAAACATGCATTTATATTAACATTTAAAAAAAACTTAATTATGTAATTATTTATTTTTTGGCTTCGCCCCCCCCCCCCAGTTGTCTGAGGAACAGCAACCCGGCCCCCGGCTGAAAAAGATTGCCTACCCCTGGTCTAAGATATATAGATGACACCATACTATTAGAAGAAAACATTGCAGCCCTAGAGCAGGTGCTGAGGAAGATCAAGGAATAAAGTGCAAAGGCAGGCTTACTGTTGAACATAAAGAAAGTAAAAATGATGACCATGGAGGATCTTAACAAGCACAATCTAGACAATGAGGACATAGAAATAGTAAAAGAGTTCCTATACCTTGGATTAAACATAGATGGGAATGGGGACTGCAGTCAAGAAATCAGAAGAAGACTAAGAATGGGGAAAGCAGCTATGAAAGAACAGAAAAGATCCTAAAGAGCAAAGATATACTAAACAAACGGCCAAAACAGACAGCCCAAATGCGTCGTGCTGGTGCTGATTTTAGGGCTAGAGACTGTGCGGCAACTGCATGGTCCTGAACCCTAGCATGGTGCAGTGGTGCTATAATGGTGGTGTCCCATCCATATGGGCGCCGCCATTGTGACATAAGTGATGGCAGCATCTGCATGTCACTGCGCATTGTTTACATCATGAGTGTGCCAATGGCGCACTCATGACGTCCCTCCGGCACCCGGAAAAGAACCTGGAAACATCAAGGAATCAGTTACTCCAGTGACAGCATGCGGTTTGGGGGCTGCACCGTTCACCTGGAGTAAAAACAGGCGCCTGCAGATCGCCGTTTCACGGCAGTTTGTACTAGGCTAAAGATAAACTAAACTTAAAAGTTAGAATCATACAAGCAATTGTATTCCCCATCACTATGTATGGCTGCAAGAACTGGACAGTTAAGAAAATGGATAAAAAGGGAATAAATTCATTTGAGATGTGGTCCTGGAGAAGAGTGCTGAGGATACTGTGGACAGCCAAAAGAACAAATAGATGTGTCCAAGAACAGATCAAGCCTGAAATTTCCCTGGAGGAAAAGATGACTAAACTGAGGCTATCATACTTTGGTCACATCATGAGAAGACATGACTCACCAGGAAAGACAATAATGCTAGGAAAAGTGGAAGGAATTAGAAAGAGAGGAAGACCACATGCTAGATAGATGGACTCAATTAAGGAGGTCATGGGTATGAACCTGTAGATACTGGGAAGAGCAGTGGAAGATAGGGAGTTTTGGAGATGTCTCATCCACAGGGTCGCCATGAGTCAAAACTGAGTAGAGGGTGGTTAACAACAACAAATCTCATGGTTAGGAATATTAATAGAGAAGGGGGTTCACAGGGGATGGCAGTTTCTTAAAAGTCAGTTATTGAAGGCACAATTTCAAACAGTTCCAATGAGGAGGAAAAATGGGAAGTGTCTAAAGAAATCAGAGTGAATGGAGTTTATTAGACAAGGAGAATTGGAAGTATAATCCGATGGCAATCTGAATGCAATCATTGGATTTAACGTTATTGCATGAAAACCCATTACACACAAATTGGGGCAATGGGAAGTCAGTCCGAACGCAATCATGTGGTTTCACGTTATTGCGTGATAGACTGCCACACGCAAATTCAGGCAATGGCATGCTATTTTCGGGCACTGGGGAGCCAGTTTGAATGCAATGCGTATTCACGTAATTTCATGACACTAGCGATTTTAAGTGAATGCGTTTTGGCCCCACTTTCTTTTCATTCAAATTTAAGAGAAATTGCTCCTGTTTGATAAACTCCAATGTCTAAAGAACTTTCAACTGAACTAAGACTCAAAAGTGACATAAACAAGCAATGGAAAAAGGGGGCAATCACCAAATAAGAATTCAAACAAATAGCCAGCTCATGTAGGGAGAAAAGCTAAAGCACAGAACGAACGCACACTCACTAGAATGGATGTTAACTAGATAGGTGTTCTCTGATGCCTTCAGCTCATTCAATTAACTTCTTAGTGGTTTTTGTGAGTTTTCCACTTTCGAGGGGGTCCTGAGGCCTAAACCACAGCAAATGTGGAGGGCCCACTGTATTGTATTTCTTTTCTGTCCAACAGATGGAATGAAATACTTGGCTCCAGAAATTTCTGCAGTTAGATTTCATATTCATAGGAATAGGCTTTAAGCAGTATACAAAATTAGAAGGCTATTATTATTATGTGTTCTATAAATGTGTGTTTTCCTTTTAATTTTAAGTTGATATTTATAATATTTTTATGATTTTTGGTACCCCCTGTAGAAGGCCACTGAAATATATATAGGTCAAAAAGCACTAGGCTTTTTCCAAAATAGAATCATAGAATCATAGAATCGTAGAGTTGGAAGAGACCACTAGGGCCATCCAGTCCAACCCCATTCTGCCATGCAGGAAATCCAAATCAAAGCATCCCTGACAGATGGCCATCCAGCCTCTGTTTAAAGACCTCCAAGGAAGGAGACTCTATCACCCTCCGAGGGAGTGCATTCCACTGTCGAACAGCCCTTACTGTCAGGAAGTTCCTCCTAATGTTCAGGTGGAATCTCTTTTCCTGTAGCTTGCATCCATTGTTCCGGGTCCTGTTCTCTGGAGCAGCAGAAAACAAGCTTGCTCCCTCTTCAATATGACATCCTTTCAAATATTTAAACAGGGCTATCATATCACCTCTTAACCTTCTTTTCTCCAGGCTAAACATCCCCAGCTCCCTAAGTCGTTCCTTATAGGGCATGGTTAAAAACAACCATCCACAGAGCACGTCTGGCCCCATGTTAAGTGCTTAAATCAAGTGCTCATCTATTACATGTTGTATTAAAGACCAACATCTACCCCAGCAGAAGGTCCAAATTAGCAGAAGCAATGGGAGCAAGGTGTAGGGAAAAGGCAAGGTTTATTTCTGCAACAGAAGCAGGTGCGTATTCCAGATGTCCAAAGTGAGACAACAGAATCTTTTTCCGGGCCGGGCTCATATACACTTTTACAGCTTGTAAACAAACAGATGAACATTAACATGTTAGATCAAAGCATATCCTCTCTGTCTACCATTCATCAACACCTTTGAGCTATCCCGGAGATGGCTGTTTGTTCTAATTTGTTTATCAAAGCAAATAGTATATGAAATCCAATCAACGGGAATTCTGGGTGTTTACAACAAAGAGTCTGTCACTTAAGCTAGGAAATGTGATGAACACTTGTAAATTGAGGAGGAAGTTCCTCTTCCATCTGTATGTTAAACCAAAAGACAAAGAGAAGGGTGTGTGTGTTGTCCTGCCAGGACTGATTGAATTTCCCCTGCATTTTCTTTCGTGTTGGTTTAGGCCATAGAATATTTTAGTGTAGGAAAGTTAATTGTATTAGTTGTGGGAGGAGCTGTAGGATCCCATGCATTTTTCCAGGTTTGGTTTGCCCTTTCCCAGTATGGTCTGCTTTAGCTAGAGGCTTTTTAGTTTGGAGCAGTCTTTGCTGTGAGTTGGCAGAGAGCTGTCTTTTGGTGGCAAACAGGCCCAGGCAGCCGGAAAGGGCATTTCTTACACCTTAGCCATTTTAGTTACCAACAGCAAGTGAGTAAAGGAATTCAGGAGCTGAAAGACCCTGCACCAGCTCCACTGAGAGCGGAGATCAAGCCAAGATCAGACCCAGAAAGATGACACCCTGAAGATTACAAAAGGCTAAATTGTAAAGTATCTTTTATCTAGAGCTGGGGAGGAGAAAACTCTTTATTTTCGTTCTTTAAATTAAACTTCCCCCTTTTTGAACTTTACATTCAGCATCAGAGCCTTTTTGGGTAGAAGAGTTTGATCTCACCAGGGTACCAGTGTTGCACACCCAAATCTGCCACCACCTTTAGTTGGGTGTGTCTTCACAGTGTGAGAGACAAAAGGTCATCTGCGTGACCCTCTCACTTTGCACTCATAGATACATCTGGGGTATGAGTACAAAGGAGTTGCGAATTTCTAACTAAGGCCTGTTACAGACTGCCAAAATAAAGCTGCTTCGGGTCTCTTTGGAGGTATGCTATTTAAATGATGCATGGGTCCTAAGAGTCCGGAAGCTGTACCAAAGCTGCACTCCACTGCATAGGAATGGAATCATAGAATCATAGAATCATAGAGTTGGAAGAGACCACTAGGGCCATCCAGTCCAACCCCCTGCCATGCAGGAAATCCAAATCAAAGCATCCCTGACAGATGGCCATCCAGCCTCTGTTTAAAGACCTCCAAGGAAGGAGACTCTATCACCCTCTGAGGGAGTGTGTTCCACTGTCGAACAGCCCTTACTGTCAGGAAGTTCCTCCTAATGTTCAGGTGGAATCTCCTTTCCTGTAGCTTGCATCCATTGTTCCGGGTCCTGTTCTCTGGAGCAGCAGAAAACAAGCTTGCTCCCTCTTCAATATGACATCCCTTCAAATATTTAAACAGGGCGATCATATCACCTCTTAACCTTCTTTTCTCCAGGCTAAACATCCCCAGCTCCCTAAGTCGTTCCTCATAGGGCATGATTTCCAGACCTTTCACCATTTTTGTCGCCCTCCTTTGGACACGCTCCAGTTTCTCAATGTCCTTTCTGAATTGTGGCGCCCAGAACTGGACACAATATTCTAGGTGGGGCCTGACCAGAGCAGAATACAGTGGCACTATTACTTCTCTTGATCTAGACACTATACTTCTATTGATGCAGCCTAAAATAGCATTAGCCTTTTTAGCTGCCGCATCACACTGTTCACTCATGTTCAACTTGTGGTCTACTTGGACTCTTAGATCCCTTTCACACGTAGTTTCATTCAGCCAGGTGTCACCCATCCTATATCTGTGCATTTTATTTTTCCGCCCTAAGTGCAATACCTTACATTTCTCTGTGTTGAATTTCATTTTGTTAGCTTTGGCCCAGCTTTCTAGTCTATTCAGGTCATTTTGAATCTTGATCCTGTCCTCTGGGGTATTAGCTATTCCCCCTAATTTGGTATCATCTGCAAATTTGATAAGTATGCTCCCAATTCTGTCATCCAGGTCATTGATAAAGATGTTGAATAGCACTGGGCCCAGGACAGAGCCCTGTGGGACCCCACTGGTCACTTTTCTCCAGGATGAAAAGGAGCCATTGTTGAGCACCCTTTCGGTTCGGCCGGTCAACCAATTACAGATCCATTTAACAGTGTGGAGTGTGGCTTTGGTGCGACCTCCGGACCCTTAGGACCCATGGATCATTTAAATAGCATACCTCCAAAGAGACCCGAAGCAGCTTTATTTTGGCAGTCTGTAACAGGCCGAGTGAGAGCTTCAATTTTATTATTTTTCCTATATACACAATAAACACAGTGTGCTGCCACACCTGGAACACAGTCTTCTTCTCAGCTTCTCATGATGAGAAGCTGGAGGGTATTTCCAGTCCCCCCAGTGTTGTGTCATAGACAGATAGGTTTATTAGTATCAGTAGGCTGGTAGTTCCCAACCTTGGGTCTTCAGTTCTATTATAATTCTCATCATACCATTCACCATACCATTCATCCAGGCAAGGATGATGGGAGTTATACTTGAACGATATCTGGGAACCAGGTGTTGTAAATGCTGTAGATGGCCTGGATGATCCTGACTTTGGTATTCAATTATATGCCTTTACATTTCTGTCTTCCCAGTACTGATAATTCATTAATATTCTTCTTTCCAACTATTTTTGATCACAAATAAATTTTAAAGTCTGATGCTCCAGGTCCTGAAAACTGAACTGGATTGAGGTCTGAAACACAATGCAAAAATGATCCCCGTTGAGACTGCTTTAACTGCTCTGGCTCAGTGCTAGGGAATCCTGGGAATTGTAGTTTACTGTGGCACCAAAGCTCTCTGATAGAGAAGGCTAAATGTCTCACAAAACTACAATTCAGAATTCCTCAGCATTGTGCCAAGTGGTCTCAAACTGGATTATATCTGCAGTGTGTTTTGGACTTCAGTTCTTTTTTAAGTAGCTGGAAATGTGGTGTTGGGTTTTATTATTATTATTATTATTATTATTATTATTATTTGATTGGTTTTGATTAATTCAGCAAACATGTATAAGAAGCAATAGAACCATACAATTAATGCCATAGTACCAATATATCTTATTATGAATAATGACTGATCACAAGTATTCACTTCTCCAGCTTTTATCATCAATTTCAAGTATAACTAAGGAAATTTCACTCAAAAGTATACAAAGGTAACAGTTTATATCAGCAAAAGTTAATAAAATAAACAGTGCTCTCTGCACAATGCACTGGAGGGCATTTGGAGAAAGGTTTTTTTATTTTATAGTTTTATAGTTTATTTTAAAACTATAAAATTAAACATATTTAAAGCCAAGCTTTAAATATAAGGTTTATACCTATCATTTAAATGTAACAGAGTATGTGATTATTGCCTACAAATTACAGCTTTTATAACAAAAATAATCAACCAAATGACCATATCATGCGGCAAATTATTTTTACTTTCTATCTTTGCTCAAGTAAAAATTGGAAACATCAAAATTTAATTTCTAAATTACGAATAACAGCTCAATCTGATACTGCAAAAACTGGGAAGATTTAAGATTAACTATGAGGAGCTGATGGTTTGAAGTGTGGTAGATTGTGCTAACAGAAAGACTAATTGATACTGTACCTTCAGGAAATCAGGAAAACAAACAAAGAAAACTACTTCAACATTTGGTTTGCATTCAGTACAGCAAGGAACACAGAGAAGTAAACACATCAATAGAAGAAGCACAACTGCATTTCTGGACTACATTTGTTTAGTATGGCCAGCCATTCAACAAGGCAAACCTATTGTGAAAAAGATGGAGTACTAGACTAGTTTTCTTCACTCATTTTCTTAATGGGATAAATCAGTGGGTTATACCACTTACCCTGCTCCCAGTGTTTGAGAGTCAAAAGAGTGTATTTTTAGAGGTCCCTCCACATTTGCTGGGGTTAGGAGTGAAGAACCCCCATGAATGTGGAAAGCCACAAATAAGAAAATGCTATTCTTTTTACGTAAGAGAACCTCTCTTGAGGAATCTCCAGGTCTTCCAGTGCAACTCAGTGGTCAACATCTGCCAGAGGTTGATCATAGAATCATGCTGTAGGACCTACAAATGCCAAAAGAAGTCCTTTCTCTAGGAACTTGTAGGTCCTCCAGCACAACTTTATGGTCAACTTCTGGCAGAAGTTGCGTTGGAGGACTTCTTGAGATTCCTCGAGAGAACATATTAATCAAACCCACAAATAATCAAATCTGAAAAAGTCAAAGCCGTAAATGTGGAGGGCCAACTGTAGGAGTTTATCACACTGGGGCTGATTTCGACATTAAAGAGAGATTAAAGCGCATTTAAGCATCCTGCAAATGAAGTGGACATGGCGAGTAATTGCACGGATGATTATCACATGCAATTGCACAAATAAAGTGATATCGGAAATGCATTGTCTCTGAAATCCCAAAAGTAAAAAGATGGGCACTTTAAAGACAGGTTTTGTGGGACGCTGTGTGAAATCATTTTGCGTAATTACACGATTTTTCCAGGATATTCACGAGATAAACTCCCGATCTCCTTCATGTGACAAACTCCGTAGTCTCTTTTGAAAACAACTACTGAACTATAGCTTTATGCAAATCTCTCTCGTAAAAAGTTATGCTAAGCACCAAATAGAGGGGAATAAAACACAGAAGTGTAAACCACAACTCTAGAGAGACAAATGGACAGGTAGGGATGAATCTTGAAAACCACCAGAGGTGTTTTGACATTCATTTATTTTTCTACCAACAACAACTGCCTGTCTGAACAGATCAAACAGAAAAGTAGCTGTATATTTCAATGACTGGGTGCAACAAAAACATTCAGGGTCACTTTTCCCCATTCCATGCATCCAACTTCCCAATGTTTTTAGAACTTCGGATCAGCCATGCCTTCTTTATCTCTGAATCATAGGAGTAATCTGATTCCTGCTGCTTCCAGCACTAACCAATTCATTCAGTCAACAATATCCATTTTAAGACAGACCCTAAATGGAATGGTAGGCAGCACAGCCACTACATCCAGTCTAATATTAGATACCGCCTTACTTTTCTAACTCCCTTCTTTTGCATCTCCCAACCTGATGGCAAAAACTGGAGATATTAAAATTTGCACACTTATGTTGTGACCTTTACACTGGTCCTAAGAATGGCATTGCCCTATTATAGCAATAACTGCCATCAACCACCATCAACCAACACAGGTCTCTTAGTTTTTTTAAGTGCAATAAATGACATACATAAAAGGACTGAACCATTCTCAAAACAAAATGAGATAGCCTAAAATCACAGTATGGTAGGCTAGTGAGTGTTTTTATAGGTGACCTCTTGAAAGGGAAAACAAAACATGCTTTTTCCTTTGGGGGGGGACTTTATTGTGTATTAGCTGCATAAAAATAAATGCTGCTATCTAAATAGCTACAAAGAACTAATGGAAGACACTTGGGATTAAGCTATTTAAAAATATTTAAGTTTCCTTGTGATCTACTGTGGTGAGACAATAATGAAATTGTTAAAATACATGTATAATTAGACGAGGAATTATTCCACCTCAATTGACTTAGAAAATGTTTGTCTTAATGTTTGTCTTCACATCTCTCAGAAGGGCTGAAGAAAACATCAACCTCTCCAGGGAGGAAGTCAAGTTGATCTGTTCCTGCAAAAATAACAGAGCCTTGAGCTCCTTAAAGACCAACAGGCTTATTATGGCACAAGGTTTCATGGAGCAAACTCCACTTCATCAGAAACTAACCCGTTTCTTTGCAGAAAACTTAACAGAGCATCAAAATTTGAAACCAACACTATGCTAACTAGTTAGCATGAATGTTAAGATTTAAAAAATGCACATCCTCTGTCTAAAGTCAGAGTGCCGTGCATGGAAAAGAGGACATTTTAATCTTTCCTCCAGATGTTTTTGATTTCTAAATCCCACCCCCAGTTCATTTGCACAAAGGCTAAAAAACGAGAAAGATATTTGGTGGCAATAAAAGTTTATTTTTGATTTTTTAGGCCCCCAAATCAGAGAAAATATGGGGGCGAGGGTTTCAGCTGGTGGAAAGTTTCTTTTCTTCTCATTATAATGGCTTGGGATACAGCCACACACAAATACTTGAACAAAAGAAAGAAGGTGACCCTAACTTCCATGCAGTTTATTAAACATTCCATTGAGTTCAGCACTGAACAGGATTTTGCTTTAGGACTGACAAATATATATCAGGTTACTGTAAAGAATTTCTGGATGGAATTCTCCCTGTTTAACAGAACTATCATGTGAATTACCACAAAACCAAATATTTTGAATTTTTATTCTTATCACAGATACTACTTTAATTAAGGAGTCTCCCTTATCCAGAATTCCAAAATACCCCCAAATCCAAAATTATCCACATGGATGACTGAGATAGTGACACCTTTTGCTTTCTGGTGTTTTAGGGCCTGAACAGACAGGCCAAAATAAAGCTGCTTCGGGTCACTTTGGAGGTATCCTGTTTAAATGAGACACTCATCTTAAAAGGCCAGAAGCTGCGCTAAAACTGTACTCCAGTCCAGAGTGGCTTTGGCATGGCTTCTGACCTCTTAGGATATATGCATCATTTCAACAGCATACCTCCAAAGTGACCCAAAGCAGCTTTATTTTGGCCTGTCTGTTCGGGCCCATAATGTACATTTGTTTCATGCACAAAAAAATTACCTTCAGGTTATGTGTATAAGATGCATCCAGAACATAAATGAATGAGATGTTTAGACTTGGGTCCCATCTCCAAGATATTTCATTATGTATATGCAAATATTCCAAAACCAAAATAGTAATAATAAGAATAGTAAGAATAATCTGAAATCCCAAGCACTTCTGGTCCCAAGCATTTTGGATAGGGGAGACTCAACCTGTATCACCATCAACTTAATTGATGTTTTTTTCTCAAAGCCAGGACTCAAAGCAGCTTATAAACTATATCAAATACAATATAGTTGAAATATCTGAGGGTAATATAGTAGCTTAAGAACATGTGTTTGTACCATTCTCTGCTCATTCAGCCATTTAGAAAGAGATACAGTATTCATTAATGAACTTGATTTCATTACTATGCAATTAATGTTTTCTGCTTGAACATCAGTAAATCGCATTTTGTCTGGACTCTGGCCTTTTAAGATGAGTGTCTAATTTAATCATTAGAATAATGAAATGGAAGGATATAAAACTATTATGTCTACAAATGGTACCGTCATTTCTTTTTATTTCTTTTTCATCCTTTGATTCTGTAAGAAACCACTGGCTAGTGTATATTAACCATATGAACAAATTGAACAATATTGTATAATATATGAACAAATTAATTTAAATTCTAAATCTTCAAGCTGGATGTTGGTAGCAATTTTTTTTTAAATCGATATTTTGATAAATTATTATTTTTATAATTGATATCCTGCCTTTCTGTACAGAATCATGTAGAATATAAGCAAAACGAATTCTTTACAAAAATATAGGTTGAGTAACCAATATCCAAAATGTCATGATCCAAAACTGTCCACATAGTGGCTCAAATGCTTTCTGAAGGTTCAGTGTGTACAAACTATGTTTCATGCACAAATTTATTTTAAAATATTGTGTATAAAATTGACTTCAGGCTATGTATGCATTGTATCTCAAAATAATTGAATTTCATGTGTACCCTTGCCCTATTTTCAAGATATTTCATTATGGTTATGCAAAAACGCCAAAATCCAAAAAAATAAAATAATTGAAAATTCAAAACACTTCTGGTCCCAAACATTTCAATCTATGCAAAGAATTCCTAAATATAATTACAAAATAAATAATAACCCAACTGTAAAATGAACAAAAGGCAACTATTGTATATACCATAATATAATGTAATATAATATTGCCGCTAAGTAAAGATCAGCTGCTAATGAATATGATACTTTCAAACATTAACTATATCCTGGTGGTCTGAAAAACAGCATCAGTACTAAGTCCTTGCTTAGTACAATCCAGTTTTTAAGATATAATCATAAACCCTAGCTTTCCTAGAAAACAACCTTTTCCTATGGCTGCATCCACACTGCAGAAATAATACAGTTTGACTCCACTTTTAACTGCCATGGCTCCATGCTATGGAATTCTGGGAACTGTAGTTTGTTGTGACACCAGAGCTCTCAGACAGAGAATGCTAAATGTCTCACAAAACTACAGTTCCCAGAATTCCATGGCCTCGAGCCATGGCAGTTAAAGTGTGTGTCAAACTGGATTATTTCTGCAGTGTGGGTGCAGCCAATGTTTCCTGATACAGATATCCCAAACAAGCTCTAATAAGCTGTCCTAACAACTCCATTCCATCTTCTCATTTTCCTAGGGAAATCATGGTTTGCCATCAAATTGGTCCTGAAAATTAATTTGAGTATGGAAGCAAACGGCCTTCTGAAAGGCTCCAAGACCTGATTGATTCAGGAGTTAGATTTGGAAAGATAAAACAAGTTTCCTTGAATTCAGTTTAATTTCATTCTGTCTGGAACAATAGAGTTTGTTACATGCTCTGAACCATCAAGATAGCACAGACGAACATGTATAGCTCAACTTTTGCAAATGGCACGTTTGCAAATGCAAAAAAATTTCATAGGCCTTAGCACTGGTTTGACATAGGGACATCATGAGCAACATGTGTAAAAGCAATGACCTGGCCTGAATATGATGCTAGAAGATCTCTCAGAGCAGTGGCCCTCTTGATGTTTTACACTTTACTTCTCAGAAGCCACAGCCAACATAGTCAATGGTCAGGATTCTGGGAACTGAATTACAAAACTTCTAGAAGTTGAGAACTGTTGCCCTCAAGAACAGTCTCATGCTGTCTCATGCTCAAGTTTATTTAGGGGCTTGTTGTTGTTGTGTGCCTTCAAGTCATTTCTGCCTTATGGCGACCCTAAGGTGAACCTATCATGGGGTTTTCTTTGCAGCTTTCTTCAGAGGGTGGTTGCCATTGCCATCCTCTGAGACTGAGAATGTCTGACTTGCCCAAGGTCACACAGTGGGTTTCTATGGCCAAACTGAGGTTCGAACCCTGATCTCCAGAGTCCTATGCTCTGTCACATAACAGTTCCTTGCTCCTCTTCCTCCTTGCCAACAGGAGTTGCCTCCTACAACACTACTACTCAGTGTTGGTCCATGGTCTGGTCCCATTCCCTGAGGAAGTGGTTGCTGGTCCTTTAGGAGTTTCCAGGAAAGAAAGAGGACACTGTACTCAGTGGACACCAACATGGCATGGGTACAGCATGGCTTGCGTGTTGACCCTGGAGACCTGGGTTTGATTCCCAGCTTGGACATGAAAGCCACTGGGTGACCTGGGGCAAGTCACACACTCTCAGCCCCAGGGGAAGGCAAAGGCAAACTCCCTCTGAACAAAACTTGCCAAGAAAACCCCAGGATAGGTTGCCATAGGAAGTGACTTGAAGACACATGTGGGGTTTGAGAACAATTGCCAGTTCTCCATGTCAGGCAGCTTGGGAATCCCCGTCCTGCAAGACAACCCCAGATATGAATTTCATACAAGGGGCTTTCACATATCTTTTCCCCAAACACACAATCCTGAAAGTCTGGTTGGCCGCCTGTTCAGCCTTTCCTGCCCCATGCCTGGTCCAAATCCTTTGACACAGGGCCATCCAAAAAAGGGTGGCACTGTCCTCTTGCCTTGCCAATGTAGCACAGTAAGTGGACTTCTCTGGCTTGAAATACACTTTGGGCTAGCCACCAATCTGGAGGCCAGTGTGGCGCAGTGGTTTGAGCACTGGTCTAGGATGCTGGAAGACCAGGGTTCAAATCCCTGTTTGGCCATGGAAACCTACTGAGTGACCTTGGGCGAGTCACACTCTCTCAGCCTCAGAGGATGGCTATGGCCAAAAAAAAACCCCGAAACCCCCTCTGGACAACAAGAAGAAGTTCCTTATCCCAAACTGCTGCTCCATCTCTGCAGGCAAAGAAAAGGAACCAACAGAAGAAGCCTTGTGAATTCCCTCCCATGGAGCCCTGGCAGTTAAAGCAGGGTCAAACCGGGTTATTTCTGCAGTGAGGATGCAGCCTAAAGCTAGATCTGCCCCTCGCTGCCAAGGGAGCACAAAATGGAGGACTTTTAAAGAGAGGATAAACAAAATCATGGGAGGATATGAGGACATCCAAGCTCCAAAGCAGAGATTAAAAGGCATGCATGCAAGTGGAGGACTTTTTGCAATGCCTCCTGGAGCAGAAGGCTGGAGTGGAGGACAGGTCCTGGAAAAGGAGGATGTCTGCTCCCCCTGGTACTACTAGATCTCTTTGTCTAGGGATGCCCCCTTCCTTCCTTCTCTGACTTACCCATCGTAGCCATAGTCCTCCTCGATGCCCTTGGCTGTCTCGTTGCCCATCCTTTGCAAGCCAGGGCTTCTGCCCAAGACTGGCAGCCAGCAAAACAAGGCAGAAACACACTGCCTGCTCCGCCCAGAGGGGCTCACTTTCTGCCTCCCTCCTTCCCTCCCTTGAAGGGTGTTTCCCCGACAGCTGAGGCTCCAGAGAGGAGAGAGATACCAGGAGGGCGGGCGTTGGCATCTTTGGGCATGGCCAGCTCCCTCTCCAGTCCACGCCCCTCAGGGCTTTAGACAGCTGACCTGGATTGCCCCCCAACCAAAAGAGGTCCTGAAGCCAGAAAGGATCTACAAAAAGTACAAGGAGAATGCTGGAATTAAAGCCATTCAAATGCCAAGAGAAATGCCAGGGCAACAACAGGGCTGCAACACGTGGTCCCCTTTCCAGGCCACTGCTGATGCTTTGAGACACTTGCTGCTCCTGCCAAGTGTACTAGATCTGGAGGGAGCACAAATAATGCCAGGCCCAGGCCAACCTGCCTTCACTTTCAAAAAGTCTCCCAGGAGATGGTTCCTAGGGAGCTCCGAAGCCACTCTTCCCATGACATCCACACTGCAGCTATAATCCATTTTGAGAACACTTTGGCTGCCATGGTTCCATGCTATGGAGTTCTGGGCATGGGGGGTTTGTGGTGGCACCAGAGCTCCAAGCTTCTTGGCAGTAAGAGCTGTTCAACAGTGGAAGACACTTCCTTGGAGGGTGGTGGAGTCTCAGAATCATAGAATCCTAGAGTTGGAAGAGACCCTAAGGGCCATCCAGTCCAACTCCATTCTGCCATGCAGGAACTCACAATCAAAGCATCCCTGACAAATGGCTCCTTAAAGACCTCCATAGAAGAAGACTCCATCGCTCTCCAAAGCAGTGTGTTCCACTCTCAAACAGCTCTTACTGTCAGGAGGTTCCTCCTAATGTTGAGGTGGAATCTCATTTCCTGGAGCTTGTATTCAATGTTCCAGGTTCTATTATCTGGAGCAGCAGAAAACAAGCTTGCACCTCCTCAATATGACACTCCTTCAAATATTTAAACAGGGCTAATCATATCACCTCTTAACCGTCTCCTCTCCAGGCTAAACATCCCCAGCTCCCTAAGTCACTCTTCATAGGGAATGGTTTCCAGACCTTTCAACATTTTAGTCACCCTCCTTTGGACACACTCCAGCCCAGGATTATTTTTTTGACCTGTGGAATGGCAGGCAAGGATACGATTATACTGATGCTTTGGGGTTATTGTTCACACTGTACATTTTCACATTAAGCCATGCTTTCTCACTTATTTAAACAGAGGCTAAATGGCCATCTGTCCCAAGGGGTGCTTTGGTTGCATGTCCCTGCATGGATGGCCCTTAGGGGTCTCTTCCAATTCTATGAAACTGCAAATCCCAGGATCCCAAAGAATGTTGCCCCAGCAGTTAACATGGAATTCTACTAGTACAATTGTGCAGTGTGCAAAGGGGCCCAGATTGGGGAAGACTAGCATGGACCTAAGCCTAATTCATCATGCTACATGTGTCTGAGTAGAGAGACTACAAAAGTTCCTGGATCCATTAGTTTATAAAGTGCCTCAAGACACTTTGAACACTCCCACTGCCTCCCCTCAAATTAAATTGGAGCCAGATCTGAACTAGTCCCCACCAAGCAGGATGGCCAAATGAATAGTATGGGAGGCTTGGAACAGATTAACCTGCTGCAAAAAACAACAACAACAGAGCAACACCTTCAAGGCTACCAAGTTTCACTTGGCTCACTGAATTAAGCTGTAGCCAACAGAAGTTTATGTGATATAAAACTTTATGCCATATAAAACTTGTTGTTTTATCTTTTTAAAAGGGGGGTGCAGCTCCATCTATTATTTTCTATAGTGACACTTTGTATTTCACTTGTGTTTTCCACATCAGAGAGGCAACAGGAACCTCAGTGACAACACAAAAATCTTGTAGCACCTTTGAGACTAACTGAAAGAGAGAAATTGGCAGCATGAGCTTTCATAGATTTAAGTCTACTTCCTTTGGGGAATTGTATCTGAGGAAATAGACATCCTTCCAAATGCATCTGAGAAAGTAGATGTAAGTTTAGAAAAGCTCATGCTGCCAACTTCTTTTTTTTTAGTCTCAAAGGTGCTACAAGATCTCACTACATTCTGATTCTACAGACTAACATTGCTATATCTTGGGAATCTAACATAGAAATCATTAAACACCAGTACACTTCTTGGAAAACTTGACTGGACCTGGGTTGATTTATTAATGGATTTCTATCCTAGCTTTCTCCCAGAAATTGGATCAAGACACATATAGTGCTTAAAGATGTTTGTGCATCCATATAGGGTTGTTGTTATGTGTAGGAGAAATTCTTCCTAATTAACCAGAGGCATTCTACGCACCCATGCAAACATGTCAGGGGCCGTTTGCCTATCAGTTTAAGCAGAAGAATCTCTACCGACCAGTCTGAACACACTCCGAACGCAATCATGTGTCAATCCACACTTAAGTAAATTCGGTGAACTAGCGAAGTCACAAACTCTGTTCCTAGGCAACTTTGCATTCAGTGCGCTGTTGTTTGGTGTGATGTGCATGTCTCCTTTGGTCCTGGTTCCCCAAATCTGGAAGTGGGGGTTGCCATGAAGCCTCGCTGCAATTCCGCTTCAATTTTGCTTCCGCTTGTCCTTCAGCATTGCTGGGGGGGGGGCCTGCTGCCTGGTAATGGACCCGGAGCTATTGGATAACCATTATATTCACGTTTTAACATGACAAAAGTGAATATATGCTCGTTTTAACGTGAAAAGCGCATGTTCTTTCAACCATTCTTCCCGCCCCCCCCCCATCTCTTTTGTAAATTGTGGGGTTCCTTGGTTCCTCTCTCTCACTCGCCTAAATATGCTATGCTCCAGTCATCTGGAGTCTCACTGAGCATGTGCAAGGGTGCCAATTCGCAATTAAGAACCCACCGATGTGATGGCTTACATTGCACAGAATCTGGGTTGAGTTCAGGAAGGCCATTTCAGCGAATTTAAGGTGTGATAAGTAATCACGTAATTGTGTGAATTTTCGAACTGACCTCACTATCTTCTCTTTCGAAATCGAGAGCCTCCCGTCCCGTGTGATATCCTCCACAGAAATAATCTGCCCATTCTTTTAGTTAATTACTAAAGTTAGCTATTACCTGCACCCAGATCCAAAGGTTGAGGATTAACCAATCATGCAATAATTAATGATCCTGTATTTTCCCCTACCTTGTTTCCTGCCTTTAAAAGTACAAGACTTGTATGGTTCAAACGGTCAGTTAATTTGGCCAAGTGTCAATTCAGTTAATCAAGATCAATTAAACTGTTCATACTAAATGGCTGGCCTTGTCTGATTTCTCTACAGTTATGGGCCTTCAAGTTGACTCATAAGTCAGAGCGACCATATCCTAAGGTTTTCTTGGCAAAATTTGTTCAGAGGAGGTTTGCCATTGCCACTTTTTGAGGCTGCAAGAGTGTGACTTGCCCAAGGTCAACCAGAGGGTTTCCATGGCCAAATGGGGATACAAATGCTAGTCTCCTGAGCCCTAATACAACACACACCACTAAGCCACACTGGCCCTCATTTAATGTAGAATAAGGCTTGCTGGACTCAAATTCCAGCATTTATCCTCCTTGGCTATGCTGGCTAGGGCTGATAGGAACTGCAGTTCAGCATCATCTGGTGCTGCATTTTCCCCACACCAATATGTAGTATTCAAAGACATAGCTGTGAGAGTACAAAAAGGTATAAAGGAATAACTGAGACAGAGAAAATTAAATTTCTAGCATGAACTTTAAAGCAATCTAGTCTATTTCATCAGGTAACTGTGTCTAAAGACAAATAGCAGAAATCATGTAGCTATTTGGAAATTGATGGATAGCAATTCCCAGTATTCCACAACATTAGCTACATCTGCTAGAGCTACTGGGTATTGCAGTCTAACAATATGATTCTCACCCTAGTTGATACACTGTGGTTGTTATGATAAACACAGGGGCAACACCAGTGTTCCCTGCAGCAACTGAAACATCTAGAACAGCTCTTAAGAATAAGGATTATCCAACCACTAGCCCACCCTAAATATCTCCATGATTTGGGCATACCAAATTGGATGATAGAATTGGGGACATATGTATCAAATTTGCAGAAGACACCAAAATAGAAGAAGTAGCTAATACCCTTGAGGACAGGATCAAACATCAGAATGACCTTAATAGATTAGAAGGCTGGGCAAAGCTAACAAAATGAATTTCAACACAGAGAAATGTAAGGTACTGCACTTAGGGTGGAAAAATGAAATGAACAGATATAGGATGGGGGACACCTGGCTGAATGAGACTACGTGTGAAAGGGATCTGGGAGTCCAAGTAGACCACAAGTTCAACATGAGTCAACAGTGTAATGTGGCAGCTAACAAGGCCAATGCGATTTTAGGCTGCATCAATAGAAGTATAGTGTCTAGATCAAGGGAAGTAATAGTGCCACTCTATTCTGCTCTGGTCAGGCCCCACCTGGAATATTGTGTCCAGTTCTGGGTACCACAATTTAAAAAGGATGTTGAGAAACTGGAGCGTGTCCAAACGAGGGTGACTAAAATGGTGAAGGGTCTGGAAACCATGCCCTATGAGGAAAGACCTAGGGAGTTGGGGATGTTTAGCCTGGAGAAGAGAAGGTTGAGGGGTGATATGATAGCTCTGTTTAAAAACTTGAAGGAATGTCATATTAAGGGGTGAGCTAGCTTGTTTTCTGCTGCTCTAGAGAACAGGACCCGGAGCAATGGAAAAGAGATTCCACCTCAACATTATGAGGAACTGACAGTAAGGGCTGTTCGACAAGGGAACACACTCCTTCCTCGGAGGGTAGTGGAGTCTCCTTCCCTGGAGGTCTTTAAGCAGAGGCTTTGTGGCCATCGGTTGGGGATGCTTTCATTTTCTGCATGGCAAGGGGTTGGACTGGAGTCTGGATGGCCCTTGCGGTCTCTTCCAACTCTATGATTCTATGATTTTACCTTCTGCCTCTAATTCATGAAGAAATTGAGGACAACAATGCAGCAGCATTTGGTAGCTAAAGGTGGGGCTAGTTGTTCTGTGCTTTTTGCATGATTCTTGGACACAGACCAGATCTCAGTAGTGATTAAACCCATTCCAGTCAAAGGAGTGTCTTCCATTATTTGAAAATTAAGTTAAGCTGCAGAATAAAACAGTAAACAGTGATTGTACCAGGATGCATGTCCTGTATTAGACTGCAAAATCTAGCATTCCTTATCACTGAGTGTGGCTGAATCTGCACTGTAGAAATAATGTGGTTTGACACCACTTTAACAGTCATGGCTCATTCCTATGGAATCCTGAGATTCGAGGTTTGTTGTGGTCATTTGAGGTTTCCTGTCAGAGGTTTCCTTTTCTGACCAAGAAGGCTAAATATTTCATAAAACTGCAATCCCCAGAATTCCACAGCACTGAACCACAGCAATTAAAGTGTTATCAAACTGCATTAATTCTGGATTGCTGATTCAGCCTGGGTTGAATAGGGCTGCTGGGAGTTGCAATCCAACATCAGCTGGAGGCCAACACAATTCCTGATCCAAACAGATTTGTATAAACAAGAAATCCAATTACAACTCCAAAGGCCTTTTGGTTTTTTTGCCTGCTGAAATGCCAGGAGGGAGATAAACAGTTGAACCTCTCTAAGGATTGTGTTCCACAGATGCAAGGGATGATAACATGTGTTTTGCACCTTTAATTCTTATGAATTTCAGCAAGTGTAGCTTATTATAAAACCCACACATGCTGACATTCCTTCTCACAATTTCTAAAGATGCAGGAGACATCTAGTGAAGTCATGTGCCTTCCACAATTTTGGCTACACACACATCTGGCAGCCAATGTGGTGTAGTGGTTTCAATGTTGGACTATGACTCAGGAGA
Organism: Sceloporus undulatus; assembly: GCF_019175285.1. Classification (NCBI taxonomy): domain Eukaryota; kingdom Metazoa; phylum Chordata; class Lepidosauria; order Squamata; family Phrynosomatidae; genus Sceloporus; species Sceloporus undulatus. Next base: position 218,645,883 of record NC_056523.1, read on the forward strand.
CCAGGGTTTGGTTCCCAGCTTGGCCATGAAACCCACTGGGTGACCTTGGCCAAGTCACATGCTCTCAGTCTCAAGGGAAGGCAATGGCAAACCTCCTCTGAACAAATCTTGCCAAGAAAACCTCATGAAAGGTTCACCTTATGGTTGCCCTAAGTTGGAAAATGACTTCAAGGCACCCAACACACACATATATGTAATACATGTTTCTAGCCAGTGTGGATCAGATGGGAAAAACAAACATTAGGCTTCCAGGGGCTAAACAGAGCACAGTTGCGGCTTCATAGATGAGAAGGTCCTCAAGCCGGCCCCAGATCTCTTTTAACTGAGGTGGGATGAAGTGTGACAGCTAGTAAAACGGTCAAAGCTTTTGCTTAGCAGCCTGGTTGCTACTTTCTGGATCAGCTACAGTCTCTGAACCCTTTCCAAAGGCAGCCTTCATGTAGAGGCTCTAAGAAGGGCACAAGGCAGGGAACGGTGAGCAGCTGTAACCCTTCAGATGTTTTTTAGCTTAGAACCAATGATGACAGATGCTGAGGGTATCAGCCTAACAACATCTGGAGGGCTGTATCAGTCACACCTCAAGATTCACAATTGTTGCTGTTTGTTGTTATGTGCCTTCAAGTGGTTTCTGATTTATGCTGATCCTAAGGCCATCATGGGGGGGTTTTTGGGCAAGTTTCTTGAGGGGGTTAGCAATTGCCATCCTCTGCGGTTGAGAGAGTGTGACTTGCCCAAAGTCACCCAGAGGGTTTACATGGCTGCGATTTCCAGAGTCAGAGTTCAGCACTCAAACCCAAGTACTGGGAAGAAGGCAGGATATAAATCATCATCATCATCGAACCACTCCACCACACTGGCTCCTTCACAAATAAGCCAAAAGTCAGGTCCCTGGTCTGTCTTTAGAGTTCACAATCTCCCTTTTGCAAATAGATTGAGGACACAGGAGTGCTATAATGAGCAAGAATAAGGGACACCCATTTCCTACAGTAACAATGTAATTAAAATCAAATTTATGTGCCTCCCTATAATGCTAAGAGGGTTTTATGTCTATAACCTAGATGTTGGGGGACTTGACCTCCTCCTCCTCCTCCTCCTCCTCCTCCTCCTCATCTAATATTATTTTCTAAAATGTTCTGTCCAGAGTAGTTCACCCATTCTGTCTAATGGCACAGCCAGTCTTGCCTGCTGTTTCTTCTCAAAAAGTGCTTCCATGAGGAAATGCGTTTCATAGGTAACTACATTATAAAGTTTTCATCTTTTTGTTCAATTTTACCCAGAGAGCTTCTATGTCTTAAAAGCAACCTGGAAAAAAATGGGGGGGGGATCTGTAGATGGAGCTTTCTCCATTCCTATATGGAAAAGCTACATCTGTTGGATTACTACCTGCCATGTTGTTCTTAAGGCCAGAGAGTATCCATGTTGGGGGGGGGGGGGATATATTAAAGAAGTGGTTGTTGTTGTGCTCTGTGGCTTACCTCTCTGTTTCTTCCCAGTGCACCTGGTAGGAGTCACCTGATAAACGAAGTACAAAAGAGGGCATGCTTCTGTAGAAGTGGAGGTTTTAGCAGGTGAAGCTTGTCATGCATCTACATTTGCCAAAATCCCATCTTCAGCACAATCTTTAAAGCTGCAGGAACATCAGTATTTTAGAGCTGTCATGTACCCTTCTTGTGGGCTGTTTACACATACGTAATGGGGAGGGTTGCAAGTGTGCAAATCTTTTGTTATTTTCTATACTGTTTAGGAATTATTTCTGCCGGAGGTGCTTTGATTGTGAGTTCCCGTATGGCAGGGCATTGGATTGTATGGTCCTTGAGGTCTCTTCCAGCTCTATGATTCTACTATACTGATAATGGCTGCCTTGTGACCTATGTTCTCTAGATGGCTCAGAGAACACAAAAGCAAAGTTGTGGATGATCTGTCACTGCTGGGTTATACCAGTCAAGGCAGGAGATAAATGAGGGTTGAGCAATTGTGGCCTTCCATACTGATTTAGATATGTGTGTGTGTGGACTACAGTCCCCAGCATTATTCAGCATCAGCTATCTTGACTGGGGCTGTTGGGAATTGTCGACCAAGCCATTATATTCCCCATCACCATGTATGGATGCAAGAGCTGAACAGTAAATAAAGTGGATAAGAAGAAAATCAGTGCATTTGAGATGTGGTGCTGGAGAAGAGTACTTAGGATGCCTTGGACAGCCAAAAGGACAAGCAAATGGGTCCTAGAACATATCAAACCTGAACTCTCTTTGGAAGCAAAGAAAATGAAACTGAGCCTGTCGTACTAGGGCCACATCATGGCTCATTAGAAAAGATAATGATGCCAGGAAAGGTTGAGGGATATAGAAAGCGAGGAAGACTGCACACCCTAATTGTCTCTATTAGGGAAGTCACAGCTATGAATCTGCAGGAACTAAGCAGAGCAGTGGAGGATAGGCAGGTTTGGAGAATTCTCATTGACAGGGTTGCCATGACCCAACAACAACATATGGAAGGAGGTGTAATTCTGACACTGGTTTGAGTGTGTAAATAAAAAGCAACACAACCATACCCATGATGCTACCCTGGATCCATAAATGGATCAACCAGTTCTGGTGTGGGTTTCAAGGCAACTGCCACCAGTACGAATCTCACTGTCCTTGTAGGATCTGTCCTGCACATAGGTTTTCATCATGAAAGGCAGGAAAAGCAGAAGCAAAAAGTAAAAGCCATGAGCCACATACTTCCCAGAGCTTAGAAACATTAGTTTTGGACAACAATCCCCAGAATGCCCCAGGCAGCCATGATCACTGGCCATGCTAGCTGGGAGATTCTGGGAGTCATAATACAAAAGAATAACTTTTCTGAATTCTGATGCTTCTCAACAGCCTCATCCTATACCAGTTTATACAGAAGCAGGCTCTACTCTTGAGAAATGCTGGCACACTGCAGCCATAGAAATGCTTTCAGAGGGTGTTACCAACCGCACCTAAACCATGCCCTAAAATGCATCTGAAGAAGTAGGCTACATTTATATTTCTGTATTTATAATCCCAACATGCATCTGAGGAAGTAGGCTATGTATAAATATTTATTTATTTGTTTACCTGCTTATTTATTTATAACCCCAACATGCATCTGAGGAAGTAGGCTATCTATAAAGATTTACTTTTGCAACGGCCATTGACAAAAGCAATAAAGATTGATTGATTGATTGATTGAATATTTACTTACTTACTTATAACCCCAACATGCATCTGAGGAAGCAGGCTCAAGTCTAGGACAGCTCAGGCTACTTTCTTCAGTTAGTCTAACCCTTTGCAACCCAAATCCCATTGAGAATTGTAGGAAACTTCTGATTGCTTCTCTGAGCCATCGATCAAGGCTGGCCCGCCCCTTCATGACATCACCAATAGCATATAAGCCCAAGGTGGGTTTGGTGGCTTTTGTACAGCAGGGGGCTTTTGGGGAAACCAGATTTGCATTGTGGTAAGTAGGGATAATTTTAAGTAAGTGTTGCATTTGGAAATGGTGTTTTGCTTGGAATGTATCTCTTTTTTCCCCCAATCCACAAAACAGTGATACCTTTAATCAATCAAAATGCAAAAATTAAAAAAAAATGTTGCATGCATTTAAAGTTCTGGAATTTCTCCCCCAGTATCTAATGAAACCTGTTTAAGTGTGGTGGGAACTGGGCTAAGCCTCTGTATTCACAGTCTATCTCTGAGCTCCAGATGCTGCAAAAGATGGAAGGAAGGGAGGTTTGGGGGTATGGGTTTGCAAGCTATGCTTGCCTAGCCATAGTTGGAAGCAAGCTACTGAGCAAAACGTCCCTAAGCTCTGACCTAGTTCTTATTCTGCTGGGGTCAGGAGGTAACTAGAATAAATGTGCTCTTGCTTTGTTACATTCCTAGACTTCCCAGTAACCAGATTCCCTCCAGCTGTGGCACTCTCTAGTCCCAAGAGATTTGGGATTTTCCTCCATCTTTCTTGTCTCACATGGCCTTTAGCCTATACAAGGAGAGATGGCTGCTCCAGCTGTTCTGTGTGTGGTTTTCAAAAGTCATTTTAGTCTGTTTTAAATTATTTGTGTGTTTAATGTGCTTCTCTTGCCTTGGGAAGCCTTTTGGCTTGAGAGGCAGGAGATAGATGTTTGAAATATTCATACTAAATGAATGAACCAAGAGTCCTTTGATTGTGTGCCTTCTAGTCAACAACATCTTGGTGACTTTGGGCAAGTCACACACGCTCAGCCTCAAGGGAAGGCCCATGACAGAGCCAGCTTTGCAGTTGTTGTTAACTACCCTTGGTGAGGTTTGTTCAGAGGAGGTTGGCCATTGCCTTCCCCTGAGGCTGAGAGAGTGTGACTTGCCCAAGGCCACCCAGGTAGTTTCAACCCTGAATTGAACCCTGATCTCCAGAGTTGTAGCCCAACACTCCAGCCACTATGCCATGCTGGCTCCTGCAATGCAAAAATATGAGATAAAACAAATAAAGACCACATGCTGGTCTGAAGGGCACTTCAAAGAACTAGCTATTTATGCATTTCTTGAAAGGCTATAGGAGATTGATATTAAATCAAGACATGGCCCTCTTGGGATATGGGGCCCTTTCTGGGTAGATTCTTAGCAGTGTCCCCTGCTGCTCCTGCAGCCATTTTGCACAAAACCTGGTATTCTCTTGGGTGGACTTGCCCTGCCTTTCTGAAGGCTCCTCTTGGGGTTCCAGCATAAAAACTGCCTAAGGGATATGTGTGGCTTATTTTTAGGAGTCCTGCAAATGAGCCAGAAAGAGATGCTATTGTGGCCCCCAGCTTCAACTGCCCTGTTCAAGTCCTGCAAATGCTTGATTTTAACTGCAATAGAAAGAGATTCCCTGTTTGGTCATGAAACCCACTGGGTGACCTTGGGCAAGTCACACTCTCTCAGCTTCAGGGGAAGTCAATGGCAAAGCTCTGAGCAAATATTGCTAAGAAAACTCCATAGGTTCGCCTTAGGGTCTTCATAAATTGGAAACGAGGCACACACAACAGAACACACCTCTGGTTTAAATCCAGTTGCCAGTCCCAGTTAAAGTATACCCATTGAACAAATAATGATTTCTTAGGTCAACCATTAATGTAAATCCTGTTGATTCAATGAGCCCACTCTAGTTGGGCCTCAAAATACCTGACTGCACCACAATGCCTTCCTCACCCCCACCCTCTTCAACACAAATGGTGATTAGGAAAACCATTGTCTTTTTTTGTTTTCCAAAGTCAGGAGGCAGGAAGAAACCTTTCTGGGAAGGGTTTCATTGCCTGGAGGAAGGGTCTAATCTGCTGTGCTAGGAATGTGTGAGGCCAGAGCCCAAAGCACCCTTCTCTTCCATACCAGGAGGTGGCTGGGAGGGGGAGGGGGGGCAGGGATCAATAGTTCTCCTTGCTTAGGACTTTTGAAACCAGGCCAAACCAGTTGCCCTCTCCTGTTTTCAAGGAAGGATGATGTAAAAGCCACTGTTGCTTCCTGTTGTTGTGTGCCTTAGGCAAACCTGTAGTGTCATGGGGTTTTCTTGGCATGTTTCTTCAGAGGGGGCTTGCCATGACCATCCTCTGAGGCTGAGAGAGTATGAATATCCCAAGGTCACCCAGTGGGTTTACATAGCCAAGCCAAGATTCGAACCCTGGTCTCAAGTCCTGTTCTCTAGAATCCAACACTTAAACCACCACACCACATTGGCTTGCACGGTCTCCTACCATTCCTCATCCAATGCTCAAACCCCTACACCACTGTGTGCCAGTAGTGACTGATCATGCAACCCCCAAGCAGGCAAAAATAAAAACCAGTTCATCATAAAAGTGCTGCCACATTACTTTTTCTTTCTTTTCTCCCCCCTCCTCCTTTTTATGATATCAATATTGCATTTCTGCAGTATATCCCCTGCTCATCCTCACCATGTCTTCTGCTGAAGAAACAGCAAAGGCCGCTAGCCCGAAAAGCCTCAAAGATGAGCGTCTGGTAGGTTTTCAATGGTGTACAGGTTTGGATGAACTGGAATTTCTTTCTTTTTATGTAAAGCCAGCCTGCCTTTTTGGCCTTCCTCTTTTTTACCTGCCCCTGAATGACATGGAAAGAGAGACTCTAGAGTGGTGGTTCCCAAACTTTGTACTCCAGATATTTTGGACTTCGGCTCCTGGTATTTCTGACCATTGGCCAAGCTGGCTGTGGCTTCTGGAAGCTGAAGTCCTAAACCTGGAAAACCAAAGTTTGGGAATCACTGCTTTAGGGGGCGGGGGAGAGAGAAGATGCACTGATGCTGCCAGAGAAAGAGTTGAGAGTTAAGTGTGCGAGGGTATTTTCTGTTTTTCCACCTTCATGGGAGTCCTGTGCTACTAACCCTAGAGGGTCCACTGTATTTTTCAGTGGCACAATAATAACAGTAGCAAGTAACTCAGTGAGTTACCTGTCTGGATCTCAGTAACAAGCTGTTGAGTAACCTGAATAGTGACTAGTTCTTTCTAAAAGCTAACATGGCATACTGTTCTTGGACCTTTTGTTGTTTCTCTTCTTTACAAGCAGCCCAGGCTTCATTTTGGGGAGAGGAGAACCATTATTAGACCTTTAGTGTATGGGATTTGCCCTACCTGTTTTTTGAGATGAGAGCTGAGACAAAAGAACTGATAACAGATAATGGGAAGCCTTTTGGCATAAATACGCTGATAGTGGCAGAAGGAAAGGAAGAATGTGATGGTCCAAAGGCATTTATTTCTTTAAAAGCCCACCATGCATTTCAGCCTTTTTTACCAATTGGCTGCTTTCAGGGGCTATTATCAGAAATTTCTGGAGCTGCAGTCTGCACTCTCAACCAAAGTGGGGAACCCCCCCCCCCCCCCGGCTTTCTTCTAACACTCAGATGGTCCACTTTGAGTGTGCAAACTGCGACTCCAGAAATTTCTGATAATAGTCCCTGAAGGTGATAAAGGCTGAAAGGCAGTGGGCTTTTAAAGAAATAAATGTTTTTGGACCATCACATAACATGTGGGACTTCTATCTCCTTTCATTCCTCCACTATGAATATGTGCTTTCCAGTTTTTTGTTCCATAAATATGTGGATAATCAAATTCTTTTCTGATGGTGGGGAGAACAGTTTTATTTGCATAACAATTCGTATATCCCCATCTTTCTTTCTGTTGTCAGCCCAAGAGATTGTACATGTCTATCTTTTCCCTCTCTCCTCACAATAACCCTGTTAGATAAGTTAGGCTGAGAAGGCATGACTGCTGAGGTCACCCAGTGAGTGTCATAGTTCAGTAGAGACAAGAAGCTGCAGCTCTCAAATGCTGGCCCAACACTAAAACAGTGGTTCCCATACTTTGGTCCACCAGGTGTTTTGGACTCCAACTCCCAGAAACCACCACCACCTGTTTGACCAATGGTCAGGAATTCTGGGAGCTAAAGTCCAAAGCATCTGGAAGACCAAAGTTTGGGAACCATTACTCTAAAATCACTGCATCAAAGACCAAGTAGGCTTCATCCCTGCCAAATATGATGATAATATTTCTTACCTGTCTCTCCCCATGGATTGAGGTGAGGAACAACAATCAACAGACACACCACATCAGCTAAAATACACATCAATTTAAATTTGGACATGCATGCAATTTAAAAGGACAAGATGCACACATACTAAAACAATCCACATTTAAAATTCACCATTTAAAAATTATCTTACTAAGCCTGCTGGAAGAGACTGGTCTTTGATGCTGTTTTGAATTCAGACAGAGATCTTTAGAGACAAGAGGGAGCCTCTGTGAGGGTGCTACAAATGTGACTCTATATGATGTTTCTTCCTAGTGTGTCATTAAAAGGGTAGCTGAACTGCCCTTGGTCAGTTCTGCCTATGAGAAGGTGTCTGCAACTTACACTTCTGCCAAGGAGTCCCATCCAGCTATCCAAGCAGTCTGTGATAGGGCCGAGGTGGGAGTGAAGGCTATTGCATCTACAGCGGCAAGCGGTGCACAGCCCTTTCTGGATAAATTTGAAGATCAAAGTAAGTAAATAACTATGGGCCAGTAGACCCAAATGTGTGCATTAAACTTGTCCTTCTGTTTTATGTTGGGGGGAAATCCCATCTGTGGCTCTCAGCAGATATTGAGACTACACTCCCCATCATCCACAAATGATCAGCAGCAGTGGGAATTGTAGGCCAACCATGGCTGAAGGCCCATGGTTTCAGAAAGGCTGGCTAAGTATGCAAAGTTTCTTAACACCAGGAAGGCAAGCCTAGGAATTTGACTCATGAGTGGCTGGAAGGTTTGTCAGATCAAGGCTAGAGATACTGTATCTTCTTCATGGCTGAGTTCTGGGCAAAGGATGGAAGAGCATCATTCTTCACATTGGCAGCCATTGCCAGACATGGATGATTTCCCTTTCAAATGATGCTAAAAGGAAGTATTCCTTCTTGCCATCAAATCTCTTACCCAACTTTGTGTCTTCCAGTTGTGTTGGACTAGAACTTCCACCACCCACATCAGCATAGCCAATACTGCCGGATCAGGGCTGCGATAACCGCATGCCACAGCCCTAATCTGGCATTTTTCCAGCCCCCCAAAAAGTGGCAAAATGCCACTCCTTTTGGGGGCAGGAAAAAACCACCACAACCTTTCTATGTTTCTTCAGCACAGCATGTGTAAACGCTGCGCCGCAGAAACATCAGATGCCACCTGCCATCTGGTCGGGCAGATGGTATGACGCCACTTTGGAGATAGAGTTGGGGTGGGTGGTGGGGAGTCCATCCCGACATTGACATTTCTTGCCAGTCAGCCCCTGTGTCTTAGTAAGTAAAGTCTGGCTCAAATGCAAATAGGTCAGACTCTAAACCCCTGCATTCAAACAGCTGAAGAAGCTAACAAGAACCTGAACTACTCTTTTGCTTTTACAGTTACTGCAGTGGACACCCTTGCCTGCAAGTCTCTTGACGTGCTACAGGAGACATTCCCAGTTGTACATCAGACGGTGGACCAGGTAGTGGCTCAACCTTTACTCAGTGTTACACTGCCAAAGGCTAGCCCTCCAGAGGATGTTGGACCTCCATTGCCAGTCTTTCTCCATTAGCCATGCTGGCTTGGGCTGATAGGAGTTGCAGTCCAGCAATATCTAGAGGGCTGTGCTTTGTTAACCTCTGGTAGATGGGAGGCATATGGGGAACCAGATGTTACTAGACCACACTCTTAGCAATGATTTCAGGGATTTCTATGGTTTCAATGTAAGGTCAGCCCTGTGGTTAGGCAGAGTGAAGCAGCAGATCTAGGATGTATTGAAAGGTCAGAAAATGTTTTAGTTACTTAGATTTTTTTTATTGTTAATGTTTTTAATGTCCACAGATGGAGAGAGGCATATGTGGGATTTTCTACTTCATTTGCCAAAACTACATCACAGCTTTGGTGCGAGAGGTTACATTTGCTGCGTTGCTTTAGACAAATGTTGGCCCTGATCCAACAACATCTGGAAGGCCACAGGTCCTCCCACCCTGGTGTAGAAAATGCAAAATTGATGGGACAGAAGATCTCATGACAGCTCTGTATTTGGGCTTGAGGTGCAGCTCTATTTTGGATTGAGGTGCAGCTGCTGCTGTCTTCTGGCATGACTGCACTGCTAAGCTGATGCCCTAAGTTTGACAAAAAGTTCAGGAATACATGAGTTGGTTTTGGGGTGTTGTGCAATTATATTAACCATTTGCTTACTTTCTCTCCCTTACTGATCCTTATCTAGCAGTGCTACACAGGTAAATGCAAGGGAAATGTAACTATCCTTTCTGTTTAATTTCAAAGTGTTTGGGAACTAGAGCCCATTGAGCCTTCAAAGGTCTGGAGATCTTTTGAAACTTCTTGGTAGAGACTGCACTGAACCTTTGGTTTTATTACTTTTTGCTTTTTGATCTTGATGCAGTGATCCCATCTCCTTCCCCTTGGTCTTCTTTTCAGGTTGTATCTGGTGCTAGAGGCCTTCTCACAGAGTCCTTGACACCTGTTTATACAAGAGTCACAGAGGCTGCCCAGGAGATGGCCAAGTCTGCTATGAAGATTGGCATGGATAATGTGATGGAGTCTGACGTTGCGCAGATGATGATTTACCGTGTTGGCAGATTGTTAGACCATTCAGATGAATGGGTAGATGAATATCTCCCAATAACAGATATAGAGCTAAGTAAGGACATTCTCTGGGTTATCTCAGATATGTAACTTACAAAGATGTGGATTGAAACAATGTTGGTATCTGCACCTGTTCTACTAATGTGTGCTATAAATATGAGTTGCTATGAGGTTTCAAGTGTTCTTCTCTCTTTCATGACCCTGTCCCTGAATTCTCAGTGCTCAAGGAGGGAAGGTTTAAACTTCCCATCCTTTAAATGATACAGGAGTGGGGGGGGGGGGGGAGAAGCATTTCTGGTCAATGTGGTCCTGAGGCCAAAAAGGTTGCCTTCCCCTAAGTGCTTTCCCCTTTGGTAATCAAGTGTTGGAGGTAGTGCTCTATAACCTTCCAAAATCTCCAGAACTCTGTCTTGACTGTTTGTCTATAGAAGGTCCCATGTTCAGTCCCTGGTATCTGTACCAGGGTGGAGAAATCCTGGCACGCCATTACTAGTTGGTAGAAACAATACTGAGCTAACTGGACCAATATCATTTACTCAGTAAAACATTCACTATGGTTAGAGTGTTGGACTAGGACTCTGGAGTCCAGGGCTCAATTCCCAGCTTGGCCATGAAACCCACTGGGTGGCAAGTCACACTCTCTCGGCTTCAGGGAAGGCAATGGCAAACCACCTTTGAACAAATCCTGCCAAGAAAACCCCATGATAGGGTCGCCATGAGTCAGAAACAACTTGAAGGCAGACAACAGCAAAACATTCACTGTCCTCTCTGTACAATAGACTGCAAAACATTCACTGTCCTCTCTGTACAATGGACATAGTGCTTACCAGCAGAAATACCTGCCCCAAGATGCCTTTTTACCTAAAATTTGACAGCAGGTAGAGAATAAAGAAGGAAGAAACAGCTACATGGACTGATATTTTGGGGCATCTCACTATAGTCATAATGAACTCACAGGACTCTTCATTTTGAGGAAAAAATGAAGTGTGATTAGCCATATAAAATATCTAATAAAATAAAATAAATAAAAATTTTATTTCTATACCTCTTTTTGCCAAGCAATCAAAGTGGCGTACAACAAGTTAAAACACATCCATATATACATAATGCCCCCCTTAAAACAAGACTAAACAGTATAAGATTAAAGACTAAACAGTATAAGATTAAAAACTACATGTTAAAATCCGACTAATCCAAATAATAATCTCAGTAATTCACCCTGTTTTCCCCCATTGTTTATGATGGCAATGTTCTCAGATTACTTGATAAAGAGTTTGTGTTTTAATATTGCATTACAGTATTTTTTATTATTTAATGATGATTTATTCTTTAGCTGTTTGTAAAGTGCCATGTACATGAATGGTGCTTAATAATAATAATAATAATAATAATAATAATAGCAGCAGCCATTGACTTCCGTTAAACTGCTGTGGCTATGCTGTCATCCTTCTGACCCAGTTTTCTTTTCTGTAGTGGACCTGGCAAAATCTGTAGTACTGGAAGACTTTGATGAGATTCCTATGCCAATACTAAGGAATGATCTGAGCTACTACATGCGTCTGAGCTCCCTCTCAGCTAAGATTCGTAGGAGAGCCTACTACAGTACCCTAGAAAAGATCCAACAAGTCCAACGAACTATCGATATGACCCTGTTCCAGTTTGAGCAATACATGTACATGGTAAGAACTGGAAAGACCTCTTTGGATTGTTTGTTCCAAGATCTGTGTGTGGATGTTGCAGAAAGGTTCTGCAGATGCTTTGTTTGGGAAAAAACAGGTCCTTCCTCTTGAAGCACTACATAAAATGTAATTACAGAGTAGCATATTGTGCACATGTAAATGATGGGCAATTCCTTGGTCTTCATCATACAACACAAGACTAGATCAGGTACAGATGACAGGAATTTCTCAGTTCCCCCAGCTGTGCTGTTTCCAAGATAAAGCAAGCTATCTCCATTGCTTTTGAGCATCTGATGGGCAGCTGAGTTAGTTTGTGCATGACTTTCAGTCCTTAAAACCAGAGGTAGTTATTGTGGCGGTTAACTATTTGCATCTGAAATGCTCTTAGCTAATCCCAGAATGTTAACATGTAAAATCCCATTGATTTAATAGTTCTACTCTAGTCAGAACAACAGAATTTAGGCCTGTGGGTTGTATTAACATCTTTTGCTTGCTATTTACTGTATCTACTGTTTCTACCTGCTCTCTGTTGCCTCTGCGGCCTTGACAGGGTGAGTGGCAATAGATGTTTCAAATCAGTAATAAGGCATATGGCCTGGATGAATGCTCTGCTCCTTAATTCTACATGTCACAGGCTGCAATTCAGTGCTGAGATGAAAAGTACAATACTTCCAGCTGACTTAGGGATGGGGATTGTGTTGCCCTCCAGATATTTTTGATTACAGCTCCCACAATCCCTTACCATTAACCTTTCTGGACAGGGAAAGTTGTAGTGAAACATCTGGAAAGCCAAAGGCTCCCTGCTCCTACTTTGCCTAATATTTCAGTCCTGTTCATTGAGACTAATCTTGCAGGCAGAGCAGTTGTCATCCCTAAAAACAGGGGTGAGAATTGTACAACCTTCTAAATGTTTTTGGACTGCAGCTCCCAGTAACTTCACTACTGTCATTTGTTGGCTAGGTCTGGTGGGACCTTGCAGGGTGGCACAATTGTTGGAGGAAATGATTAAGAATGCTTTGTTTGTTGCTGAATTAAATAGAATATCTTCCAGGAAACTATTGAAAGAAGGGTAACAGCCAAGACTAAATGAGCAGGCGGTGTAGCTTCAGAGCCAAGAATGGCAGTATCTGTAAGGATTGTGTTTGTATTATATGGCACTGTTTCCAAAACTCTTCCAGATGAAATTTACCTTGCGAACATGGGAGTATAAATTTCAACAAGGCCAGGAGAAGCTTCGACAGATGTTTCAAGAATATGTCAGAGGATGGCCAAAGCGGAGCCAGTTCATTGAGTTCAGTCAGTTCGGTGAGGAGGAGGTATGTTGGCACCAATGCAAGGAGTGGAAGTGACTTCCAGAATACTCTGGTCAGCATGGCCATGTGGGCTAAGGAGCGGTTGTTGTTGTTGTCTACATTCAAGTCATTTCTGCTGTATGGCGACCATGAGCTGAGTCTATCATGGGGCTTTCTTGGCAAATTTCTTCAGCATCTGGGTTTGCCATTGCCATCCCCTGTGGCTGAGAGGGTATGACTTTAAAAAAGAACCTCTACTGAGGTGTGTGAGGCTAAATAATTGGCATCACTGACCAATACATGAACAAATGGGCTTGTGCTGGTGGACATCTTGGTGTGTATTGTTTTTGCAAATGTCATTGGACTCATTCAAGTCAATGTCTCAAGTTGGTATGTGATGGCCGCATGGCCCTAATAAGCCTCTTTTTTATAACAGATGGCATCCCAGGCTCTGAAAGTATCCCAAACCGTTGCCCAGCAGATGTATGCTAATTGCTTGCAGGTCCTGGCTGACATGGAGGACCTCCCTGTTGATGTCAAAGAAAAAATCCAGCAAGCTCAAAGCAACGCGGAAGACCTGCAGGCTGCCATCACCAGGGCCCAAAGCTTCCAAGGTGTTCCTATTCCTCTCCGGCATTGGAGCTCAGAGAGGAGGGCCAGGGCCCAGCAAGCCATGGAGTATGAGTCAAGGAAACCTCCTCACACAGGAGTGGTTGAGCCTCTCTCCTCTGCTGGAGTTCATTCACAAGAAGTAACTGATCCAGAGGAGAGTGCAAAGGTGGTTGCCTGAAAGAGTTTTGTCTCCAAAGGCAGGGTTCTGTTCAGGGGCCCTAGGTAATTGTCTACCTCTCATAAGTATTGTCCATAAAAGGCCTAAGATCTGAATATTCATTGCTAATGGAAAGAAGAGAGCCAGTTACCAACTTAGAAAGGGTCAGACTTGGTGCTGCTGGTCTTCCTATAGAATGGGAGAAGGTTCCAAATTGGGTCTTTAAAAACCCAAAAACTGGATAGTGTGATGAAAGAACATTTAGGATGGGTTTATCCCTCTGATCATTGTATCAGGCAGAATTGTGCATCTTAGCAATCTAGCAAGAGGCTTGACTGTCAGAATCCAGGTTCCCACCTATGGGAATCTAGGCCTTTTGTATAGAAATGGAAGAGGTACAGATGGAATGTTTAATGTAGCTGAAGTTTTTTTATAAATGAATAAAATTTGCAGTGGAAAATTGTGTTGTGGTCATTATTATACTTACTTCACACAGGTGGTCTCTGAAGGATGAGTTGCTGTAGGCTTGGGATTTACATAGTATCTGCCCATATTGATAATTCTTGTTGACCTAATACTGAATATTGCATCTTTGGCATAGGACATGAAACATCAGCAAGAAACTGTTATTCCTTTATGTGAAAATAACTACTGCCTTTCAAATCACCGTATTTCTTGGCAAGACTTGTTTCAAGGAGGGGGATTTGCCATTGCCTTTATCTGAGGCTGAGAGAATGTGACTTGCCCAAGTTCACCCACTAGTTTTCCATGGCTGAGCAGGGGATTCAGACTGGTCTCCAAAGTCCTAGTCCAATCATCTAACTGCTACATCATGCTGAGTCTTTTAAAATACCGACAGGAACCTTATTACACAACCACATGATCATTATGAAGAACATGAAGAGGGCTCCTGAGATCACTTGAAGTTGGAAAAAAATCTGCTCTGGCTGTATAGCTGTTTAATTTATTCTCTGCTTTATGACAGAGGTGGAAAAGTGTGGCCCTCCAGACTATGTTGGACTGCAACGCTGAGCTTATTTCTTCATTGGCTTCACTAGCTGGCCCCTGGTAAAATGGAAGGAGTGTCTCTCAGCAGGAGAGCCACCATCCCATCATTATTTCAGGCTTTGAAGTGAGCCCTTGGGGCATAACTCTTTGCATTTGTCTATAAAAAACCTGGGATTTTATTGAGTTATGTTATTTCTATCGGCAGTTCTCATACTGGTCCTCCAGGTGTTCTGGATCTCAACACCCCAAAGTCCCATCCAGTTTAACAATGGAGGAATTCTGGGAATTGAAATCCAAATACCTTGTGGACAAGAGTCAGAATTTGATTTCTATGATGCTGTATTAGCCAAGGAGCCAGCATGGCACATGGTTTTAAGTGTTGGACTGTATCTCTGGAGACCAGGGTTCAAATCACAGCTTGGGCATGTAGATCCTCTGGGTGACCTTGGAAACTCTCAGCCTCAGGAAGCCAAAGTCAAACCCCCTCTGAACAAAAAAAACCCTGCAATTAGGTTCTGTCATAAGTCAGAAAATAATAGGAAACTTTAACCATATAGCACATTTTACTCTTATGAGTTCCTCCCTGTTTAAATGCGGCTTTAAAAACTGTTTAGTACTTTTGTGGACTCCCCCCTCCCCCCTATAATTGTCATATTTTGCAGCTTCCGATATTTGTGAATCCCTACTTGAAGCCCTGGTCCCAAATAGGTCTGTACAGATTAATAGGTCACGGCAATAGATTTATACATATAAACACATACCTTGCCAACTACTACATAATTTGCCCTTCTGTTTAATTTCCTTTTTATTTCATCTTGTTTCATAATCTTGTATTACACTCTTAAGACAGTGTCTTAAGACCATTCTGATGCTTGAAATTTTATACATGGAAAGAGTGTCAAACAGCAGAGAATCAGGAAGCATATTCATTCCTTGTGCCACTAATGGGTTTTTGAGAATGGCTGTAGTTTGAGCCATGTGTTTACACAGCTTTTCTAAATAAATGCCAAATTTTGTGGAGCATCCGTTATTGGAAGTACCAAGAAAGAAGCTGAAAACCACTTGTCCAGGGTTGGAGCTGGAGAAAAGAGTGGGATGAATGGGATCTGGCTCTGATAGTAGAAGTGTATGGTCAAACCCCTAATAAATAATCCTGCCCATTTGGTGGTTCATTTAAAACCCATGCCTGCTTTCCTAAGGATAAAGGCACTGAATAGAGCCACTGTCCTGATGAAACCCCAATTTGTGTTTGCTTCTGCTTGCCTACATATTTTTTTTCTTGGCTGTGGGTTGTGCTTTGCTGCCCAAATCAAGGCAAACTTTTCTCTTGCTTTTCTTGAAGGTACTGCATTGAGTGACCCCATACGCTAGTATAGCACTCTCCACATAGTTTTACACTTGTGTAAACATCTATGGTGCCTATGTTATTTTCTAAACTGAAATTACCCAATTGCCTCGTCGTAAGTCTCCCATAGTTAGGGTTGCCATAAGTCAGGACCTCCAAACCGGGACAAATGTAGGACAAGAATAGGACAACATTTTCAAATGTAGGACAACATTTCTAAAAATGGAGGACACGCAAAAAATGGTGATTTTAAAAAAAATGTTAATCTAAATGCATGTTTCTTAGGCATGATCAAAATGGAGGACATTTTGACATTATTCCTGGACAGATGTCAGGAATGTAATTCCCTTTCTGGCCACACACACACATCAATTCTAAAACACACACACACATAGCACATTTACACTATCATTTTCTCTTTCTTGCTTGCTTCTGTTAGATTTTTAACACTTTTGCCTAATGAAGATGTCAGTGGAGCTTTGAAAGCTTGCATGATATATTTTGTGCATTTTGGTTGGTACTATACAGGTATCACTGCATAGTAGATTTTGGCTGTTACTGCACTTGTGTGTCCAATTTGTTAGCATAGAATATTTTAATATGTGTGAACATTCTTGACAAGTGTAATCCTGAAAGGTAGACCATTATGTGAAGAATCATAATGACAATACTAGAAGTTCCAAAAGGTTGGAATTAACAAATAGAGTATGGGCAAGTCCTACTCTCCACCCTCTCAGCCTCAAGGAGAGATGAGAGGTCAGGCAGCAAACCTCTTCAGAATACAATCTTGCTAAGAAACCCCAGGATAGGTTTGCCTTATTGTGGTCTTGAAGTGCTTTTCAGTTCTAAGTCTCTGGTGCCACAGCCATTCTGCAAACTACAATTCCCACATCCAGACAGGGCTGCCATAGGTCAGAAAAGAGTTGAAGGCACACAATAGCTACAACAAAAACAACAGAAGAGGAGGAAAGAAAAGAAGAAGGAGGGAAGAAGAGGGGGCTGGCTTGGTGGCTAGAGAATTGGAGGAGCCAGAATGGCCCTGCAAACCCAGTGGGAGACCTTGGGCAAGTCACACTCTCTCAGCCTCTTAGGAGAACGTAAAGGCAATCCTCTCCTCCTTTGAAGAAACTATGCCAAGGGAACTCTACACAATTACAACAGAAGAGGAGGAAGAGGGGAAGAGGAGGAAATAATAAGAATAACTTTATTATGGCCATTTGGCCAGCACAATGACAAAATTCAAATTTAAAACACATGATAAGTTCATGTAGAGGCAGATTAGAAAGTATAAACAAATGACAGTCTGCAGGATCAGGCAAAGACACAACAACCCTTGGGTCCTCCAGGGAAAAGAGGAGGAAAGAAAAGAAGAAGGGGGAAGAAAAGGAGGAGGAGGAGGAAGAAGAGGAGGCTGCCTTAGATGGAGGAGAGAGACGCCTGGGGCATTTTCTCCCTCCTCCTTCCCCCTTCCTCCTCTCTCCCAGAAACCATAGCCACCTGCAGAGCAGAGAGGAGCCCCAAAGGAAAGGGAAAAAAAAGAACAGACTTTAAAGGGAGTCCCTTGTGCCTGCCTTTTGCCTTGGTGCTCAGCAGCCCTTGGGGACGGAGGCTGGGGGACAAAGGAGGCTGCCAGACCAGGAAGCCCCTGCCATGCTCCTTCTCCTTCTCCCTGGAGGCAGACATCTTGGCTGAAGAGGAGGAGGAGGAGGAGGAGGCGTGACTAAGGGGGTCACATGCGGAGAAGGAGCCAATCCTGCCTTCTTCCAGGCAAGCAGAGCTTGTCAGTCAAAAGTCTTGACTGGAGATTGACAAAATCTGGCCTGGAGTCAGCAGGAACCCGGGAATGAATGGGCAAAACGGGCGGGAAACGGTTTAAACACTCCAATCCGTGAATTTCACGGGGGCAGCCGGGTTATGGCAAGCCTACTAGTTCTTTATTAACTAGTAATCTGCAGCAGTCTGTTGCAAGAGAGAGTTTCACAGGGATGCAAGAAAAAACAACCCAGAATGGTTTACACCAAAATTCAGTTTCACCAATAACGCATCTAAAACAATATTGAAACTAAATGGAAATGGTATAAGCAAAGAGAAACCCTAGAAATAATGTATTAAAATAGAAAACCTAACCTCGCAGCAGCACTAAAAACTGAGGGATGTGGACAAATTAATATGGTGAAGCTATCCTTTAGCTCACTAGACCTCTCTCCATCCTAATTCGTAAAAGCTGCTAGAGCGAAATGCCAAGTTCAGTAGTGAAAATTGTTAAATGATTCTTCTGAAGGAGAATCGTGTTCAAACACTTCTTAAAAAGTAGACTGCAAGGCCACTAAAGCAATGATGTTTGGATTCAATTATGACTAACAGCTAGTCTGCAATAACTTTTTAGTTTCCTTGCCATGCAGGTATTCCAGAAACTGAAGTGCCTACATGGTACATGGAGTACCCACATGGCCAGAAGGAGGAGGTTCCTGCCTGCATGAATTTCCCCTCCAGGACCACCTGAACTGAGGACAGCCACGTTTTGACAAAATGGAGGCTTGGGACTTGCAATGTCATAATCCCCCCCCCCCATGTATGATTTTTAACATCTTTGATGAAGAAGTCAGTGGAGCTTTAAAAGCTTGCAACATGTATTTTGTGAATTCTCAGAGGAATTCTCTCAGAGGAACCCCCTCTGAACAAATCTTCCCAAGGTAAACTTGTGATAGCTTTGCCTTAGGTCTCCATAAGTTGGAACAACTTGAAGGCACACAACAACATTTCTGAAATGACTGAAGTCCCTGTTACAATGGATTGCATTTGAAAAATGCCATGAGAATTGCTCCAGAGTTGTAATCCAATGCTTAACCACACCATCTTTGCAACCAGAAACAAACTTTCTGGTTTGTTTCTGCAAATGAAAAGCTTTTATCTGCCTGGGTGAATATCTAAATGCCTCAGGTTAATGGGTTCTTTTGTCAAAGGCAAAGACAATTCTAGAACATGCCCAGAACAAGTACCAGTGCCCATACATTCCTGGTATCTGGGGCATGTTCAGGTCTTCTGACACTGCCAGTCTACAGATCTGGCACTGGTACAAGAACTAGTTGTTATACCTGACTTTGAGCCTAGTAAAAGGAGAGGATGTTATGAAATCTGCTGTAATTGCATGGCTGTAGGCACCTTCCATACATGCAAATGAAGCATGTGTGACAGATCTTTTGGCACTGAACCCATAGTGGTTTGCAAAGGCAGGTTAATGCCACAAATCTGAGGAAGGAAGACACACAGACAGGTCTTCACAAACATTTTTTATTAAATGGAAATGAATTGAAATTGTACATCTGAGATTTGAAAAGATGAAAGGACAGCAAGGATTTAAATATCTGTGGCTTGATTAAGTCTATAGAAAAGAGTCTTGTGTGGGTAACTAGGAGCCCTTCAGAGTTTGTTTTGTTGTTTGCTTTCAAGTCCTTTCTGACTTATAGTGACCCTAAGGTGAGCCTATAATGCGGTTTTCTTGGCAACATTTGTTCAGAGGAGGTTTGCCATTGTCTTCCTCTGAGGCTGAGAGAGTGTGACTTACTCAAGATCAACTAGTGGGTTTCATGGCCAAGCTGGGAATCAAAACTTGGTCTCCAGAGTCATAATCCAACACTCAAACCACTACACCACCCTCTCCCTTCATAGTAGGTACATGATTGACTATCACCTCAACTACACTGCAAAATACAGTTTCACATTACTTTAACTGCTATGGGTCAATACTATGAGATT
Source organism: Sceloporus undulatus (assembly GCF_019175285.1). NCBI lineage: Eukaryota > Metazoa > Chordata > Lepidosauria > Squamata > Phrynosomatidae > Sceloporus > Sceloporus undulatus. Next base: position 218,665,843 of record NC_056523.1, read on the forward strand.
CTGGGATTTGTGGTTTTATGAGATATTTAGCTTTCTCTGGCAGAGAGCTTGGGTGCCACAACAAACTAAAAATCCAAGGAGTCCACAGCATGGAACCATGAGAGTTAAAGCGGTGTCAAACTGCATTATTTCTGCATTGCAAATGATGACCAAGAACAGGGACAGGATGGAAGGATTTAGAGTAGTATCTTTGGCGGGTTACAGACCGCCTCTTTGGGGTGGCCTGTACCCGCCCCTTTCCCCGGTGTATCGGGGCCTCAGCTGCCAGAACGGCAGCCTCCGAGGCCCCGATCCGCCGCTTTTCAGGCCGCGGGGAAGCGGCAAAAGGCTGCTTCCATGCAGCCTGGAAAGGTGTGTCCTTGGGGCTTCAAGCCCCAAGGACACCTGGCGATGGCGGGGAGGAGGAGAAAGGGGCCGCTTGGTCCCTTTCTCCTCTGCGTCGCTGGCACAGCCATGTAAAGGCTGCGCCCAGTGACACAAACGGCAAAAGGAGCTCCATTTCAGAGCTCCTTCTGCGGCCGGGGAAAGGGTGCACTATGCACCCTGGCGCGGTGTGACGTCATGTCCGCGCTGCCCCGTCTAAATAGGGCGCCGCCATTTTGTACAGACTGGGTCCATATTAGGGTTAGGGGTGTCTGGAAGGGACACCCCTTCCTAACCCTAGTATGGACCCAGTCCATACTTTAAGGCCCGTGTGTAACAGGCCACAGGATCCTAGGATGATTTGAATGGGAAAGGTAATGTGTTGTTTTGAAGGAACGTGTGGACAGCAAATGCCAGAGACTTTGGAAAGGGGGGGAAATAACTTGATGGGAACTGGAGGTGCAGAGAACCTGGAACAACCTGCAAAGGAAGTGAAATTGTTATTAACTTTATTTAAAACACCAGGACTCAAGGCAGTTTACAAATTAAAATACAAAATTGTTTCAAACACACAAAAGATCAACATTAAAACATAATTAAACATCCAACAATATTTTAAAAGAATTTAGAACATACAATTAAAAATGATAAAAAGCATAATTTAAAAAATAGAGCCAGTGTGGTGAATTAATGGTTTAAGTATTGGACTGTGACTCTGGAGATCAAGATTCGAATCCTGGCACAGCCATGGAACCCCACTGGGTGACCTTTGGCAAGTCACACTCTCTCGGCCTCAAAGGATGGCAATGGCAAGCCCTCTCTGAAGAAACAACAGCACCCTCTTTAAAATCTTTTTTTTAAAACCCTTCAGCTCTCAGGAGTTAAACAGAGAAAAATGTATGGAAAAAAAAGTTGAATCACAAAGATAGGAAAAGATTCAGTTTCCTGATGCACAAATGAGAACAAGAGTGGGAATCATGCGGTTCTCCAGATGCTGTTGAACTGCAAGTCCAAGCGATCCAGAAAACAATGGTGACAAATGCTGATAGTTGCAGTACAACAACATCTGGAGGGCCGTCATCTTAACAAGAAGAAAATATATATATTATGACAAATTTTACCACTTGTTATGGTTTATTTCCATGTGCAATCTGGAATTTTCTCAAGTGAGAACATTCCTGAAGGAGGAGTGTGGGTGAGGTGGAGGAACAGAGATCATTAGGACCCTTCTGGAATAAACACATCCAAGAGGCTGGGTTCTTCTTTTTAACCTCTTTACAAAGGTTAGCTGGCTCAAGATGGATTTGGGAGCTGTCAAGCAACAATATCTCTCTAGCCAGGAGCATATTTCACAGATACAAAGAACACAATTAGTTTTTGTTTTCCTTAAAAAAGAAGGCTAAAATGAAAATAAATCTTCCTAGATGGGAGGGTATGTGCCCCTTTGGCAAGGAAATTTGCAAGTGCTTAACATAAGCCAGAAATGACTTGAACACACAAAACATACACAATTTAGTGTGGGGAGACAACTGTTTGGTAATGAAGCTGTTTATAAAAAATATGTGGGTTTTGAATGGTGAATGGTTTGTGTGTGTTTATGTGCCTATTGACCTATGGTGACCCCATGAATTTCCTAGGGTGGTTTTTTTTTTTTAGTAAGAAATACTCAGATGGTTTTGCCAGTTCCTTCTGAAATACAGCCTGGTATTCCTTGGTGATCTCCCATCCAAGTACTAAGCAGGGCTGACCCTGTACTAAGCTTAGCTTCCAAGATCTGTACAGCTATAATAGGATTTGTGGGCCTGTCTTTCCCAGTGTAGTGTAAGGGTTTGACTGTTAGACTACAGCTGTGGAGGTCAGGGTTCAGCTCCCCACCCAGACATGGAAATCCATTTGATGATCTTGAGCAAGTCACATTCTCTCAGCCTCAGAGGAAAGCAGAGGCCAACCTCTTCCCAACAAATGTTGCCAAGAAAAGAGGACAGGTTCACCTGAGTGGTCAAAAATTACTTGAAGGCACACAACAACTTACTAAAGATAAAGTATTATATTGACCTTTCACACTACACAATTATAGCAATCTATGTGCATCTATGAGATAGCATGATGTAATGGTTTGAGTGTTGGATTATGATTCTGGAGATCAAGGTCCAATTCTCAGTCCACCATGAAAACTACTGGGTGACCTTGGGCAAATCACACTCACAGCTCAAGGAAAAGCAATGACAAACCTCCTCTGAATAAATCTTGCCAAGAAAACCCACGATAGGATCTTCATTGGGTCACCATAAGTTGAAAATGACTTGAATACACAACAACAAGTATGCATGTAAGTGCATGCCTTTGAGTCCTCTGTCAGCTTATGGTGACCCCATGAATTTCAAATGGAAAATCACCTCTGACTTTACAATGCCTTCCTCTGCAATGTCACTTTGGTGCAGAGTGACTATACCTATTCTTTTTCCATTTCAACCATCTTTTTACATTTCAACCATCCAGGAGGAATTTCAAAATGTCCTCCATTATGAGTATGACTAAAACACATGCATTTATATTATTGTTTTCAGCTTTTATTTGGTGATGTTCAAATTTTTCTAGAATGTCATATGTTTGACAGTGTCTTGTTCTCCTTTGTAGTTATGATATTTGGTCACCCTGCCTTGGTGGTCAGCTATCTGAATCCAAAGCAAGCTCAGCTCAGTATAGCTTCCAAGATAAGATGGGATCTATTGCCTTCATGGTATTTAGGTATGCACCCTATGCAATCTAGGGATTGGGAGTTTAGGAAGGTCCATTTAAAATTCTCAGCCAAAGAGCTCCTCTATTGGCTCACCAAAGAACAAACCCCAGGATTCCATAGGATGCAGCCATGATAGTTGAAGTGGAATCATAGCACTATATATGTAGCGTGTGAAAGAGCCCTATCACTGCATCTGCACTGCATAAATAATCTGATTTGACACCACTTTAACTGCCATAACCTAAACATTAAGGAAATTGAAATAGTAGAAGGGTTTGCATACCTTGGATCATACTCCTGCGGTCAGGAGATCATAAAAAGATTAAGAACGGAGAGGGCATCTATAAAAGAAGAAAAGATCCCAACATGTAAAGATAAAGTTGGCCCTCTGTATCCACAGATTCTTAATCCATGGATTCAACTATCAAAGCAAACTTTATTTTTTTGTATTTTCTGTATGGGCCATTGTATTTAATGGGACTTGAGCATCCACGGGTTTTGGAAGCCATGGGGGATCCTGGAACCAAACCCCAGCAGATACTAAGGGCCCACTGTATACAACTGAGTACAGAAGTTGGAATTGTACAAGGCATTGTATTCCCCATCACCAGGTATGGATGTGAGAGCTGCACAGTGAGGAAAGCAGATAAGAGGAAAATCAATTCATTTGAGATGTGGTGCTGAGAATACTATTGACAGCCAAAAAGACAAACAAATGAGTCCTAGAACAAATCAAGCCTGTAATCTCCCTGGAAGGCAAGATGATAAAGTTGAGGTTGTTGTACAGTGGGTCCTTGTTATCTGCTGGGGTTTCGTTCCAGGATGCCCCATGGATAACAAAATCCATGGATACTCAAGTCCCATTAAATACAATGGCATAGCAAAATGGTGCCTCTTACATAAAATAGAAAATCAAGGTTTGCTATTTGGAATTTATTTTTAATTTTTAAAATATTTTCAAGTTCTTGATGCTTGAATCCATGGATAAAAAATCCTTGGATAAGGAGGGCCAAGTGTACTTTGACCATGTCATGAGAAGGTATGACTCACTGGAAAAGACAATAATGCTAGGGAAGGGGGAGAGATGCAGAAAAAGAAGACCACATACCAAGCCATAATATTCCCAATTTCCTGGTATGAATTAACAGGACCTAAGCAGAACAGCGGAGGATAGGGAGTCTTGGATATATCACATCCATAGGGTTGCTATGAGTCAGGATCAACTTGGAGACAGTCAACAACAACAACAACTCAATGCTATGGAATTCTTGGAATTATAATTTGTTGTGGTACCAGAACTCTCTGACAGACAAGGCTAAATGTCTCACAAAACTACAAACCCAAAGATTCCATAGCACTGAACCAATGGTAGTTAAAGCAGTGTCAAACTGTATTATTTCTGCAGTGCGGATGCAGCCTTATTTATGTATTTACTAATTAATTTGTTTACTAAAATATTTATATCCCTCCCTATATTGATCATAGAATCATAGAGTTGGAAGAGACCGCAAGGGCCATCCAGTCCAATCCCCTGCCATGCGAGAAATCTAAATCAAAGCATCCCCAACAAATGGCCATCCAGCCTCTGTTTAAAGACTTTTAAGGATGGAGACTCTGAGAGACAGCTGGGGGCCGGGAAAAAGGCAGAAGAGTCCCGCCCAGAGGGTGGAAGCTCCGCCCATGGAGGGTAGAAGCCACACCCCCTGGGCTAAAAGCCCCGCCCCAGCATGCAGCCCCATCCCAGGGGGCAGAAGCCCCGCCCCCTGGCACACGAACCTAAAAAGGTTTGCCATCACTGCTTTAGATCATTTGCTATATACTGTATCCTTAAGTTTTACCCTCGACATATCCACGGGTCATAGCAAAATCCATTACTTTGACCCCAAAGCTTGCCCTCGACTTATACATGAGGTCATCTTATAGTAAAGTATGTTCGTAACTTGTTTGTCTTTTTGGCTATTCATGGTATCCTCAGCACTCTTCTCCAGCATCACATCTCAAATGAATTGATTTTCCTCTTGTCTGCTTTCTTCATTGTCCAGCTTTCACATCTGTACATAGTGATGGGGAATACAGTGGCTTGGACGAGTCTAACTTTAGTGTTCAGTTGAATATCTTTGCACTTTAGGGTCTTGTCTAGTTCTTTCATAGCTGCCCTTCCCATTCCTAGTCTTCTTCTGATTTCTTGATTGCAGTCTCCATTTTGATTAGTGTTTGATCCACTCTATAACTCTATAACTATTTTAATTTCCTCATTATTTCAAAATTATTCCAGTTTCCTGGAATGCAGTGAGCAACCTGAACTGATAGGACTTTTTCCCTTTCCTTTTAACAAAATGAATAAAAACCGGTTCATAAGCTGATGCCATGGCAAAATGTTCATTTATTTCAATATTATCCCAGCCTTCCTCCAAGAAAGACAATTTGCAAACATTTTAGTAAACAGTCTTTGAAGCTTTGGAATAGTGAAGATTTTTAGGGGGTTATTCAAAGAGTCAAAATAATCCCAGTAGAATGTGGGCTGAATTTTTGTTGTTCACATGCATTTCAAATGCATCCAATTAAGTTTCCGGGGAGGACTGCTAAAAACACCATTTAACCCAGGATAATCAAAATTAAAATTTCCATTGTCATCTGTGTGAAGAACCAATGTGAACAGACCTCAGATAAACTGGGATAAAACTCTGCATGCCTTGACTGTGTTTTGAATACATCATCGACTCCATCTTTATTTGCAGTGCTGACACATGTGGGCAGCAGAACATGCAAAGATGCACATAAATGTGGTTTTGGTTTATACAACAGTGTGAACAACAAAACGGAATGCGTGAGTAAGGTTATTCAGATACAGTGGTACCCCGGGATACGAATGCGCCGCCTTACGAAATTTCCGGGTTACGAAAAAAATCCATTAAAAAAAACTGTTCCGGGTTACGAAGGTTATTTCGGGTTACGAAAAATTTTTTGGTGCTTTTCGGCGCTTTTTCGCACGAAATCGCGGCTTTTCCCCATTAGCGCCTATGGCATTTCGGCTTGCGAATGCTTTTCGGGTTACGAAAGCGGCGGCGGAACGAATTAATTTCGTAACCCGAGGCACCACTGTAGTGGTGCTAACAAAAACAGTGTCTGAATAACCCCTAGGAACCTTCACAAACTGAAAACTCTGGGGTTGACATTTCTTTTAGGTGAGTTATATAAAGACTGGAGTCATATATCAATGGAGGCCATTAAGGTACAATGAAAAGATTTTGACAACTGACATGATATAATAATAATAATAATAATAATAATAATAATAATAATAATAATATTTATTTATATACCGCCCTATGGCAAACCAATCCGGGCGGTTGACAACAGTAAAATATAAAATATAACAATTAAAAACACTTTATCCCTCCCCCCCTTAAGACAATATTAAACAGTATAACATATTAAAAACACAACATCAAGCATAAAAACAGCAATTTAAAGCCTAATATCCCTCTGTTGATCCTCGACCATCACTGAGATGGGGCCACGGGAGGAATGAGGGAATCAGGGAACCTGGGCTGGGATGGTTAGTCTGGAAAGGCCTGCCGGAAGAGATCCGTCTTGACCGCTTTTTTAAAGCTGTCTAATGATGTTATCTGACGGATCTCATCTGGCAGGTTGTTCCAGAGTTTGGGGGCAACAGCAGAGAACGCCCTCTGGGAGGTCGCCGCAAGCCTAGATTTTAAAGGCTGCAGTAAGTTCTTCCCAGAGGACCGGAGAGCGCGGGGAGGATTGTACGGGAGGAGGCGGTCCCTGAGATAGCTTGGACCCAAGCCATTTAGGGCTTTAAAGGTGATAGATAACCAGCACCTTGTACTGGGCCCGGAAGCTGATAGGCAGCCAGTGGAGGGACCTCAAAACCAGAGTAATGTGGTCCCTCCTAGATGTTCCTGAGACAAGCCTGGCTGCCATGTTTTGAACCAGCTGTAATTTCCGAGTCAAGCACAGGGGTAGCCCCATGTAGAGTGCATTACAGAAGTCAAGGCGTGAGGTTACCAGCGCGTGCACAACCGTCTCGAGATCCCTTACTTCCAGAAAAGGGGGCAGCTGGCGTATCAGCCGAAGCTGATAACAGGCACTCCTGACCTATTTGAGTAGTCCCCTAGCTTGCCTGCCAGAGAAACTCCCATACTAATAGCTGATGTGCACAATGCAAATACATGCTATTGCTGCCACACACGCTATTATACACACTCACAATGAAAAAAGGATAAGAAAAAAATATCTGAAGAGAAAGGAATTATGCTTAATTTAGTAAAGTATTAGCATTTCAGCTAAACACAGAATCTGTACTATAATTAATTTATTAAAAAAACAAATAATATTTATTAATAATTTTCAAAAGTTAAAAAGCCAACATGTATATACAGCAGTGGTGTTCTTGCACCCGGTTTCACCTGAGACAGGGATGGGGTGGGGTGAGGCTAGCAGGGGCAGAGCTTCCAGGAGGGGGAGGTCTCTAGGGTCTTCCAGGGCAGGGCTTCCGGTGGGTTTCCAGTGGTGGGGCTTCCACTCCCCATGCTGGAAATGGCATACACTCCCTCTCCCCATGTCAGAAAAGGATAGGATGGGGTGTCCGTCCCCTTCATGTGCTCCATCACCCTCTGCTCTGTTCTATGCCCCCCATGCACCCTGCTTCACATCCCATGCACACTCCATCTCCATGTGCAGTCCCATCCTTTTCCTCTTCAGGAAAAGGACAGGGCTGCAAATGGGGACAGAGTGTGCACGGGACATGGAGCTGCACAGGTGGCAGGGCATGGAGCAGTGCGTGGTGTGATGGAATGTGTGTGAGGGGGACGGAACATGGGGGATGATGTCAGGGGGCTGACTGGGTGTCACCCCTTCCGTGGGTGCCACCCAGTGCAGTCTCACCCCCAACACCTCCCCCAGTGACACTACTGATATGCAGACTGTCACAAACAAAAACATGAAGAAAATAGAAACAGATGGAGGGAAAATAGAGAAGAGAAAAAGAAAACAAAAACAAAACAAAAATAGGAGTGGAGGAACAGAGCCAGGAAAAAGAAGGAAAATAAATGTTTAAAAATCCATCCAAATAGTCTTTACAAGTGAAAGCAAACCTTTTCAGGGCCAAGCGCCCAAATGATAAGGCGTTCCGGCACTGGGTCTTACCTGGGTGTCATAGAAGTAATAGAATCATAGAGTTGGAAGAGTCTACAAGCATCATCCAGTCCAACCCCCGGCCCCAGCCATGTAGGAACTCACAATCAAAGCATCCCTGACAGATGGCCATCTTTTTTATTTTTGCTGTTCCCCACATTTCCTCTTAATGAGATATATATACAGAGAGAGTCTGAGTCCATTTCATCAAATGCATGGGATGAAGCCTATCTATTAGTTTTACTGCTAAGGCTCGTGTGTGTGTGTGTATTTATGTACACACACACACACACACACACACACTAGAGCCTTAGCAGACAAACCAATAGATTCCTGCACTCTGAAAAATCATCCATTCACCGATACACACATTGCTCAATTTCAATTTGGGTTGATGCTTCAAAAGTAGAGGAAGGGAATCAGTAGAAGCTTTCCCTAAATTGGTTAGGCTTTGGATGAAGGTTGATCTTTCCCACAACAGGAACCTACTGCTTTTGTGGTAAGGTGCACAGCTAGAGACTGATATTGTTGTTGTTGTTGTTGTTATTAAAAAATCTAGATTTATAACGCTAAAATTGTAAAAGTGACATTTTGATGTGACTTGCCCAAGGTCACCCAACAGGTTTCATGCCCAAACTGGGAATCGACCCCTGGTACCCAGAGTCATGCTTCAACACTCAAACCTCTGTGTTGTATTGGCTCATAAAGAAGAATAAATAAGCAAAACTAAATGGTGTAATATAAATTTGCACAAATAACCAGTCTGAATGAGTCCTACTTTGCATTGTCAGGGATGGGGGGATACAAGGAACTGGGAAGAGCTTGGGTGGACTCTTTCTTTGGAGGTCTTTAAACAATGAATACATGGCCATTTCTCAGGAATGCTTTAGTTGTATGTGCTTGTATGGCAGGGAGCTGGACTAGTTGGCCCTCTTGGTCTCTTTCAGTTTAATGATTCTATGGTTTACAGCTGCTGAACAAGAATTTATATGCTGTTCTAATTATTATCAGACTTGGACTGAATAAAGTTTAAGACTGGCTTTCTCAACAGATGCATTATTTAATCATGCTTTGTCAATTAAATAACAGTTGGCAGGAGGACACACCCAACCTTTTCTGAAGCTTTGAAATTGATCTGTTTTATGTTTGCTTAGCATTGAGACATGCCTATATCCTGCATTGCGAGTGATCTTCTGGCCTCACTTTCTAATAGCATTTCTCACCTATCCCACATCAGCCTCTGAAAAATGTATGGAGATCCGTGGCCCTTCCACCTGCAGCCTGGACTAGGATCTTAAAGAAAGATTTACCAGTGGATTATGCTAATTGTATAAACTGAATACTCTCCCTTTGCAGTACAAGTTGCCCTCCATATCCACTGATTCTTTATCCATGGATTTAGCCATCTATGGCTTGAAAAATATTCATAAAAATGTAAATTCCAAAAAGCAAGCCTTGATTTTGCCTCTTTATATATGAAACTGCATTTTTCCTGCACCACTGTATGTAATGGGACTTAAGCATTCACGGATTTCGGTATCCCTGGGAGGTCCTGGAATCAAACCCTAGATACCAAGGGCCCACTGTACATTTAAAGCAGAGTTTGGAAAAATAAGCCAAAATTTGATCAGAGATTGTAGCAGCTGTAGCTCTACAAGTAACTTCTCCAGGTACTTCAAGGACGCTCAAAGCTGTATTCTAGCAGCACAGAACCTGTTCTTTTACTTTCTTTGTTTCTTGTTATAAGGTTGCTATTAAAGTAATGAAAGCAATACCAGTAAACAGAGTAGTACAGTAATCCCATAGCTAATCTACTGAATTTGACATTTATGGAGCTGTTTCCTTTTGTGACGTTTTTCATGGGCACAGCATACTCTTTTAAAATATTCTGCAAGACAAAGTAAATTGACCTTCTAACATCTAGTATAGCCTGGAAAAAATGTACCTCTCACATTCATAAAGAACAGCAGGTGGACCTTGAAGTATGTTTGATTTTTCTGACATATCCCTTTATGCACATGTGCATTTGTATAGGAAGGATATGCTTTAAGCATAGGGTGGGGCCCTTCTGTTTACTGAATTCCAGCTGGATGATAGCCAGTGGTTCACCTTCTTACCAACCTTCTGTACCATGGCTGCCTGGCCATATCCTCCATGCCATTTGCCCTTCATCTTCTGATGGGCAGAGAGCATCCTTCTGATGGGCAGCTAATTTAGTTTTTGCATGACCCCCAGTCCTTAAAACCAGTGGTAGCTATCTGGCAGTTTTAACTATTTGCAGGTAACATGTTCTTGGTTAATCCCAGATTGGGTAGTAGACCTGTTCAATAAATTGTTGAATGATGAGTCAACATGCAGGTAAATCCCACTGATTTAATACATCTACTCTAGTCAGACCTAACAACAGAATTTAGGCCTATGGGTTGCATTAGCGTTTTTTGCTTGTGTGTTTACTGTTTCTACCTGCTCTACATTGCATCAAAGGTCCTGACATGAGTGCCAGTAAATGTTTCAAATCAACATTAAGGCATATGGCCTGAATGCGTGCTCTGCTCCTTAATTTCTGTGCCACAGGCTACAGTTCAGTGCTTAGAGAAAAAGTACAGTCATCCATAAATACGTTTTTTTTAATCCACAGATTCAAGCGTCCACAGCTTGAATATTCCAAAAAGCAAAGCTTGATTTTTGCCATTTTATAAAAGGGACATCATTTGACTATGCCATTGTATTTAATGGGACTTGAGCATGTATGGATTTTTCCATGGGGGTCTTGGAACCAAACCCCAGCAAATACCAGGGTCCCACTGTATTCCATGGCCACTAAATGAGTGTGTGCATTTTGCTTTTCTTTCACTCACAGGAGTTTCCCTTCCCACTGTTGTGTGCCTTGAAGTAATTTCTGACTTATGTCAAACCTAAGTCAGAAAACCTATCATCGGGTTTTCTTGGGAAGTTTCTTGAAAGGATTTTTTTGCTATGTTTGAGGCTGAGAGACTGTGCTTTGCCCAAGATCACCCAGTGGGTTTGCATGGCCCAGCCATATATTCTAGCCATGGAATTCAAACCTTGGTCTCTGTAGTCGAAGTCTAACATTCAAACCACTATGCCTGCTAATATTTCCCTCCTGTGCATGGCTGGTGCAGTTTTGGTTATAAAAGGAAGTTCGCAGCCCCCATAGTAGAGGGAATTATGCTAGCATTTCCCTATTTTCATCTGAGAAAAGGTGGGGAAACATAGGATTTACCCAGCAAAGCAGATGAGGCACATCTACGTACCACTAGAGGTCTCACTTTACAAGGATATTTTTCCCCCTTTCACATTCGGTTCCTGGAGTTTGCTTTTTCTCTTTGCAGAACAGTGCTCAGTTCTTGCCATCAGCTGAGAAACTCTTGCAAATTTAGCAAGAAGAAACTTGCTGCCCAAGGTAAGATACAGCAAAACTAAACCATTTCTGAGTTTCTCCTCCAAAGCAAAGTAAATGGTTTGAACAGCTGGGGAATGTCAGGAAAAAAATAACATGAACTTTGCTCAAGGTTTGCCAAATCAACATTGGACAAATTATGAACGCTTTGGCTCTGTCATGTCCGAAATCAAAAGCTTCTTTTATATTCTATGACACTATGAAACGCTGAGGTGACCAGATGTCCTCCTAACCAGAAATTAGGACAAGGCACTGCAAAATGTAGGATATTCCAGGAAAATGTAGGATGTGCCCAAATCAAAGCTAAAAACACTCATATAAATAGAAATTCATACTTCTTAGACAAGTTTAAATGGAGGACATTTTGGAATTCCTCCTGGACAGAAGGCTGAAATAAAGGGCATGTCCTGATGAAGGAGGATGTCTGGTCACCCTGTGTGAGAGCCAGTAGTTTGAGTGATTTGAGCTTTGGACTATGACTCTGGATCCTGGTTCAGCTATGTAAATCCACTGGGCTACCTTGGGCAACTCACACTCACTCAGCCTCAGAGGATGGTGATGGCAAACTCCTTCTGAAGAAATTTGCCAAGAAAACCCTATGAGAGGTTTGCCTTAGGGTTGCCATATGTCAGAAGCTACTTGAAGGCACACAACGTTAAATTCTAGAGACAGTAAATAGGAGGTGTCCTATAAATTAATGGATGTCTGACAATCCTGAGCAGTGACATATACAGACCTCCTGACCAGCTGCTTATTTTAAACAAGGAGATACTGTGGGTCCTTGATATCCTCTGTGATTGTGAACCTTTTAGGGGCCGAGTGCCCAAACTGCTACCCGAAACCTACTTATTTATTGCAAAGTGCCATGTCCCTCCGGCTTCTAGTAACAAACTCTGGCAAACTCTGTGCTGGGTTGATGGCATATGTGCCCACAGAGAGGGCTCTGAGTGCCACCTCTGGCACGCGTGCCATAGGTTCGCCATCACTGCCCTAGGGTCACCCAGTGGGTTTCATTGCTGAGCTGGGAAATGAACCGTGGTCTCCAGAGTCATAGTTTAACACTCAAATACATATTTTAGTGTTCAAGGTGTCAGATGACTATTGCTCTGAATTATTTTCTGTAGTTTTTACTGGAGTCAAACAGTCAGCCCAAATTAAGCAGGTGCACCTAAAGCCAAACCTGAGACCCAGCATGGTATAGTGGTTTGAACCTTGGACTACGGCTCTGGAGACCAGGGTTCAAATTTCCACTTGGCCATGGAAACCCCCTTTGGTCCAAAACACACTGCAGAAATAATCCAGTTTGAGACTGCTTTAACTACCCTGGCTCAGTGTTAGGGAATCTTGGGAACTGTAGTTTATTGTGGCACCAGAGCTCCCTGATAGGAAATGCTCAATGTCTCACAGAACTACAGTTCCCAGAAATCCTTAGCACTGAGCCAGGGCAGTTAAAGCAGTCTCAAACTGGATTATTCCTGCAGTCTGTTTTGGACCCTTGGCAAGTCATAGCCTCTCAGTCTCAGAGGAAGACAAGAGCACACTCACCTTAGAGTCACCATAAGTCAAAAGTGACTTAGAGGCGCACTGCCACGAGACCAAACTTATCACGGGCTTTTCTTGGCAAGGTTTGTTCAGAGCCTGGGGTCTATTCATTTTGAATTATATATTTTATTTAAGCAGCCATAAAAACCACCCTGATATATAATCGATATCAGGGTGGTTTTTATGGAACAGGTGGGTTTTTAGTTAGGCTTTCAACTTTTGTATATTTTTAATGGGAACTTATATTGTTGTAGATTATTTTAATGGCTTTGAATTTCATTGAGGTTTTTTTTTAAAAAATTATCTGTGAACATACAAAAGGCAGAATGCAAATTAAATGAATAAATATTCAGAGGAGGTTTTCCTTTGCCTTCCTCTGAGGCCGAGAGAGTGTGACTTGCTTAAGGTCACCCAGTGGGATTCCATGATCAAGGGGAGATTTGAACCCTGGGCTCCCGAGTCATGATCCAACACACAAACCACTATACACTATGGCCCCATACAGACAGGCCAAAATAAAAATGCTTTGGGTCACAGTGGAGGTATGGTATTTGAATGATGCATGCGTCCTAAGAGTCCAGAAGTCGCACCAAAGCCATGCTCCATCCCTAAGGACTGGAGCGTGGCTTTGGTGTGGCTTCTGGACTCTTAGGACGCATGCATCATTGAAACATCATACCTCCACTGTGACTCAAAGCAGCTTTATTTTGGCTGTCGGTAACAGGCTATGGATACTAAGAGTCTGGAAACCACACCAAATCCACGATCTTGTACTAAGGACTGGAGTGCAGCTTTGGTGCAACTTCTGGACTCTTAGAACACATGCATCCTTTAAACAGTATACCTCCAAAGTGACTCAAAGCAGCTTTGGTTTGGCCTGTCTGTATGGGGCCTATATACAGTAGTCTCAAATTGTCACAGCTGTTTTATTTTCTGTATTGTTAATTGCCAACCATCAAACCATGCTGTTTCTCTCTTAATAGGACATACAGTTTGTTGTTGTTGTTGTTGTTGCTGCTGCTGCTGTGTGTCTTCAAGTCATTTCCAACTTATGGCGCCTAAGGCAAACCTATAATTGTGGGGTTTTCTTAGCAAGGTTTGTTCAGAGGAGGTTTGCCATTGCCATCCACTGAGGCTGAAAAAGTGTGACTTGCCCAAGTTCACCCAGTGGGTCTCAGTGTCTGAGCAGAGATTTGAACCCTAGTCTCCCAGAGTGGTAGTCAAACCACTACGTCACCCTGCCTCTCTCTTAATAAGGCAGTTTGTTGTTGTTGTTGTTGTTGTTGTTGTTGTGTGCCTTCAAGTCATTTCTGAGTTACATGGTGACCCTAAGGTGAACCTATCATGGGTTTTCTTGGCAAGACTTGTTCAGCCTTTGCCATCCTCTGAGGCTGAGAGAGTGTGGCTTGCACAAGGTCACCCAGTGGGTTTCCCTGGCCAAGCCAAGATTTGAACCCTGGTCTCCAGGGTTGTAGTCCAGCGCTCAAACCACAACGCTACACGGGCCTTTGCCACCAGGAGGCTGAGAAAGTGTGGCTTGCTTGTTGTTGTGTGCCTTCAGGTTGTCCCCTGCTTATGGAGACCCTAAGATACTCTCTGGAACAGGGTTTTTGTGGCAAGATTTGTTCATTGGCCCTTGCCACCTTCTGAGGCTGAGAGAGTGGGGGTTTTATGACTGGATGAGATTTGAACCCTGGTCTCTAGAGCGGTGGTCAAACCACTACACCACACTGCCCCTCTTAATGGTATATTCAGTTTGTTGTTGTGTGCCTTTAAGTAGTTTCTCACTTATGTGGGTCTACCATAAGGCCAACTTATGAAGATTTTTTTTTCATGGCAAGATGTGTTCTGAAGCTGAGAGAGTGTGACTACTTGGCCAAGGCATGATAGATATACAGGCTCAAATTCCCAAGAGAAGCAGGGCTTGTTGTTGTTTGTGTTGGGGAGGAGGAAGGAGGTGTAATTAGAATCCTCTTCCCTCCACTAAGAAGCCTGAATCCTCTATTTATACTGTCAATACACACAAAGAACGCAACGGGCGGTTGGAAGGCCTCGAGGCTACTGAGCATGCGCGGCCTCTTATCGGCTCTCCCTTCGGAGTTGTTACGGGGAGGGCGAGGCAGGATCGGATTGCCAAGCCGAGCGCGTGAGCGGGGGGCGTGGCCTACGGGGGGCGGAGTCGGATTCTCAAGCGCGTAAGCGGAGGGCGTGGCGGGATCGGATTGTCAAGCGCGTGAGCAGGGGGCGTGGCCTGAGGGGGCGTGGCCTTCGTCGCAGTTGGACCCGTAGCCCAGTTGAAGGCAGACCGCTCCAGGCGGGCGACAGAGAAGGACGTTTTTGCAGACGTCTCCAGGAGTTGTTCTGCCTGCTGGGGCTCTGCTCGTTGGGACCCGTCCTGGATGCTGCAGAGCTGATGCGTGGGTGTATATACAGATATATATATATATGTGTGTGTGTGTGTGTAAATATATATATATGTACCTACACGCACATATAGGGGGTATATGTGTGTGTGTTTTTTTCCTCTCTCTCTATATATAGGTGTGTATAGATATGTGGGGGAGTGTATGTATATAGGTGTGTGTCTATAGTTTCCATGTAGGTGGGTATGAAATTATGTATGTAGATATACACACATGGGGTATACTGTATGTGTGTATTTGTATGTAGATATGTATGTGTCGAATTATTTTTGTATAGATCTATCTGGGGGAGTGTAGGTGTATAGGTGTGTGTCTATAGTTTGTATGTAGGTGTGTATGAAACTGTGTATATATATATATACACACACACACACACAAACGTGTGTGGCTATATATGTGTATTTCAGTGTAGAT
>NC_056523.1:218684402-218704998 GCF_019175285.1 Sceloporus undulatus
AAACCCACTGGGTGACCTTGGGTGAGTCTCACTCTCTCAGCCTCAAGGGAAGGCAACGGCAAACCTCTGAACAAATCTTGCCAAGAAAACTCCATGATATCTTCATTTCAGGGTTGTCATAAGTCACAAACTACTTGAAGGCCCACAACAACAACAGTGATTAAGCTTTATATATTGGCCTGTTACAGACTGCCAAAATAAAGCTGCTTTGGGTCTCTTTGGAGGTATGCTATTTAAATGATGCATGGGTCCTAAGAGTCCGGAGGTCGCCCCAAAGCCACACTCCATTCCTAAGCACTGGAGTGCAGCTCTGGTGCAGCTTCTGGATTCTTAGGATGCATACATCATTTAAACAGCATACCTCCAAAGAGACCCGAAGCAGCTTTATTTTGGCAGTCTGTAACAGGTCATTATATCTTATTTGGGATAACAAAGCAGTTTTGCCGGTGTGTGTGTGTGTGTGTGTGTGTGTGTGTAAAATGGGAGACCGCCAATGAGTACCAGGTGGTTTAGGCTATATTTCTGAGGAAGGACCTGGCCAAACCACCTTTTGAGTATACCTTGTCAAAGAAAACCCTCTGAGATTCATGGAGCTGCCGTAAATTGACAGGCAACTTGCAGGCACATAAACTCACAAACAAAACATAGGGTGGCTGTCTCAACCTGTACCTTTCCTTTCAGATATTTGTGTTCATCTATCCTGCAGATTTCTGAGATGATCATAAAATGGTTATATACTCTATTTTGTTCTATACAAGTAGCTATATTTCTCTTGTAGTCTATAGATGTTGTACACTTGAATGCTTACATCCATAATGATAGAGAGAACTGAATGTGGATAGCATTAAAATTGGTGTCCCCTGTATAAAGCAGAATTGAGTAGAAGATGTAGAATTTTCTCCTGGAGCATGTTAACTGTCATGACTCAGAAGGGTGTGCTTCCTGTTTGCTTTTTATGATATAGTCTTCTTACACTCACCAGCAAATAAGGGAGCTGTTTGAATATTTGAACTGAAAGTTTATCATATTCAGAGCAGTTAAGGGCTTGGTAATTTTTTGCACAGAATTGCCTTACGTAGAAATTATTGCTACTGTTGTAAAGGTGCCGTATATTAATTTGTCACACCAAGTACATGTAACTAACATTTGCACATTCTTGTCCTGTTTACCCTGCTGTCATTTTTTCTTCTATAGGCGGCTTGGAGCAGACATAGTTTTCTAATTTCTTCGGTAAAGCATCACCTACATGAATGCCACCAAATAATCTCTTTATCGTTTCATTGTGCAATGGTGGCACAACAGTAGAACCCTATCATAACTAATAGTTAAATATTAAACCCTTGTTGAAAATATCTGGAAATACTAGTATTTAAATGTAGAAAAAGTTGTATTAATAGGTAGATTGTGGTATTCTATATAAAGGTAAAGGTAGCCCTTGACATGAATGTCCAGTCATAACCAACTGTAGGGGGTGTTGCTTATCCCTGTTTCTAAGCTGAAGAGGCAGCATTGTCTAAGGACTGCTCTGGTGTTCATGTGGCCAGCAGAACTGCACCAAATGTTACCTTCCCACTTAAGTGGTAGCTATCTATCTACATGCATTTGCATTCTTTTGAACTGCTAGGTTGGCAGAAGCTGGGACTAGTGATGGGAGCTCACCCCATCATGCGGCACTCAGGCCTCGAACTGCCAACTTTCCAACCTTCCAATCATCAGAATTGAGGTCTTAGGGGTTGTACAGACAGGCCCAAAGGGGCAGCATGCAGCCACCCTTTTACAGCCAGATCTGCATGCTGCGGCCCCAATCTGGCCTTTGCAGGGCACAAAAAGGAGCCGCAAACAGACTAGTTAGATAGGAAGATTTAGGAAGACATCTACAAAATTAAGGAAGAGTTATTGTAACCTGGTGGCTGAGAGGCCTTTGGAGGCTGGTCATTTAGTGGAAAGTCCACTAGCAGCACAACACACATGCTACAAGAGAGTCCTAGGGAGGAAGGTCCACCAAATGTTTATTCTGCTTCTGGTGGCCTTGGGTAGCAGGATCAGGGTGTGTTGTTGCAAATCCTGTGGATTAAGAGGATGAAAGGTCCCTGACATGCCTAGAAAAACTGCTTGATATTATCCAGATGTTATTTTGTCCCATTAGGATCAGTGGGAACCACCCACATGCCTCTCCCCGTCAGTAGTGTACTGACAAACATATGGATTTGATGGATCGTCTGCTGCAGATATCCTTACAGGGAGTACTGTAATTTAACTGCTACAGTTTACTGGATCTCTAAGACTGAGACACTCTTTAATCATAACCCCTTCCAAAAATTGTGGGTCCTTGGTATCTGCTTTGATTCCAGGACATCCTGAGGATGCCAGAATCTGTGAATGCTCAAGTCCTGTTCTGTACAGTGGGTTAGTAAAATGGTGTTCCTTATATAAAATGACAAAATCAAGGTTTGCTTTTTAGAATTTATATTTTTTGGAATATTTTCAATGTGTGGATGCTTGAATCTATGGATAAAGAATATGTGGAAATGGCGAGCCAACTGTAAATTGAAATTAAATGACCTGCCTTTAGAAGAGCTTACCTATCAGGTGCCCTTAAAAGTCTCCTGCCATGAATATGAAAGTTAGTTAAATGTGGTTAGTGTTATTGAGGTTGCAGGTCCCATTCTGCTGTAGTTCATGCCATGAGCCAGAGTTAGAGAACTCTGGGAATGTAATGGGGAATACATATATTGAAGAAGGACTGTGGTTGGGGTTATGTCTTTCATGAATGCTCAAATGTTAAACTGTTGTTGTATTTGCCATGGTTTATTGGTTATTATGATGTTTGCCCATTAGGATGCCTAATGTTTAATTCAATGGATATGGAATGTGTTTGGAGAATTAACTATATTAAAGATGCTGTTTGTTCTGATGGATTAACTGGCTTTGGCTTTTAAATCCTGGATGGTTTGGATGCCTGTTTACTGTATATCAGAAAAGATGACTCGATAGATGCTAGAAATGTATATGATGACAATGGTTACTGTATAGATCAATGTGAGAATATGTTAGAGTTTGATTAAAAGAATGCTCTGTGTTAAGGTAATATCTTAGTTATTCCAGGGTAGGGCAAGGTCTTGGGAAACTGAAATTATGTGTGAGGCAGCAGGTACAATGCTGTCGTAGTGAGAAGAGGAAACTGTTTATGGTTGTAGACATCTGGAGTCTGTCTTGGGGAGGTGAGAACAGAGAAAGCAATCTATGTGAAAGAATGCAATATTTGGGAATTATAGCACAAAAGTGATTGGGAAACTGGTGGGAAAGTTGGTTGAGTGGGAAATTTTGGCGCGAACTGACCAATGGTTGCGATGATGTGATTGTCCCCCCACCGAGTTGAACTGTATAAAAATGTATGTACCTCAACATGCCTCAGAGCTGACAATATTCTAAAGTCATTTAGTTGTCTGTTATTCTGTGGCTTCTTTTCTTTAATAAATTGTTCTGAGAAATACTGGTTATTACTGAGAGAAGATCTTGCTTAACAGCGAACCTTGACACTAGCCAAGAGAATTGGCTTGTACAGAGATGCAACATGTAGTAGACAGTTCTCTCTCTGCCAGTGGATATCCTGGTCCACCAAAGCTTATTCATTTATTTAATGCTTTATTTTGCTATACCCTTTCTGTTCTATTATACACCTTTGGTTTTGTGGACACTGCTAGAGAGTTCCTTAATAAGCATGCATCCAGAGAGATAGATTAAGAATATAGAAAACTGTCTTATTCAGAGCTAGACCACTGAGCTGTCTGGGCAGCGACTCTTGAATGGCATCAGCTCTCCTGAGTTTTAAGTAGGATACTTTCCTGCCCTGACCGAAAGATCCCTAGTAATCCCTGGTGGGTTCCCCCCTTCAGTTACTAACTAGGCCAGACCATTCTTTGCTTCTGAAATGAGGCAATAACTAATAACTTTTTGTGTTCACGGTGGTAGGTGGTAAGAGTTGTGGAGAGGGTCTTTGGACTCATTACTGCAGAAATTCATTCAAAAAGGACAAATCAGCCATGCCTCACATTCTACTATGTTCTACTAATTAATTCTACTAATTCTACTAATTAATATGAAAAGGCTGACTTGGAGGCACAGGGAGACTGACAATGACTGTGTAGAAGGTTCTTCCAGTCAACAAGTTTAATTTCTGGGAATAAAGGCTGTTTTACTGTTTTCTTTCATAAAGTAAATTCTGTTTGTATTGGTTATCCTGGAAGGGTACTTTCTGAGAAAAAAGATACTTGCACTAAACCTGGTAAGTTACTTTTGTAGATGTGTGGGTTTTTTCTTCATCAGATTTAGCATTTAGGAGAGTTCTTAGCAGGGCTGGGGAGTAGAAGTAAAGGAGTAAGAGGTTTCTACAGGAGTAGGAATAAGGCATAACCAGCCTTGCAAAGCAACCAGGACTTTTCCCTAGGGCTGGGGAGTAGGGGTAGGAGTTGGAGTAAAGAAGTAAAGAAGTAAGAGATTTTTTATAGGATTAGGAGTTATATTAAGAAAAAATATCTTACTCCAGAGTAGGACAAGGAGTAACCTCAAAATCCCCACTTCTCCCCAGTCTAAGCCTAGCATCAGTTGAATTCCAATAAGGTTTTGCAGAGCTCCTGCTTTTATGGCTTCTTCTGTAATATTGGTCTGCTGTCAGTCCTTCAAGCAGAACTTAGAAATAACTACTCATAAATAGCAAGTAATAATTCTTTCTTCTAATAACTAAGGCATAGTACAGTCTGTTCTTATTAAACAGGAGATGATGTTACTCATTTAGTAGTGTAACAGCTTTTACTTACTTTTATATTACAGTGTGTGTGGCCTCATTACCTTAGTGCATTTTCCCTCACAGGTTGGCATCCAGATGTTTTAGAAAGGTAGCTAAGAAGTAACTATTGAAAGGAGTTGGGAATAATGAGAAAATAATGAGTTGCTGTACTTTAAAAATTACAACTATAGTGGTAACCAATTACTTTGAAGGAGACCTTGAGACTCTTAGCTACGTAAGTACAGTATGTTTTAAAACAAAATTTTCAGATTTGCTTTCAGAAGCTCAAGATGATGTAGAGATGAAGATTGTATATTGTCCTCTCACTAGATTAGGCTAGATTAAGACATTATGAATGTCATGCACAAGTGAGGATTTGAACTCAGGCGTCTGTGTTTTATTCAGCACTACTCTGTACCATCTCAGGACCCTTCTTTGGAATGGCTGGCAAGGCCTTTTGCTTATATAATGCAGATTGCTTGTTCAGTTAGCTACCCAAACAGCTTTTTGTCTTGGACTAGACTGCTTGGCACTGTGACATTGCTGACTTGTCCTTCTTTGTACTGGTTATTTAGTCTCAAAAATGATATTTCTTGCACGTTAATGGAACAGGTCCGAAAAGGAGAAATAATTCTGACTTCTAGCTTAAAACTCAAATATTTTCTTTTAACAGGTGAAAATGCAGGAAGCCGATCGAGTAGCCAAAATACTCCGCTCTATTCTCCAGTCACATAAAAACGGAGTGCCATTTTATCGTTTGCAAGGGGAATATAAATCTTTCACGGGTGATGTGATTCCTTTTAAGCAGCTGGGGCATTCTAGTCTGGAAGAATATCTGAAAAGTATTCCTGGATTTGTTAGGTTTGAAGCTGGTAAAAGTGGTGAGGTAAGAAATCCAGTCACGTTTGTTCTGAGTGTGTGCTGGCCGTAAACTTCTATAGAACTTTGAAATCCACTTGGACGCAAGGGTTTGGCTCTTTTAATATAAGACATACTTGTCTCAAGGCCCTTGTGCCTAGTAGTGAGTTATTTGGAGAAAGCTGTCCTGTTACAGTGATCTTGAGCTGTTTGTGTGGCTTTTAATGTCTTGTAGTTTTCATCTTCATCAAATATTGGGGTCCAAGCTAAAACACAAACATGCTTCCATTTTTCTTGCTTTCCTTGGATTTTAAAGATTGTGGTGTTTATGTTTTAATGGCATTGATCCAGCTTATGTTGAGGTGTGGAGAATGTGTGCATGTTATATTAACTTTCAGCTGCATGCTAGACCTTTATTTTTCCTTGCATGTAGTGAGTGTAATCTAGATTCACCCACCCACCCATTTGTAAGGTTTTACTTTACAAAGTAAAGTAAAGTGAAGTACTGGCTGCCACTATGCTTCCAGTCTCAGTTCATGGTAGAATATCCTTCTTTTGGAGGTTTACTTAACATGGCACCAAGGCTAGCCTCATTTTGGTGGCAAGTAAAAACATGGTGTTGCAGGCACATGGTTTTAAACTGTTCTGTCTTTTTAAATTTATTTTAATCCTGTTAAATTGTTTTATATTCTGTTTAAATTGATTTTAGTCTTTTAAATTGTTCTAAACTTTTTCAATGATCCTTTATGCTGCTCTGAGAACCTAAAATGTAGAGAAGGATCTGAATGTTTTAATCATTTTTAAAATAAGTAGACTTTAGCACTGAGACTCATGTTTAAGAACAGTGTCTTCAAGTGTCGTGGCAAAAAGGTTCACCTTGTACTATTTATTCCCTGTGCCTTCAGTGCTTATGTTGGGCCAGCTGCACAATTAGTTCAGATTCCTCACTTAATGCATGAGTGCATTAACTTGCATACATAGTTCAGCATATTCCAGTCCTAATGCAAAGAGGCTGATTCGTTTAACACGTGTTCCCCATGACTGTGACCATATAAAGCAATTGGTAAATAGAAAATTTCTAACCTTTCGTTTTGAGCAGGTGATTTGCTGTGCTGTTGTTTGCGAAGAGACTGCAGGGATTGCTCAACTAGTAGCCTGCCAGAGAACCTCCAAAAGGAAATCAAGCCGGGAAGTGAACTGTAGGATGAGGCTGAAGCAAACTGCTCCACTTGCCTCAGTAGGTAAGTTTATCAGCTACAAAATACTGAACTGGTACATGCTGAATTAATCAACTTTGCACTAAGCACTGGCAGAGTTTCTCTATTGTAGTGATTCTGCTGACTTCAAATGGGCTGTTTATCCTTTGGGGTCATTTATAGTGCAGGGCAGTCTGGCTATTTTTATGTGCCTTGCAATTTTGTGTAAAAATGGTAATGTCCAAAAAAAGAAGGGACAGAGAATTCTTCCAGACAAAATATACTAAGGCCTGTTACAGACTGCCAAAATAAAGCTGCTTCGGGTCTCTTTGGAGGTATGCTATTTAAATGATGCATGGGTCCTAAGAGTCCGGAAGTCGCACCAAAGCCACACTCCATTCCTAAGCACCGGAGTGCAGCTTTGGTGCAGCTTCTGGATTCTTAGGACCCATGCATCATTTAAACAGCATACCTGTACCTCCAAAGAGACCCGAAGCAGCTTTATTTTGGCAGTCTGTAACAGGCCTCGATTAACTGTACTGTATACATTTCATTAAGACTAAAAAACCTGTAAATTAGCCTGTTCTCACTAATCCTGATTGAAGGTATGTATTGTTTAAAATGCTGATTTTTTTGCAAAGATGTAAATTTCACCCCAAGAATTATCATATATAAATATCTAAAGCTGCAACTCCACAGACAAATGGCAAATATTGGTAAAGTTCAGGACTTCTCTTAAGTTGCTTCAAAACCACATATAAACTGAAAATGCAACTTAGCATTTCATATTTCATTCTGTTGTGTCATAGGCAAGCCAAAAGGCACATTAAGACAACCAGGATTCGTGAATGTGGCAGAGGAAGGCAGGAGACCTCTGTTACCAATGCTGAGAAATAAAGGAAGCTATGTAGGTGTTCGGCCTGGTATGAGCACTGCACCATATCCTCTGTCTCCCGAATATGTGATGGCTGCACCAAAGGAATTCGTAATACAAGGACACATGACTGTGAACAGGTGAGCATTGTCTCATTAGAAAACTTGCTAGCCATACTGTGGCTAATATGACACTTTAGAGTTGTCTAGGTCCAAAGGGAAAATCTCTTAAATACAAACTTTATCAACAGGTAAAATTGCTGCTGAACTATTTGAAAGATAGACGTATTTCCCCTATTTTTTTCTTCTGAATAGTTGGTTTTGTTGTTATACTTTAAACAGAATACTTGCCTGCAAAGCAATGGATAACTAATTACTATAGTAGTCTGTTTTAAACACATTGTGCCTGTACTGTGGTAAAAGTCCAAGAGATATGATTTGAAGGCCTTATCAATAATAGTGTGGTGCTTGCATATATGTTGATGTCTAGACAAGGGCAGGGCAACTTCAGGAGTTGAAACATTAGCTCCACTTGTAGATTGAAAGTAACTTTGTTACTTAAGGAACATAAAATAATTTTACATTACGTATAACTTGGTTTGGGATACAGTTATCATGTTTGATATGTTAAAAGTACATTCATCCCTCCACATTCGCTAGGGTTAGGGGCACAGGACCCCCCAAATGTGGAAAAACACTATGTTTTTACCTGAGAAAACACCTTTATAGGAATTTCTAGGTCTTCCAGTGCAACACTATGGTCAACATCTGCCAGACGCTGACCATAGAATTGCACTGGAGGAGCTATAAATGCCTAGTAGAGTGTTCTCTCTTAGGAATCTCTAGATCCTTCTTTTGGTCCGACTTGGTTAAAGAGTTGCGATGGAGGACCTAGATGTTCCTAGAGAGAACATATTAATAAAATCTGTGAATAATCAAATTCACATAAGTCAAAGCTACAAATGTGGAGGGATGAGTGTACAAGTGAATTACCTTTAGCAAATTTTATTTTGTTTTGTTCAAATAGAACTATAGGGTCTTCAGTATGAACAACAGGGAACATCTTTGGTTTTGCCACTTTATGAGAAGCACGAAAAATATCAATAAAAACAATAAACCATCAATAATAATAAAGCAGAGAAAGATGTTTTGTCTCCTTTAGTCCTCGTTACTGCCAAACAGACATAAAAGATTAATTCCTTTAAAATAACATAGAAAAGATAGCCAGGAATTGGAATGCTCCGAGATGCTTTATAGTTCCCAAAGTCTATATGGTATATAGTTTTTAGAAGAAATGTGGGAGAAGTAAACAGAAGATTTTATCCTAAGTGTTTTATTCATGATTCTAAAGGAAAATATCCCATAATCCATTTTTCAGTTTTCCAAGCCTTCACATCTCTACCTGTGTCTTATCTTTTCCTAGTCTGTATTGTAAACCAACATTTCTAAGGTCAAACTGCGAATTAATCAAACCTGTTCCTTCAATATGGTGATAATTCACAGAATTGTAGAGTTGGAATGTGTCATAAGGTCATCTGGTGCACTACTCTGTCAGTTGAGGGTTCCTATGTCCAAAGCTAACCAGGTGATTATTCAACCTCTGCTTAAAAACCTCCCAAACATGAGAATCCACTACCCCTCAAGGCATGTATTATCCTATTGAACAGTTTTTACTGTCAGGAAGTTCTTCCTAAGGGTTAGTTAGACTCTCCTTTCTTATAATATACCTTCTGATTCCTCATCCTTAAGATGTTTACACCAAGCAAAATGATATATGTTTGCATATAAAATCAAGAAGCAAATATGGGAAAGATTTAAGAAACTGTTCCTTAATTTATTAAAAGCTTCACTCCTCTGTTGTCCTGGAAGATTTAAGTTGGGATGCAGAATATGTGAAATTTTCAGTCCTTGATTAGAAAAACAAGTCTCAGTTATACTATAGTTCCAATCCTTTATTAGTGTGAGGAGAGGATTATTATTTTTCTTTGGAGTTTTCTCTCACATGCAGTCTGCTCTTATTAATGCTTATTCACAAGGAACTTCCATTGAGTATGATCTCACTCGGAACTAAATAGGGGTATTCTGTATAGTGAACAACATAATAAAGCCATCGAATGTTTTGCTTTTAATTACATTGCGTGAATTTTTTTTTCTTGAAAATGTTTCCTAGAAAAAGTGCTGATTTCTGCACAGTTTGTTATTATGTGCCTTCTAGTCGTTTTTTACTTATGGCGACCCTGGGAGCCAGTGTGGCATAGTGGTTCAAGTGTTGGACTGCAACTCGGAAAACCAGGGTTCAAATCCCACTCGGCCCTGAAACCTACTGGTTAATCTCTCTCAGTCACACTCAGTCTCAGGGGAAGGCAATGGCAAAGCTCCTCAGAACAAATCTTGCCAAGAAAACCCCAAGATAGGTTCTCCTTAGGGTCATCATAGGTTGGAAATAACTCGAAGTCACACAACACACAAACACATTACAATCTATCCTATCACAGGGTTTCCCCAGAAAGTTTCTTTAGATGGGGTTTGGCCTTGCCATTCTCTAAGGATGTGTTTTGTATCACTCTTCATTCTAGAAAAATAGTTTTTTTACTTCATTCCATTTTTTCCTTGTTGGTATACTGATCCCTGAATTTAATAATGGCAGAAGGATAACATTTTAAAATGGAGGTCTTTGTCATCTCTGTGACTCATATATGGGTTCTGCAGTGTGCAGGCCCAGTAAAAACATCTAGAGCTGAGCAAAGTTGTTTGAGAGTGACACCCACAGATGGCACCATGCATGGCTGGAAACATAGCAGAATGTTCATCCTTTCATATTCTGTATTGCAATCCCATCAATTGTATTAAGTGCAGAAAATGCTTACCCATGCTGGTAATTTTGCCAGCCATAGCGGATCATACATTTGTTGTTGTTGTCCATACATAGCGCTGCTAATTGATCTCCTGTTGTGTTTAGGACTCCAGTGTTTTAGATGGGTTTGTATCAACTGGCAAAAAAAATCTTTACAAAGCAGAGGATAAGCAGACTTGACAATACCTTGTTTTTAAAATTGGCCAAAATTGTATTGACACATTCAGTTTAGTAACTTCTGTGTATTTGAATACAAGCCTTAAAATGAAAACTGTTGAGATTGATGCTGGTATTCTGCTGATCTAGTATTATGGTACACCCCCAGCCTACCCCCAGTTATCCTTTGACTAAAATCCAACTTGGCAAGCTTAGCTGCTGTGCCATCACTTCTCCATGTATTGTTCATTGCTGTTCTGGATCATCAAATAATGATGCAGATAATGTCCTTGCTGTTCTAGCATTGTGACTGGACTTATCAGACTAGTACAAATTGCCTTGGTAATCTCGCATTGTGCAGTTATGGTTTGTAAAACATATTTACCAAGCAAGCCACACAGGAAAAGCAGCATTTACAGACAATAATATATTAGCATTGTCCTGGAAAATACCTTTTAAAGGCTAAAAAAAACCCTGTTTAGGTAACATGCCTTTATTGAGAATAAGGACTTGTTGCACAGAAGATACACCTCAAAGATTCATTGTGAATGTCATTAAAAGCAGGCGGAATGGGGGATTACATTAGTGACTACTGTCATGATTTATAACTTTAGGGAGATGTTACTGGGCCCCAGTTCCCTAGTTTAGGGATAGGCACATGTGCAGAGTGTCAAAGGAATGTTTTCAGATCCTTCCAACCCATCCAAGGATGTACAGCTGCTATTCTTTTGTCACTTTCTTTGCTTTAGGAGTGGGCTGAGGAAGGTGCAGGGACGTAGCCAAGGGGGGTTCTTGGGGTCCGGACACCCCCCTTCCATTCGAAAAATGAATGGTGCTTGCTGCGGCGCCCAAGCCCCATTATAATGATGGCACTTAGTCTGGACCCACCCACCCCCTTCCTAAAATCCTGGCTACATCCCTGGAAGGAGTATTTAGGTCAATATGCTGGATATCACCTTCCCCTCAAATAGTGTGTTCAGGGGGCAGGGGGATGGAGAGCTGGCCAGGAAACCTCCCCTCACTGCACCCCTGCCCTGGGTCCTTTGTGATTATGTTTAGTTGCCAGTTCATCAGCTCACAAGGTCAGTGAGCTCTGCTGCTGTAGAGATTGCAGGTATGGAATATACTGTCTCTCAAGAAGTCCTAGTAAGTTGAAAGTTTGTGTTTGAGCAATACAGCTTTATCCCAGCTTTCTTAATGTTTTTAAGTGTCCTGTCTACAGAGAATCTTTTATCTAAATAAACTTTAGAATATGCTAGTATATCATGCTACATGGTTGGTGCATGCTACACTATCAGGTATTCCCACTGCATGTTTCAGCATAGTGCATCACAAAGGCAGCTATGAAAAGGTAGCAAGTGCAGCTTACCTCCTTTTCTTCTCTAACTCACCTGGAACAAGTCACTGGTGAATATCTTGGAGTAACAGGTGCCAGGAGGAGGAAGAGGTTATATTTGACATTAGAAAAGGCCTATTACCAAACATTCCGTTATAGCTGCAATTTAAATGTAGTTTTGATGTGAACAAACCCTCATCGAGAATGGAGAGAAAACAGAGGTGGTAGTGTTGACCTGTTTTAAAAAATCCAAAATCCACAATGAGGCAGGTCTTTGATTATGATCAATCAAAATAGTGAGCAAGATTTTAGTTTCTCCAGAACTTCATCATGCTGGATATTGGAGGGGGGAATTGAACAAGAGGAATAGTGTGGAGGTGAGCTGATAGTATTGAACTCGTGATGTCTTAACTGGATTAGACTCTGTGCAGTGCTATTTGGATATCAAGTAGCTCCTTGGTTGGCCAAGATGATCCTCTTTTTGAAAATATAAAATCTATCAATTACTCAGATCTGTCTCTGGGTTTATCAAGGTAACAGCTGAATTTTATATTTTAAAAAAATGAGGGATTGGTTATTATGTCTTCATCCTGGCCATCCTAAGTATAAACTGATACCCAAATAGCACCTAGTAGAGCCTAATCTAATTAACAGTTCAGACCAGTAAAAAGACCTACTGTGTTCAGTAAGATTTACTGTCAAGTAAATGTATTTAGGATTGCTACCTTAATTGACTATCTTGACTTGTACTCCTTCTTCAGACTGTGATTAAATGCAGATTTCATGACTTTGGGACTGCTTTCCCCTCTCCTTTCTGCTGCTTTTTTAAAATGTCTATCTTAATGAAAAGTTCTGGAGAATCCCTAGTTATTGTTCAGAGATAATCAGGTAAATTACAATTCCAGGTTTTTCCAACCCATCAAATAGACAGATAGTCTGGGAGCTGCCTTGGGTCCTACTCTGGGAGAAAGGCTGCATACAAATTAAATAAATAAATTAAAATAGTTACAATTTTAAAGTTATTCTTTGATTTCCAGTTTCTAAACAATAACTAAAAGAAGTTTTTTTATAGTACAGTGGTACCCCGGGTTACGAATTTAATTCGTTCCGCCGCCGCGTTCGTAACCCGAAAATCTTCGTAAGCCGAAAAAGCCATAGGCGCTAATAGCGAAAGCCGCGATTTCGTGTGAAAAAGCGCCGAAAAGCACCAAAAAAATTTTCGTAACCCGAAATAACCTTCGTAACCCGGAACAGTTTTTTTCAATTGATTTTTTTCGTAACCCGGAAATTTCGTAAGGCGGCGCATTCGTATCCCGGGGTACCACTGTACTTTATAAAACCACAAAATCCCAGAGCTACCATCTACTGGTTGGTGGTACAAAACAGAAAGAAAGAAATAGTATGAAAGAAATACTGAGAGGTCAATTGTTTTTCCTGTAATAAAATTGTTGTTTTTTCTTAATTAAAAAAATGTATTATTAAGCGAATAGCATACCAGTGTGCTCTGAACTCCTCTCATAATCCCTCCCCAATAAAAAGACGCGGGAAAAAGATTAAAATCAAAACATTGCACTTACTGTGGTACTTTTGTAATGCATCTCTGCCCTACCTCAGAAGAACCAGGTGCTCAAATAATGCATCATAGAATGCTAAGAAGAATGATGTTTTTTGTAGCCCTTGCCTTTTATGCAAAAGCATTTTATTGCAAACACAGAGCAAGAAAGCATTTCCAAAACAACATTCTTGTGTGTATCCACTGTTGGAAAACCAGTGAAAAAACAGCACAGTACCACCACCTCAAAAATCTAGTTTAACTGTTTGGAAGTAAATGAAGAGGAGGCTGAGGCTGGCTTTTTCAGACACAAGCATGGGCAGCAAATTCTGTGAACATCAAAATCCATACTTTTGCATGTAAAGTAGCAATAATGATGATAATCTATGCATCAATACAAAACATTGTTTTATTTACAGGCACATTTTCCTGTTCTAGCTCCACATTCATAGGAGGAAAATGAAATCATATAAGTATGGAATTGGTTGAGGGAGAATCAACACAAAAATGCCTGTTTGTAAGCACTGTGTTCTGTGTTAGCAAAAATTGACATTGTACCCAACAAGAAAATAAATCAACTGCTAAAAGCCTGAGAGCATCCTAAATCCATACAAGTAACTAAAATTTGCTCTTACATTACAAAAGGGATGATAATACAATTTGTTCAGTTACAAACATAATTCTACCTTTGTTATTGGAAAAGGAACTACCGTATATACTCATGTACAAGTTGGCCTCATGTATAAGTCAAGGGAAGGTTTCAGGGTCAAAATCCTGGATTTTGATATAACCCATGGATGTCGAGAGTAAAATGTAGGGCACTATAAGGAAGGATAGAAAGGGGGAAATACCACTTCCGTCCCTCCTTCTCCATACCTCTCCCAACTGATTCCCAGGTACCGGAGGAGAGATTTTAACATTGGATTGAGAAAGGAAATAAGTGGATTTAAATGGAGGGTTGTTTCCATTGGAAGCCAGGTCTTGCAAAATGGACTGGAGACAGAAGCAAGTGGTTTTAAATGGAGAGGTTTTTCTATAGAAAGCAAAGTCTTCCAAAAGTGAGCAGAGAGAGAAGCACGTGGGTTTAAATGGGAAGATTTTTCCATAGAAGCCAGAGCTTGTAAAATGGAGCAAGAGAGAAGTGGATTTAAATGCAGAGGTTTTTCCATAGGAAGCCAGGGCTTGCAAAATGGAGCAGAGAGAGAAGCCAGTGTTTTTAAATGGGGATTTTTTTTTTTTGATAGGAAGCAAAACGGACTAGAGAGGGAAGAAATTGGTGTTCACTGGAGATGGGGGCATCAGACCTGCTTGCTTTAGGACCTTTCTAAGCACTACTGATATATTGACCCTTATATACGTCTACCCAAAATTTTAGGGGCAATTTTGGGGCATACATTTCTTGACGTATAGTTGAGTATATATGGTAGGTACAAGCATTTAGTGTAATTACTTCCAGGCTCTGCATTTTTAATGACATGTCTTGGTATGTCATAATACAGTAATAAATTCCTAGTTACAGTGGACCCTTGTTATACGCTGGGGTTTGGTTCCAAGATCTCCCGTGTATAACAAAATCCGTGTATGCTCAAGTCTCATTACATATAATGACATAGCAAAATGGTGTCCCTTAGAAAAAATGGAAAATCAAGGTAAATTTATACTTTTTTGGAACATTTTCAAACCATGTATGCTTAAATCCGTGTATAAAAAATCCGTGTATAAGAAGGGCCGACTGTATTTAAAATAGGACCATCTAGTGGTGATTCATATTTTGTTTAAAAGGCAAGCTGATTTTCACTCAGTGGATTTACAATGTTGATTGTAGTTTTATACGAATTTTGGAATGGGATGGAACTCCCACCAAATAAATAATGTTGGTCAAAGCCCAGCATTTAGATCTTCCTTTATTGGGAGAGGCTTAAGTGTGTGCTTAATTATCCAGTTTAAATTAGTGGGTGATAGAACCACTGTTTCCACTATAAATCTTTCAGGAAAACTAACTCTGAAAGTCAAAGATGAAAGTACAAAGGTGAGTCTTATGATGAACATAAAGAAAACAAAAATAATGACCACATAAGAAATAACACAGATTCAATCTAGACAACGAAGAAATGAAAATAGTTAAAGAATTCCCATATCTAGGATCAAACATTCACCAGAATGGAGACTGCAGTCAAGAAACAAGAAGAAGACTAGGAATGGGAAGGGCAGCTATGAAAGAACTGGAAAAGATACTGAAGAGCAAAGACATACAACTGAGCACTAAAGTCAGAATCCTCCAAGCCATTGTATTCCCAATTACCATGTATGGATGTGAGAGCTGGACATTGAAGGAAGCAGGCAGAAAGAAAATCAACTCATTCAAAATGTGGTGTTGGAGAAGAGTACTTAGGATACCGTGGACAGCCAAGAAGACAAACAAATAGGTCCTTGAACAGATCAAACCAGGGTTCTCCTTGGAAGCTAAGATGATCAAGTTGAGACTATCGTACTTTGGCCACATCATGGGAACGCACAGATCACTAGAAAAATCAATAATGCTAGGAAAGGTAGAGGGTAGACCAGATGGACAAACTAGATCAGGGGGTTATGGGCAAGGGCTTGCAGGATCTGGGCAAGATAGTGGAGGATAGGAATTCTTGGAGATGTATCATCCACAGGGTTACCATGAGTCCGTTAACCAAAGGGCAACTAACGACAACAAATCTAAAAAGATAAGCTTCAGGGAAGCTATGTAGAGAAAGTGCAGACTTGTCAAATCCAATATTCTGTTGCTTTAAATTTCTGTTCTAAAAGGGTTGTTCTCATGTGTGATTTTAAAAAGTACAGTATATTTAAAACGTTTTAGCACGTCTGGATTTTGCTGAGGGAGGAGTTTGTTCTCAGGTCTAGTTTCCAGTTCATGAGGACTGCTGTCCAACTTTGTGTAGAAGAAAACAGTTTTTTTCTTGAGTAATGAGATGACTTGCCAGGGGAAAGAGGGAGAGAGGTGTTCTGGTAGCCATGTTGACTGGGTGAGATTTTTCTCCAAACCTTGTTGTGCTTTCCTGAGAGGGTGGGGCTTCTGTGAATCACTGGGAAGGGACCAGCAGCCTAGCCTTTATAACTCCCGCCAGAGGCTTGCAGGCTCAGTCCTTGCCAGGGAAAAGAGGGAGAGAGTTTTCTTGACAGCCATCTTGACTTGGTGAGATTTTTCCCCCAAACCTTGTTGAGTGTCTTTTCCTGAGAGGGTGGCACTTCTGTGAGTCACTGAGGAGGCCCTAGCAGCCTATCCTTGTCTAGGGGGAAGAGATGCCTTGACAGCCATTTTGACTGGGTGAGGTTTTTCTTTTCCCCAAAACCTTTGAGCATGTTTTCCTGTATTGCTTCTGTGAGTCACTGAGGAGGGGCTAGCAGCCTAGCCATTATAACTCCTGCCAGAGGTGTGCACCTAATAGTGCGTAAAATTTCTAAGCTTCTAAGGGAAGCTTAGAACAGAGAGTGCTTTGTTTCCAGGCTTCTCCTGTACTTTTATTTCTTTAAGGGGCTTCTGAAGGGGTTGTACTCAGAGGAAGTGAATCCTGGATCTCTATATAGCAGTAGACCCAGTCTGTTGAGCTCAGTTACAGAGTCTGAGGAACAAGCCAGGCCAACAGGAGGCTTTTACCTGGGAGTTTAATAGGTAGTTTTTGAGAGGGAGGCTCACAGTCTTGTTTCAGGGCCTCCTTAAGGCTTTTGGGTCACTTGCAACAGTTGTGGGATGTATGTCTTCTTGTCCATGGATGTGGGGAACTTCACCTGCAAGTTGGTAGTCCTGTTGGAAGAGAAGGTCTAGCAGCTGGAGGCCTGAGTATCTACACTTCTGCATATTAGGAAGCAAGAAGTTTTCTTGGACAGAACAGAACAGATTGTCCTAGTTGGGGAACATACGAAGGAAATTCCTGGGGAGGAGGACACTTCACACACACACTAGGACTAGAAACATCAGGGATCGTTCTGGGAGCTTGCAGCTACAGAACTGATTTGAGGTCACCTCCCTTATCAGTGATGATGATAATTTGTTATACAGTGGAAAGGGGAAGCCAGGCATAGTCGGACATGGCATTCTAGACTTTCGGAAAGCTGACTTCAGAAAACTTAGGGGAATACTGCGGGTGATCTTGTGGTCAGGAATACTAAAAGAGAAGGGAGTTCAAGACGAATAGGAGTTTCTCAAAAGGGAGATACTAAAGGCACAATTTCAAAGCGTTCGAATCAGGAGGAAAAATGGGGGATGTCTCAATAAACCAGGATGGATGACTAAAGAACTTTCAACTGAGCTAAGTTTTTAATAGAACATGTATAAGAAATGGAAAAATGGGGACATCACCAAAGAGGAATTCAAAAAATAGCGAGCATGTGTAGGGGTAAAGTCAGAAAAGCTAAAATGCAAAATGAACTCAGGCTTGTCAGAGAAGTTAAGAACAAAAAAATGACTGTTTTGGATATGTTCACAGCAAAAGGAATAAGAAGGAAATGGTAGGGCCTTTATGTTGAGAAAATGGTGAAATGCTAACAGGGGACCCAGAAATTAACTCAACACCTTCTTTGCTTCAGTCTTCTCACGAAAGGAAAAGGGTGCTCAACCTGAGGATAATGGAGCAGAGGACACAATAGGGGAAATCCAGCACAGAATAAGTAAAGAGGTAGTACAGGAATACCTTGTTAATCTAAATGAAATTAAATCTCCTGGATCAGATGAACTCCATCCAAGGATAGTAAAAGTGCTGGCAAATGTAATCTCAGAGCCATTGGCAATAATCTTTGTGAACTCCTGGAAAACAAGAAATCCCAGCAGACTGGAGGAGGGCAAACGTTGTCCTCATCTTCAAAAAGGGGGAAAAGAGGGTCCTAACAATTATTGTCCATTTAGTCTGACATCAATACCAGGAAAGATTCTGAAGCAGATAATTAAACAGTCTGTGAACATTTAGAAGGGAAAGCCATAATCACAAAAAATCAACATGGGTTTCTGAGAAACAAGTCATGCCAGACAAATCTGATCTCTTTCTTTGATAAAATTACCAGCTTGGTAGATGAAGGGAATGCTGTGGATATAGTATATCTTGATTTCAGTAAGGCCTTTGACAAGGTTTCCCATGACATTCTTGCAAACAAGCTTGTAAAATGTGGGTTAGACAAGGTAACTGTTAAATGGATTTGTAATTGTTTGACTGGCCAAACCCAAAGGGTGCTCAACAATGGCTCCTTTTCATCCTGGAGAGAAGTGACCAGTGGGGTCCCACAGGGTTCTGTCCTGGGCCCAGTGCTATTCAACATCTTTATCAATGACTTGGATGACAGAATTTGGGGCATGGTTATCAAATTTGCAGATGACACCAAATTAGGAGGACTAGCTAATACCCCAGAGGACAAAATTCAAAATGACCTGAATAGATTAGAAAGCTGGGCCAAAATGAATTTCAACACAGAGAAATGTAAGGTACTGCACTTAGGGCAGAAAAATGAAATGTATAGATATAGGATGGGAGACACCTGGCTTAACAAGACTACATGTGAAAGGGATCTAGGAGTCCTAGTAGACCACAAGTTGAACATGAGTCAACCGTGTGATGTGTCAGCTAAAAAGGCCAATGCAATTCTAGACTGCATCAATAGAAGTATAGTGTTTAGATCAAGAGAAGTAATAGTGCTACTTTATTCTTCCTTGGTCAGGCCTCACCTAGAATACTGTGTCTAGTTCTGGGCAACACAATTCAGAAAGGACGTTGAGAAACTGGAGCGCATTCAAAGGAGGGCATCTAAAATGGTGAAGGCCTGGAAACCATGGAAATACAGTATAACTGTATAAGGAAAGACTTACAGAGCTGGGTATGTTTAGCCTGGAGAAGAGAAGGTTAAGAGATGATATGATAGCCCTGTTTAAATACTTGAAGGGTTGTCACATTGAGGAAGGAGCAAGCTTGTTTTCTGCTGCTCCAGAGACTAGGACCCAGAGCAATGAATACAAGCTACAGGAAAAGAGGTTCCACCTCAACATGAGGAGGAGCTTCATGACAGGGCTGTTCGACAGTGGACCACACTCTCTTCTCTTCCTTGGAGGACTTTTAACAGAGGCTGGATGGCCATCGTTTGGGGATGCTTTGATTGTGAGTTCGTGCATGGCAAGGGGTTGGACTGGATGGCCCTTGTGGTCTCTTCCAATTCTAAAATTCTGTGAATCTATGATTCTACGACTGCTCATAAATGTGATTTGTACAGAAAGAAGATACAGCTATAGACAGAGCATCTGTTTTACACTGAGCCTTTTATTTTTTGATATTTAGATACAGAAATCAAACAATAAGTGTGTGCTTTGATTTCCTGTTTTTTAGGCCTGAGAGAAGATTAGTGCTCCCACCAAGGTTTCACAAAGAGCTTCAAGATCATCTTTCAAGAAACTTGCCATTAGACTTGAATGGTATGTTATTAGCCCAAAAATGTATGGATTGGCTTCTGTGTTTTCTGCTACCCTGTTGTGAATCTATTTCTACCACTGGTACTGTAGCACAGTCTTTCACATATTTATTATTTAGATACAAGGACAGGGGTACCTGCAGGATTTGTCCAAGTTTTGGAATTTAGCAAGATTTGTCAAATTTCCTTTTAAAAAGACAAATACTGCCTTCAAGAATGTGTACTTAATTTTTCAGAAAATGTAAAAAAGACAAGGCCGTTAATGCAACCAATCCCTCCGCCTCCTCCAAACATCGATATAAATGACATTCAGAAAAGAATTAAAGAGATCATAAATCGTTTCAGCAATGGAATATTGCTGTCAAAGATACCGCACTTGTACAAAGAGATGTATGACGAAGACTTGAATGCAGCCTTGCTGCCACAGTTGGAATGCTGGCCTCACATTTGTGTGGTAGGTGTCAAATTAATCAGAGTATTAATGATATTTTTAAAAACCTAAGTTTTTTTTAAAACCATATTTTAGTTACATCTAATTTTTTACATTATA
>NC_056523.1:218705008-218735095 GCF_019175285.1 Sceloporus undulatus
GTAGAAATCTTAGAAAAACTGGTTTACATGATAATTGGAATTAATGCAAATATGTATTAAATACTTCAATAGAAGTATAACTTCTAGATTGAAAGAGATAATAGTAATAGTATCACTCTATTCTGGGGATGAATTTAATGTACTAGTGTATATTGAGAAGCTGGAGAGTGTCCAGAGGAGAATGAACAAAATGGTGAAGGGTCTGGAAACCATGCTATATGAAGAGGAGACTTGGGGAGTTTGGTAGGTTTAGCCTGGAGAAGAGAAGGTTAAGAGGTGATATAATAGCCCTGTTTAAATACTTGAAGGGATGTCATATTGAGGATGGAGCAAGCTTGTTTGCGACACTTCCAGAGACTAGGACCAGAGCAATGGATGCAAACTATAGGAAGAGAGATTCCACCTAAACATTAAGAAAGACTTCTTGACAGTAAGAAGTCTTTCGACAGGAGAAGACACTTCCTTAGAGAGTGGTGGAGTCTCCTCCTTCAGAGGTTTTGAAACAGGCTGGATGACCATCTGTGGAGTGGTTTGACTCTTGCTCCCAAACCCACACCTGATTTCACCCAGGTAGTCTTTCTCAACACTAATTGATTGAGAGGCAGGACTTTTTAGCTGTTGTTATTATTAGACAATTGGAAGTCAAGAACTCTTGCTGGTCTATTGCAAAATCTACAAATGTAAGCTAAAATCTTGAATTCCATTTTGTCCACTCCAGCTTTCAAATGAATCATAAGTATCAGGCATGAAAACTCATTTAACAGTTAAATGAGTTTTCATAGAATTGTTTTGGGCTTTCTTTTAGGCCCAAAATGACTGAGTCATAATGGGCACTACAGTCCTCAAGAAGTCATCCTGTATTTACTGTGATTATCCACTGAGCCCATGTGGATGATGATGATGATGATAATGATGATGATGATGATGATAGGATTTATTTATATGCCGCCCATTCACTGGGAATGATAATCTTGTTTTGTAATTTTCACTATTTTTCATTGTGTTTCATACTCAGTATTCTTACAAATAATTATTTCTTTAAATTTAAAAAAGTATGGCTGGTTACTGGCCATCTCATAAAATAATGCTGTTTTGTCCAGATGTATCAGCACAGTCTGTTTTCACAACAAGTCTGCCTTATCTTTTTGGACTTCTAAAATGCTTTATTAAATTGAGAAACATTGTTTTTTCTAAACAAAAAACAAAACCCAGAAAAGAATGGGATAAATAAAGTTTTCTACAATGAAGTGTGGCTGAGTGTAGGAATGAGTGAATTTGTGCAACTTGAAGTGGTGAGGAAGGTTATGATAAACTGGTTGATAGTAGGTGTTTTAGAACTAAATGAACTGATTCGAAAAGCTTCTGGAACCCATCATCAGTTTGTTTGACGTGCTTTGGTTCAGTTATTTGGCTGTTTTTATAACACCTCCTCTCTTCTCAAAGGCAGAAAAGGTATCTTCTGGTGGTTGCTCTGATGTAATTCTCTACCCTGCTGGCAAAGCATCTCATTCAGGAAGGGATGTTACCAGCCAAGAAGGAAGACCTCAGCTGCCATTATTAAGGCAGACTACAGAGACCAAAGCAACTGTACTCGATGGGGACTTAAAACAACAAGTTGCATCCATTTTGTTAAAATATCCCAATGGTCTTTGGGCCAGTGCTCTCCCAAAGACGTATGAAAATATGTACAAGACAACATTGCCTCAAGATCTTCTGAGCAACCTGGACTTGCTCTCGGATATATGTACAATAGACTACACATCTGGAAACCCAAATAAGGCCATCCTTTATGCAAAGTCAAAGCAGGAAGTCGATGAGAATCTTAATGTTACTGGCAAAATACCTGAAGATTTGCAGAGACCAGCTGAGCAGCAATCTACTGACGTGCTTCAAGAATCCCAAGAAGAGTGTTCAGAGAATATAACAGTACCTCCTTTAATTATCCCAGAAGAGTCATCACCTTCTGTGTTGGTAGTGGAACTGAACTCTACAAATGAAGTTGTTGTCAGGTAAAATAATAACTACAGAGTTGTAACCTTTCTGTAATAGTTAGAGTCATTGGCATCATGCTTGGGGTGCAAGTCGCACCCCAGAAGAGGGGTGACACCTGACTGAGCAGCCCCTCCCATACCTCAGCAAAGGGCAGGGAGGGAGAGGCCCAGGCTACCCCTTCCTCCATGCCCGGCATGGCTTTACTCATGTGTCAAGCCACACCAGGCAGGTAAAGAGAGACCTTGGGCACTCCTTCCTCCTTCCTGGCGTGGCTTTATTCATATAAAGCCACGTCGGGCAGGGAGGTCATGGCATACCCTTTTGGCCCTGCCCCCTGTACCAGGTGACACTGTTTAAAATACTCCTTGTTTCAAATGTGTTTATTTTTTCCCTGCTGAAATTAACCCCACCTTCCCATTTTGATTGTCATAGAGAATGCTGGATTTGGTACAGCTTGGCCTGATCCATCCAGTAAGGTAATGATGTCCTTCAGTGATCTCAAGTAAGCACACACTTGGTTAATATACACTGTAGGGTTATCAATTACCACTTAAGTATCTTTGCTGTAGTTTTAAACATTGCTTATGAAGTCTCTCACATCCCATAGTACCATCACACAGTTGTAATGTAATAAGTGCACAGAGGAATCTTAGATTCAGGGATTGAATAAGGCCAGTGAAGAGGTGGAATTGTGCTTCCATTAGACTAGCCTGAATTGCTGTGTTAGTGATCACTGAAAGAGGATTTATCTTACAGTCAAGAGATAGTGTTCACATTCAGAAGATCCTCCAAATCATAGTTTTGAACAGAAGTGCAAATCATGAAGCTTTCCCCATGTTGTTGGACTTCTAGTGCTAGCATTCCCTAACATTGGTGGTGTTTGCTAGGGCTTCTGAGACTTGTATTTTATTACTATGTAGAGC
This sequence comes from Sceloporus undulatus, assembly GCF_019175285.1. Taxonomy (NCBI): domain Eukaryota; kingdom Metazoa; phylum Chordata; class Lepidosauria; order Squamata; family Phrynosomatidae; genus Sceloporus; species Sceloporus undulatus. The sequence continues at coordinate 218,707,924 of NC_056523.1, forward strand.
GCCAACTAATTCTGAACTCTGGTTTAGAAAACTGTGAGGAAGGATTTTGCCGTTATGCTCAAGGCCTTCTGTTCCACTACAAAATACTTAATTCTGTCTTCCCACTGTTTGAATCAAAACAATTCAATTTGTTTTATTATGGTCCTCCACACCATGGTATGATGCCAGACTTTCCTCTCCAGTATAATCAAATATCTTACTGAGTTTAGGAAAGACTGGAAATGCTGAAGCGCTCATAAAAATAAATCATTGCTAAAATCCTTTACAGTAGATCAAGTATTTGTCCTCATATTGTATTGTATTAAGGCAGCTGTGGTTGAGAGGTTGAAAGTGGCTTGTCAAGGTCGTGAGCTCATGGCTTAAGTAAACTTTGAATGAGTTATGTCTGGTCTCATACTATTAGCCATAACATCTGCTCTTCAGTTATGAGTCTTAGTACCAGGTGTTCATTACTCCCTACGTATGGCAATATGCAAGTAGGGGCAGAGGACTCTACTTGCTGGTTCTTCCCCCAAGCTCATTCAAGTTTTGTTCTTGCTGTATTGAACAGCGGAGTTGAATCAAGTGTTCATTCTTACTTTAATACAAGTGGAATATTGCATAATTAGGAAGTATTACATTTATGGTACTAAAATGCCACAAAAACTGTGAGGATCCTCAGTACTCAAAAAGAACTTGTACTGCAGGTCATTGGTATCCACTGGGGTTTGGTTTCAGTACCTCTGTGGATACCAAAATCCATGGATATTCAAGTCCCATTATATACAGTGGCACAGTACAATGGTGTTCCTTATATAAAATGGCAAAATCAGAGTTTGACTCTTGGGATTTATATATTTAAAAAATATTTTCAAGCTGTGGAGGCTTGAATCCGTAGATCAAAAAAAATCAGTGGATATGAAGGGCTGACTGTAGCACCTTTGAACTAACTGATAGAAGGAAACCAGTAGCATGAGCTTTCATAGAATTGAGCCTACTACCTCAGATCTGAAGAGTATGTCTACGAAAAATCATGCTACCAGCTTCTTTCTTTCATTTGTTCTCAAATGTGCTATAAGATCCCTTTGCAGACTGATTTTTCCCAACTAACATGACTACATCTTTGCATCCTCTGAGGATCCTGCAATTCCACGAAGTATGCAAGTGAACAAAAACTGCTGTTTAGGTTTTGCTGCTTAAAGTGGCAAGTTTGGGAAACTGAGTGGCTGTGTGTGGTGCACACTGTGACATCAGTTCATGCGATTGCTGTAAACTTTTTCTTGCTGTCCCAAAGAATGATGTTATATGTGTGGATGTTATTCTTTAGACATCCATTTATATTGCCTCAGAGAAAGCCATACAGTTAAAAGAGGTACTACTTCAGCATTCTTCAGCTACAGAGCTTGAACGTCTCTTGATAAAATCAAGGTGATTTGTTGTAGAAATATAATATTTTGTATAGTCTGTTGAAGGGTGTACTTTCTCCAACTTTTCAGAAAATTCTAACTGCAGTAATATTGCTTCAGATGCAAGCATTTTATGCTATTGCTTTTCTTCCACTTAAAATACATGTAAGCTTTATTCTTTATTTACATGGGCTTTGTTTTCTTGGTATAATAGTCAAGGATAGTAGTAATAATAATAATAATAATAATAATAACGTATTTATTTATATCCCGCCTCTTCCTTTTTGGGGATCGAGGCGGGTAGCAACAGAGGTTAATACAATACAAAATATTACAACAACAACAATAATAATAATGATAAACCCAAATCCCCCCCAACCCATACTCTCCCTCCCGGAATAAAATTACAACAAGTTGTTGCCTTTTATCGCCCTTGATCAGAAAGGGGGCTGTCATAGCAAAATGGCTGCATGTAGCCATTCAGCAGTCACACGTGAACTTTCTGTCTTTTCCTCTTACAGCAACAACCTGATGTCTTTAATTCCCACCAGCCCCAACACATGACTAGTACAATGGAATTATAGGGTTGTAGTCTGACACATCTGGGGGATACTAATTTGTCTACCTTTGTCACTGCACAGGCCTTTGTTTTAGATAGTTCCTGGGCCATTCTCGTCTTTTTCTCAGAGCAATATACCATTTGCTTCACACTTGAATCATCACTATGGTTTCACCAGCTGATGAACATCTAGTAAGCTCATTCTTAGTTCTTTAGGTACCAAGGGTGCTAGCCATGAAATTACCAAACCAGTCTCCCCCCTCAGTTTGATTCTGAGCATGGAACAGAGACTCATTCTTCAATTTGCTCTTTATCAGTAGTTGGTAGGGCTTAGTTTTCTTGGTATAATTCCCTATGTACCAGATAAATGCATGTCACTTTCTTATATATCACATGAACGTGTGTCAAGCTGTTGTATTATTTTGTTATCATAGACTGCTCAGCTTTCAGAACTTGTAGTTTAAAGGTGGTGAAAGACCCAGACATACGATAAAATTGTGGGAACTTCTTGCATGTCAGTCTCATGTTAATCTAGGACGCCAGTTCTCAACCTGTGGGTCACGATCCCTTTGGGGGTCGAACGACCCTTTCATGGGTTGCCTAAGACCATCCAAAAACAATGTGACCCTCTATTTCTCCATGTTTACAAATGCAGAGCTGTGTATTCGTGTAAGAATGAGAAGGAGAAGGGGGATTTGGGCGGCAACAATTCAATTTTGTACTCTCTGGCTTGGCTCTTTTCCTCTAAATGTTCTGTTCTGCACTTCTGTTGAAATCTCTGCTATGTTTATTTGATTTGCAGAGTGCAATAAGAATCTGTCCTGTGATTATTGTAAGTCATTCCATGTCATTGCAATATGGAGACAAAAACAATGGATTTCTTTGCATGTGTAGCGTACTTCTTGAAACCATTATGAAAGCTATCATAATGCAGTATTAATAGACATATTGGATATCATAAGGCTGATATCCAGATTGATGTACTAAGAATATATGTAAAATTCTGTCAACATACATCTTGGAGTTAAAGAGTAAATGCTACAGTTATTGAGCTTGTTTGATTCAATATATTTTCTCTTCAGAAATTCTTGGATCACCAGCTTAGATGTAAAACGAAACACAAGGCATTTGCAAACTCACTCATGTACCAAAAACACATATAAATTATCTGCCTCTTGTGCCGTGTAAGCAATATTTCACAATCTTACTGTGCCTGTTTACAACCGCCTTGATTTCCTACCTGCATCTACATTTATCTGACATAGATCCTAATCCATTTATCTTGTTTTTCTCCCTAAAATAATGGATTAGATACTGGCTTGAGAATGGTAATACTTCTGCCCAATTCTTCCTTTTTTGTTGTCAATTTATGCTAATTTTCTGTCCACCTAAAATCCTATAGATATGTGGGAAAAGGCTATTCTGCTGCCCAGGAGTTAATGGAAGATGAGATGAAGAGTTGGTACAGTCAGAACTCCTCCACTTCACAGATACAGTCACCTGAAGTTGGTCAGGTTGTTGCTGTGCCAGCAGAAGAAGATGCTTGGCTGCGGGCACAGATTGTTTCAATAGAAGGCAGTAGAATAAAGGCAAGTAAAATTGATTTCTGTTAATCCAATGTTCTGATGGATTTTATTCTTTTATTTTATTATTTGATCAGGTTTATTATTTTGGAAGTGGAAAAGTGGGATAAAATTGCTAAATGAAATGGAGAATGGTGGTCTAAGAGATTGAATTCAGTCATAGAAAACAGAAGTGCAGTGCCTGAGTTGAAGCAAATGGAGGATCTAGCAATAGCAATAGCAAGTACATTTCTATACCACTTATCAGTGCACTTAAGCACTCCTAAGCAGTTTACAAAGTGTAAGCTAATTGTCTCAACAAACTGGATACTCATTTTAGCGACCTTGGAAGGATACAAGCCTGAGTCGAGCTTAAGCCCCCTTGGGTGGGACTGAACTCACACCCTTATGGTTTGTGAGTTAGTGGCTGCAGTACAGGCATTTAACCACTGCACCACCAGGGCTCATAAGTACAAAACTAAAACCCGTTGTGTTTGCCCTTTTCACTCTGTGAATGGCTGATTGTTGAAAGAAGCAAAGTGAGCCTGAAAAACCAGCTAGTTACAGCAAACTATAGTTTAAGCAGCATTCTGCAACATGATGTCTTGCAGTTATGCTGGAGTAGAAGTCCTATTATGCCCAGTGAAAACATCCTGTATTAGTTGGGGTCATCACAGCTAATGTCCAACTTGTCTTGAAGATATCAGATGCTATAAAGTGAAAAGGAATCATATATTTTAACATCAGTATTAAGACCATTGGATAAGAACTAACTGTAACTTTTCTGTTTTGTTTTTGTTATGCTATCAGGTATGCTACGTTGACTATGGTTTTAACGAAATCATTGAAAATACTAGAGTGTACAAGCTTGCCAAGCATTTCTGTTCACTACCATTCCAGGCTTCAAAGTGTAGATTAGCAGGTAAGAGATGCATCTTTTTATCACCAATAGGTGCAAACACTATATAGCATCAGAGTAGGAGGGGGGGAGGAAAGGTTGTGTCTTATTCTAAGGGCTGCAAGGTGAGATTTTTCAATACCCTGTCCAGCAATGCTTTGCAATTTCTTCTTTTTTAGTAATAGGTTATTTGTGTGACAGGCTCCTTGCTTTGTAAAAAAAAAATGGTCTCACCTAGAAATCGTAACATCTTTTTCAGTGTCAATATTAAAAAGTACAGAAATTTTCAAACAGACAGGATAGAAAACAACAGTATGTTTTCTGTTTTGCACAAGAGCCACAGAAAATTAATAGACCCACAGTCATAGATCCACAGTCATTAGCTGATGGAGTTTGAATATATCCTTGGTGTAAGAGAGATTGTTTTATCTGTCAGGCACTGTGTGGGTCTATGTTATTGAAACAGGAGAGATGTTATGTACATGCATAGTTTGGATGCTGGGGTATGATGGTGTGAAGCAACATTTGTGAATCTACTCTCAGATGAACTAGCTCTGAAGTAACTTATTTAGAACAACCATTTATGGATGGTTGCTTCAGTTAGTCAAAGTTGGTGGGTTCAGGCTTGTACCTCCCCCTCCCAAAAACAAACCCCATATGAAGCACAAAACTGCCATTCTTTAAAACCTGTAGCTATCTTTTTATTGAATGTTTAGCACTGGGGTGCCATTGTTGGGGGTGGGAGGGATTGTATGCAGTCCATAGGTCACACTTCATTCCCTGCCTCACTTAAAAGGATACTGAAGCTCCGAACTACTGGACATCTTATCTGGTTTCTGTAGCATAGACATTTCTCTTGCTTACATAAGCATAGCTTCACAGTAATAAGGGTTCTGAGCTTCCTTAATGTTTGTTCCTCTGACTTAAGTGGAGAGATGGCAATAATAGTGCACACTAAATAGTGTATGTTGTGTGCCTTCAAGTCATTTCTGACTTATGGCGATCCTAAGGCAAACCTTTCATGGGATTTTCTTGGCAAGATTTATTCAGAGGGAGTTTGTCATTGCCTTCCCCTGAGGCTGAGAGCATGTGACTTGCCCAAGGTCACCTAATGGGTTTCATGATTGAGCAGGGAATTGAACCCTCCAACACTCAAATCACTATGCCATGCTGGCTCTGTACTCAAAAGCGGTGGTCAGTGGACTAGTGCCAGTCCACTAGCTGCCAATACTTTGAGAGTATCCAGAAAAGGAAGAAACAGTTGTAGCCCTTAAGCACAAATATACTATTGATCCCTGGCACATTGGGGGGGCGGGCGGAAATAATTGCTGGTCCTCTGCATCAGACAACTTAAGAAGCACTGTGTTGTATGACCAAAATGATTGTAGAGAGTTTTTGAATTGGCAAAATAGTGAAACTTTCCCAGTCCTTCTTTGATTTGGCATTAAGCATTAGTGACTCAAGTAGACAAATGTGATGCAAGAAGCTCCATTTTGGTGATGTTAGTGCTAGCTATCCACTTTGCTTGACTGCCTTTCTATAGGGTTAGAAGCCTTCTGTGATGATGTAGTTTTGGTGAAGATGGTGGAGTCTCAAACCTGTGGAAAGATATTTGCTGTAGAAATACTGGAGAAGAGTGACATTCCCCTTGTCATCCTATATGACACTTCTGGAGAGGACGACATTAATATTAATGCTGTTTGCTTGAAGGCACTTTGTGACAAATCTCTTGAGCTTCAACTTCAGGTACTATTTCCATCTTCCTGTATCACACTTAATGTGCAATCATTAAGATGAGTCAAGTGTATTTAAGTTGCAGAGATTTTTAACATCCAAGATATTTGCTTTATTTCAATAGGTAGCTGCTCTCTATACAAATGTCAGAGTAACCAATGTTTGTTCAGATGGAACTCTATATTGCCAGGTGCCATCAAAAGGCCTGACTAAACTCTCTGAAGTTATGCAGAAATTGGAAAATTATTTTAACCATAAGGTGAGCCTGCTTTTAATATTGTCCTGTAATTTCACAAGATTCAGAGACTCTCAGAGCTATTAGGCTAACAACCCAAACAAGGAATTTCAAGGTTGTTCATGGTTTACTCTTGCTGATAAGTGTAAAACAGCTATAGGTCATTGCCTTTATGAAAGTGTGAACTTCACTTACATCTGCTGTTGCAAACATTGGCTGTGGAATGCCTGCAGTATCAAACTCTAGAACCTTGCACTGAAGTTAATCCATAGTTTTTGCCACACACAGAAATCATTTTCACATAGGAAGAAATACAGTACCATACTGAATTTCTAACATCCTTCTTTGTGTTATGCCATAAATGAAACTTTATTATCTATACAGGTGAGTCATCCTTATTCAAAATTGTAAAATCCAAAACATTCCAGATCCATAACTTATTTGAGCACTGACATGACAGGGTAGCAGCAGAGGCAGGGAGGTTGATGGGTGTGACTGAGTTTGCAGCCAGAGTTTGTACAAATGGTGGTCAGAGCGTGGATCTCATTCAGCCAACTTGGACAGTGACAGGGCTGCTCTATCTTCCCCTCATTCCCTGAAACCTCATCCAGCCACCGGGTGACTGAAGTTTCATGGAGGTTCTGAGTTGTTAGAGGTTCAGATGGAAATACAAGAATTACTCACCAGTATATGGGTGTGCTTGGTGATATGTGTGAGAAGAAATATAGATTTTTTTTAAAAAAAATGCAGGTAAGATTAAGTGTGGTTCACCTCCTAGCAGCTTGCTGTCTAGGGCTGTCTAGACTATAGGAAGCTCGTTATCCCACATCATCTGGTTGTGAGTACTTAATTACATTTCATCTCTTTGTTCCAGAATGCAGCGGACTATTCAGTGTCACTACCTTACTGCGGCATGATTTGTTTGCTTAATTGTAAAGGAAAATGGGCACGTGTGCAGGTAGGAAGTATGCATCATTTAAAAATGTATCACAGAAAGGATTCTAAGCACCAATTTTTCCTTGCACATTTTGTAAAACCCTGTTTAGATATTCAAAACAGTATTAAATCACCATAGAAGAGAGTGTGCTAAGCCTCCCTCGTACATCATAACATTGTTCACATGAAAGAAAAGCACTTTCTTACCATTCAAAACAGAATATTGGGCTTAGACTGTGTGAAGACCCTCCATGCACAGAAGAGGCTCTCTTCAGAAAGTGATGATGGAGGGGAGCAGAGCTAGCATCCCCCTATCCTTGTACATTGCTAAAACATACTCTTGAGCTCCTAAATAGAACTTAAATAACCTCTTTACCCACATATTAAATGCTGGAATAAAATGTGTTTTCCTTCTGTGTTGTAACCGTTTAGTAGGTCACAGCCTAACACCTCACACCGCCTAACATTAAAACCACAGTTTTATCTCTATGTATTTTTCTGATCCAGTTTTTGGTGGAGCAAAAAGTGGCAGCTAATCTGCTGTCTGGTACCTGGTGTCACACTCACAATCCCATTACTGTGATGCTGGAAAACCTGCACTGGTTGACAATTACTTTGTGGACTGGGTTTAACTTTTAAAGCTTGAGACGTGGCTGTCTAAATGATAGCCTTTTCTCTTGTAAACCTGTCCACATGTTAAGATATTGAAGAAAAGCCCCTTTGCAGAATACGACCACCATCACCACACAGGAGTGCTTGATGGGCACATTGTAGAAGCTTTGTCAATTCCTTCTCACTGTTTTTAGGAAAGATATGATACACATCTTTTGAAGTTCACTGATCGTTAATTATAATGGCTTTATTATTTCTACTGGTGTTGTAATGTGTCTTTAGTGATGTTATTAGCCACCTTGATCACTATTATTTTTAGTGGAAAGGTGGGATGAAAAGCCAACAAAGCAAAAAAAAACAACACCTTTCTTTTTTGTGTATTCATTGTGCTTCATTCCATGTGTACAGATAACAAGTGTTCATAGTACCCGGGCTCTTGATGTACAGTTTATGGACACTGGAACAGTAGCATCTGTAAAAGTGGTGGAGCTAAGAGAGATTCCCTCAGCGTTTCTTCGTGAAATCATTGCAACCCCACCTCAGGTATGAAGATCTTTACTCACTTACTGTTATTCCAGATTGTTTTAAGAGGTTTACATTTCTTCTTACTGCTGTCATGTGTATTTCAATACAACTTGAACATCAATCTAATTTTGTTGTATGATTATTCGTTTTAGGCAATAAAATGCTGCTTGGCTGACCTTCCTCTTAATATTAGCATGTGGACACCGGATGCTGTACTTTGGCTGAGAGATACGGTATTAAACTGTCCTGACTGCAGCATAAAGGTAAAACTGTGCAAATTGATTGATTAATATTCCAAGCAATGTGCTGCTGAAACATTGCTTCCATGTTAAAGCTGAATTAGGTTTTGCCACCTTCTGTCAGTTGTGCTTCACTGGAAGAAGTAATGTTACAGTCATAATTCCAAGAACTCTTCTTGGTGAATTTACAGGTTTACAAGATAAAACTAGGAAAGTAAAAAATTAAAAATAAAGCCTACCATAGGTTATTCGTACTTCAGAAAGCCTGGCATGAAGAGATACACCATTACTAACTGTTGGAATACTTATATTGAGGTGCCCATCAGATCTCCAAAGCCAGGCAATTTCACAATATGGAGACCACAGTACCCTTTAACCCACCATAAGACTGGTCTCCACTAAATGATACATGATAAAATACTTTAGGCGCATTACATACGCGCATTACATACGTGCACAAAGTACATCCCCAGGACCTACTAGGGTTAGGAAGGAGCATCACTTCCTGACGCTCCTAACCCTAGTATGGACTGGGTCCGTACAAAATGGTGGCACCCGTTCCACTCGGGGGCCGCCATTGCTACGTCACAACCTAGCCGGCTCCAAATGGGGTGGCGCGGAAGGGACGTACTGGGGCCACACGAGGGCGCCTGGAGCGCCCTTTCCACAGCCCTGGAAGGAGCTCCATTTCGGAGCGCCTTCCACCTTTGCGTCGCTGGGTGCAAGCCTTTACATGGCTGCGCCAGCAACGCAGACCAGAAAGGGGCCAAGCGGCCCCTTCCTCCTTCTCCCCGCCGCTGGCGGGTGTCCTTGGGGCTTGAAGCCCCAAGGACACCCCTTTCCAGGCCGTGAGGAAGCTGCCTTTTGCCGCTTCCCTGCAGCCTGGAAAGCGGCAGATCGGGGCCTCAGAGGCTGCCGTTGTGGCAGCTGAGGCCCCGATCCGGCAGGGAAAGGGCCAGTAACTGGCCGCCCCAAACGGGAGTTCTGTAACGCGCCTAAGTAAAGCACACTGGGCTGTAATAGGATATCTTACAGAAGTGGAGGTGATCTGTCTCATGGTCTAGTGCCAAACTGTTCAGGATTGTATAAATCAACAAAACCTCAGCTTGGTCATGACTTTGTAGCCAAAGCAGCATTGCTGAATCATAGGAGGTGCAATGGCAAGAAAGGTTGTGGGCAAGAAAGGCATAAATCTAACTGTCTCAAGTACCCGTTGAATCAATGGGTGACCTTATGGAAGTTTTGATTTACACAATTCCCATTGATTCAACTGGTGTGCTCTATCTGGCACATTTCGATGTAGGTCTATGTTTATACACTATCTGCCCTTGTTCAGATTGGCTTTACAAGTTAAGCCCTGGTGACGCAGTGGTTGAATGCCTGTACTGCAGCCACTCACTCAAAACAATAAGGTTGTGAGTTCAATACCAGCAAAAGGGCTCAAGCTTGACTCAGGCTTGCATCCTTCCCAGGTTGCTAAAATGAGTACCCAGATTGTTGAGGGCAATTAGCTTACAGTTGTAAACCGCTTAAACACTGTTAATTTGGTATTAAGTGGTATATAAATGAAGCTTTTTGTTTAATACGGGTTGACTCTCCCTGATCTGAAATGCTTGGGACTAGAGATGTTTTGGGTTTTTTTTTTGGGGGGGGGGGGTTTGGAACACTTGTATTTTCATATCCGTATATAAAGATATCTTAGAGGTTGATGCAAGTGTAAACATAAAATTTCTTTATGTTTCATATACACCTTATACACAGCTTGAAAGTAATTTTATACAATATTTTAAACAACTTTGTGTAGAAAATAAAGTTTGTATATATTGAACCATAAGAAAGCAAAGCAAAGCAAGCAACTAACTCAGCCACCTATGAAACAAGTGTCGGGTTTTGGAATATTTTGAATTTTTACATTCTGGATAAAGGAGACGCTATCTGTATACCGTTAAGTGGTATTCTTTACTGATGACTGACTCGGGGAGTATACTGTATACTTTCTCTTCAGCGAATGACTTGCTTTCTTTAAAAAATGATACATTTTATATTCTCTCCTCTACCTATCCCCCCCCAAGGTTGTGAAACTGGATGATAGGATTGCACACATTTATTTATTTACACCGATGAGCTTCCCAGATCCGGACCGCAGTATAAACAGGCAAATCACGAATGCAGACTTGTGGAAGCATCAGAAGGATGTCTTCTTGAGCGTGAAACCAAGTAGCATCTCAGGAAAGGGGGATGCAGACTTAACAGAGCTGGCAAGCATGGGGGTCAAGAGCGGTTTCACAAATTCAGTTCCACGTCCTCCAGAAACCAGCAGCATTGGAACAGCCTTGAATATGCCACCACCCTTGCCATTGGCCCAGCCCCAGGAGCATATGGATGTTTTTGTCTCACTGGCCTGCCATCCAGGTTACTTTGTCCTGCAACCCTGGCAAGAGATGCACAATTTAGAAGTACTAGTGGAAGAAATGCTTCTGTACTATAGTGCATTAGATGAGGGACCAAATGCTGTTGAAAAAAACAAACTCTATGCTGCTAAAGTGAAAAACAAGTAAGTAATATTCATAAATGCCATGCTCTGTACTGGGGTGGAGTGGGGGGTGAGGAATGCTTCTGTGCTTCTGCTCCAGACAGTGTTAGTTGCCCTTGAGTCCCGATAAAGCTGAGGCACGTCTAACCCTGGATCCTATCCTGGGGATTTTGGGATCTTTGTTCCAGCAGTGATTAGCTGGATTTTTGTAGTAAGCCTTATCTGTGCCATTAGTGCTTGACATCTGGTATCTGTATCTGGACACGGAGCTTCACACTTTGAGTGTTAAATATCAGTTTACTGCAACTGAATGTTTTGATACTGTCTTTCTAATTTGTCTTGCCTCTATATCCTTTTCCTGCCCCCCCCCCCCGGGCTCTATATGCTGTCTTTTCTTGGGATCTCAAATATTGTTGTTGTTTTTTAAAATAAAAAGTTAACTATGCACAAATATCTTCCCACCAATAATTTTGAATACATTAAAGGAACATCTGTAGTGGGGAAAGTGAGAAAGATAGAGCTTTCTTCTTATGCATTTATTTGCAGAAGGGGGAGGGAGTGGATCGAGTGACCTAATGCCACAGGGCTCCGGCGGCGGCAGGAGGCCCGTTGCCATTGCTGGGGCCCTCCAACAGGGCTCCGGCGGCGGCAGCGGGCCTCTAGGACTTTTTTGCCAGCCTCTGATGGGGCCTGTGCTGGCGGCCCCCACCGACTTTTTTGCAGGCCTCTGATGGGCCCTGGGGCCCTGGCAAGGGCCAAGCAAAGAGGGGGAGGCCTCCAGTGCTGGCAGCCCCTGCCGGCTCGCTTGCTGGCCTCTGACGGGGCCTGGGGACCGGCAGGGGCCGGCAAAGAGGGGGAGGCCTCCAGCGCTGGCCCCATCCCTGGCATGTGGCCCCGCCCCCGGAAGCTCTACCCCCGGCTTCAGGCCCTCCCCCCCAGTTGTCTGAGGGACAGCAACCCAGCCCCCAGCTCAAAAAGGTTGCCTACCCCTGGCTTAGAGTATCAGATTTTTATTTGTCTTCCTTGACCACACTGTTACATCACTGGAAAAAGTGGATCAATAGGATTCCACCCGTAAGCTTGAACATACTATGGTTGTACACTTGTCATTTGTATTCTTCCTCTCTTTCTTAGATGGCACAGAGTGCTAGTAAAAGGAATGTTGGCAAATGGACTGGTGTCAGTATATGAACTGGATTATGGTAAACATGAGCTTGTCAGCATCCAGAATGTAAGACCTCTGCTAAACATGTTCAGAAAACTGCCCTTTCAGGCCATAACAGCCCAGCTTGCAGGTAGGTGCTACAGGAACGTGGAGGTAATAACAAACAAATATAATTGAAACATACAGTTAAACATGCTTGGTTCAGTGAACCTAAAGAATTCACCCTCTGAATTCTCTATCTCCACCAAATGTGAAGTATTATAAATAATGTTTGAACACTCAAAATGATTTTTCCTCCTCGCTGAAGTTGTATCTCAGTAGGCCATGAAGAATTCATTGTTACCTCTTCCTCTTTAGTGCCTTGTAGCTGATTCAGCTAGCCCCTTTTACTACTATGAGTTTATTGTTTGGGAAAGAAGCCATTGTAATTATGCTCATTAACATACTCCCCAAATCTTTATGTAATACCTAAATTGCATGTAATTTTGTGTAATATTGCAATCTTATTATTATTTTTATTATTATTATTATTTACATGCTGCCAAATCACTGAGAATCCAGGCGGCTTACAACAAAGAGGATAATACAAAGTAATAACAATAAAAATGAAGGAACCTCTCTAACTTCTGATCTCTAACAGGAAATTGAATGCTAGGTGGCATACAACCTGCCACCAGAGGATTTACGTTATGTAATAATTAGGGAAGATGCTGCTTCGGACTATATTCTCACACATGAGCCTGCCTAAGCTTTGAGATTGTCAGAAGAGGCCCATCTCTTAGTATTGCCATCCTCAAAGAGGATCTAAGACCTCTTCAGTGGCAATTTCCAGGTTGTAGAAGTTCCTTTAAAGGGGAGAAGTCAAAGCTAGCCCCCTCACTGTTGTCTTTCTATTGGCAGTAATTGTTGCATTTTTAAAAAGTTTTTGGGGTTAAGAGTGTGTGCTGCATCTTATTTATTTATTTTTATCTTCATTTAAAGCATTTTATAACAAGGTGGATTATAAAATTTAAAATAATTGAAATACACAAAAATGCAGATACTTAAACGGATGATATGAGCAGCTGAAACAAAATCATATTTATCAGAAAGTAGATGTTTTAAATGGTTTTTGTTAGTAGTTGAGCTTCCCTGGATATCTACTGCTGAGATATTTGTGTTCACTGCATTCTCTTTCTGTGCCAGTGGAGTCTATTCTGAAAAAGAATCTGACCTCTAAACTTCTTTTAAAACCTCATTATTTGATAACGTTTGACAAGCAACTGACCAAATTATTTCAACCATTTTGGGCATTGTATGGCCCAGTCCAGATGGGCCGAAAAGGATGCCCTCATTATGTGTGAGGGCTTCTAGACACCCCTCACATGTGACAAGGGCGTCAAGGCCTGTACAGATGGGCACCGCCATTATGACATGCCAGATGCATAGCATCTGCACACCACGGAGCCATTACGACATCGTGAGTGCACCATTGGCGCACTGCAACGTCGTAATGGTGCAAGAAAAACCTGCTTTTCACTGGTTCTTTTTGTTTTGTGGGGAAGCCCCACAGTCTGGAGGCGGTGGCTTCTCCACGGACCATAACCAGGCGCCAGCAGGCCATCCTTTTTTGTGCAGTCTGTACCCCGCCTACATGTCCTTGTTGCTTCCAAACAGCACAAATGGTCTCCAAATAATCTCCCATGTACTAAAGCTCTTCCTAGACCATGTCAGCATACTTGTGTGTATACAGAGTTGGGAACAAAGGGCAGAACATTGCCCACTGTTTTATCTTCAGATCCTAGTCTCAGATTCTTGCTGCAACATTCAGCTTATCTGTAGGGATTTCTTTTTTAAAAAAATCATGTAAACTTTCCCATGCAAACCCTTAAGAAAAAAATCTTCTGTTTGATATGGTAAAATCCAGGACACATTACCACATGATTTGCTCTTAGGCCCAGCATAAACAAAGCTGAAACAGGAGATATAGGTTGCTATAAGGTGAAAATACTTATTTCTTTACTAGTCTATTGCAGTAATCAAATTACAGTTGGCCCCCCATTTTCATGGGGAATCCATTCCGGACCCCTGCAAAAACAGGCTCGTGCATATTTAAGCCCCATAGGCTTGAATGGAGTGCATGTCTGTGTGCGCGCTTGGCGCGCACATGCCAAGCACACACCCCATTGAAAGATCTGCAAGTTAAGAGGAGCAACTGTACATCCATAGCCAGTGAAGTGCTTGTTTTAATTGCCATGTGGGAGTGATCTGAACACTAAATGCAGACACCTGAAGAGGGTGGATATTATGGCATGTCAAGACTTCAAGGGCTAGGTTCTTGCATTCTCTATTTCATTCATTCTTGTAAGGTTCTCAATACATTTCTTGATTTTCCTTGAGAACTGAGACTTACAAGAATATGTAAAATGATAAAGTACTTTTATATGTAGGAGAAGCCCAGATCTTCAGGGAGAGAGATCTGCCTGCACAGCCATAGTTGACCACATAGAGTGAAGTTGCTGGGCTTTAAAATTCTTTGCTGGTTCAGTGATACCTAGAGGCTCCCAACATCTTATGGTTGTGCTGAACCTGGTTCTGTACTCTTTTTCCCTAGGAGTAGAGTGTCAGCAGTGGTCAGAGGAGGCATCAATAGTTTTCCGAAATCACGTTGAGAAGAAACCTCTGGTGGCACAGGTGCAAGCAGTTATTGATGCAACTAATCCATGGGACCGAAAAGCTGTTGTCTATTTAGTCGACACATCACTACCTGACACAGATATATGGATTCACGATATTATGACTCAGTATTGTATGGAGATTTCAAAGGCAAATTAATCAGTTTTTCAAATTTCCACAAGTTCAGCAATAAGATGATAAATGGTAATATAGCTGTGACTAAAATACTGGTTTACTTCTGATTTTGCACTGTTTAATACTAGAATGTTGTGTATAAAAATAAATATTTCTGTTAACTTACTTTAGAACATTCTTTCTTCCTCAGATTACAAGTTGCCTAAAGGTTATGTTCATGGCATGCTGATTAGATGTAGCTCTCAGAACTTTATCTAGATCCTGATGGTCCTTCTGTGTAATTATATTTCCCACTAAAAGCCCAAAGGAATAGTGCTGAAAGGAACCTTGAAAAGCCTGTCAAGAGTAAATAACACTGATCAGTTATATGAGCCAGTAGTACTGTTCTTTATAAGCTGTGTTTGTAACATTGATATCCTACCTGGGTACATGAGACTAGAACAGCATCTACACTACAGAAATAATGTAGTTTGACATCGCTTTAACTGTCTTGACTCAATGCCATGGAATTCTGGGATTTGTAGTTTTGCGAGATATTAATCCTCTGGCTTCTGTGGTGCCAAAACAGACTACAGATCCCAGGATTCCATAGCATTGAGCCATGGCAATGTCAGATAGCATTATTTCTGCAGTACAGATGCAGCCTGAGACTGTGGACACCATGCAGCTTGATGGCACCAGGGTATTTGGGTCTTTTTAAATGGAGCTGATCACTCTTGGTCCTGATTGTGGTATTATCCACTGGGTCAGAGATGACCATAACATGCATTGATTACAGTGACACCATGGTACTTCCCTTTTCACCCAGTTTCCTGTTCTGCTTCCTCCTCCAATGTGTGAAACTGATTCACTGAGTTGTTAAACAAGGGAAGAAACAAAGTCAAGGAATTCGGTTTGAATTATATCTTGATCCCAAACTACTGAAATTGCATCTTCCTCAATTGCTATAAAAGAGCCACATATATATTGCTCACTACTATACAGTACCTTGCTGAATCCTGATAAGTCATCTAACTCATACAGATTGGAAGGACTGCATGGCTACCTTTGAGGTGCCTGATGTGTATATGCATTATTGGGTAATTAACATAAATCAACTGTGAGGTAGGAGTAGAGCTCCAAATAGGGTGAGAGATAAATTTGTCTTTATGGCTTCTTTAAGGTTGGGAAAATTGGTACCAGACTGGCAGGAATTATACCAGCCGGCCCCACTGTCACTTTTGGCTCTGCCTCATGCCTCCCAAATGTTCCCTCCCAATGGTGATGGTAAAAGCTTCAGCCATTTCATGTCTACCCACTTGAGTGGTGGTCAACTTACAAGAGTAGGGTGACAATCCTACAAATGCTCTTCTATATTGGTGCAGTCTCAGAAACTGTAGCGTTTGTTGCAGTCAACTAAACTAGCACCTCTATTACAAAATGGCAGAATGTTTTCAAAGCCCAATGCTACTACAGGGGACCTGCACATTTTTCCATGAAGCACACAGAGCCAGTGTGGCATAGTGGTTTGAGTTTTGAACTACAACTCTGAAGACCAGGGTTCAGTTTCCTACCTCAAGGGAAGGCAAAAGCAATCTTAATAAATCTTGCCAAGAAAACCCCATGTTCACCATAAATCAGAAATGACTTGAAGGCACACAACAGACAGAAAACACAACTCAATCCTATGCATGCCAATCCTGGTATAAATCCTAACACAACAGATTCCTAGGCTGCAAAGCAATTCAGATCCATGCCACAGTTTCCTGGCTTGGTAAATAAGCCCCTATTTACAGTATTTTTGTAATCAATGTGGTGAACTATCTTTATTGTGAATATTTTTTGTCACCCTTCAGTCATATTGCCAGGTTAGTTTACAAAACAAACAAACTTGATTAAAATCATTGTGGAAAATTAACCAAAAGCTCCACAATTATAAATACAGCATAAAACAAAGCAACTTGAAAGATTTTTTAGAAGGAAATGCCTCTTTCCTGAGATAGTGGTGGCCCAGGAGCATATTGGTACCTGTTACTTTTAGGCACAACAGAGAGTGACAGCTTTGACCTTTAGAGTCTAGAAATGTGTTTGTTTTGCTTTCCCACATGGATCTTGCAGTTTGCTTGCACACTCTGGTAAGAATCTTCTTTTAAGTGCCAAGCTCCTATGAAACTAGAATAAGATAAAATGATACCAGCCACTCATATTTTGCCTGAGGAGATTCCCTGGCTTCAGAGCCACATTTCTCCAAGACTTGGTTCCAAGCAGCAGGTGAGCAATAAATGCTGTCCAACTTGGTGTATATTTTTTAAACTGGAAGCTTTGATAGCTTTCCAATAGGAACACTGCAGCTTTTCATACCCAAATATAATGCTTAGCAGATTTACAGAACTTGTATTATGTAAACTATTAAAAAAAATCAAAATAGGAAAAGGAGGTAAAGCAACACTCCTGTCTTTTAACATTAAGCTTCTCAAAAATATTTTTCTTTTAAAGAATTGCATTGCTCCATTTGGATTTTAAGGATATTCTTTACCGAAAGCATGTGCTCTTCATCTGTTTGCCTATTTAATGGTGCAGTACCTACAATCCTGTGTGTGCCCTGTAGGACCCTTGTGGCGGAGCAAATATGCTCATGAATCTATGCACAGTTAGTAGTCCACGTGCAAGACCTTTTAAACTAGGCAAGATGCTGTCAGACTTAATTAACGGGTGCTGGGGAGAGAGTTTATGCTTGTTCTTGAGTACAAACCTACTTTACTCCTCCATATAAATAACTCTGGGATCTCAAATAGATTTGGGGCTGGGGGCCCAGACATCTGCCTTTTCCAGGACATGTCCTTCAAACATTGAAAGGTGGTTTTTTTTTTCTTAATTTCGGCACAGTGGACCAATGCAACGAATTTAAATGCAGATTCAGTCAAGGGTTTGTTGCTAGCAAAGTACAGTTTTAAGGATTTGTGTTGCTCAGTGTTTATTGCAAGCCAACAAGGCATAGATCTTGTAGCACCTTTGAGACTCACGGAAAGAAAGAAATTAGAAGCATGAAATTTTATAGACTTCAATCTACTTCCTCAGATGCATGCAAAGCCAACAAGGTATTTTAACAAAGGTAAGTTCATCAGAAAAAAAAGCTGAATAGAGAAATTGAAGACAATAAAAAGAAGAAAAAGAGATCTCTTCCATAAGATAAGAGAACTCAAAGGGCAGTTCAAACCAAAGGCTTGGATGCTCAACGACAGTGGTCCCCAAACTGTGCCCTTTAAGAGATTTTGGACTTCAGTTCCCAGGAGCCTCAGCCATGTTGGCCAATAGTCTGGGATTCTGGGAGCTAAAGTCCAAAATCCCTTAAAGAGCAGAGTTTGGGGACCACTGCTCTATGAAAAGAAGAGGAACATACACAGAAAAGCTATATAAAAGAGATTTAAAAATGAATGACCCATGGAACGAAGAAGCATTTGAAGATGAACACCAGATTCTAGATAGTGGGATGGAAGCTGCAATAAGAGAGGTTGGGAAGAATAAATAACCAGGAACATATGATACTCCAATTGAACTGATATATTCCACACAGACAGTATCAACTCCAATGTTAACTAAAATGTGTCAACAGATATGGAAAGCAAAATCATGGCCAACACACTGGAAATGTTCAATATTCATCCCCATCCACAAAGAGACACAAAACACTGCAGCAACTATAGGACCATAGAATTAATTTCTCATGCAAATAAAATTATTCCTAAAATTCTGCAACATAGCCTCTAAATCATATATAGTGAGAGAAATCCCAGAGATGCAAGCAGGATTCGGGAAAAGAAGAGGCACAAGGGACCATATTGGAAACATGGTTGATGGAGCATACCAGGGAATTCCAAAAGAAAACTAGCTTGTGCTTTATAGGTTATAGGAAAGCCTTTGACTGCACACATCATGAAAATCCATGGTATGCATGGGACACATCATAAGAAGGCATGAATCATTGGAGGGAAAAACAATAATGCTAGGAAAGGTAGAAGGCAACCAAAAGTGATAAAGGACTTTATCACCCAGGGAAAATTGGGGGGTTTAACCAGCTATTAACTTGCGAAAATCATGCAATCACGATTAAAGATTTTCACACACACTGCACTTAAAGAGCCATTATCCCAGGAATAACAAGGGAATAACGAAATAAACTGCAACAAATGATTCACGGGATTTCCCTGTGAATGATTTGTTGCTGTTTATTGCCAGTCTGTTCCCAGGATAATGGCACTTTAATGTTGATGTCGTGTGAAAAAATTGTGATTGCACGATTTAGAAGCATGAATTGATGTTTATACCAGCATTTTTAGTTTTATTGGGTCATGTCCTTCTACATTTTGCAATCTCTTAAGCTCCTTGGCAGTGAAGCCATCTGGTCACCCTGGACATGTCCTCCATTTCTAGCTCCTGATCCAGGAGGAATGCCAAAAAGTCCTCCATTTGGGTACATGACTAAGAAGCACGAGTTTACATTTCTATTTGAGCTTTTATGCGGTTAGGTCCTACATTTTTTCTTGACAGTCTTCCATTTTGTAGTGCCTTGTCCTTTTGTGTGTGTGTGTGTGTGTGTGTGGTTACATGGGCATGTCCTCCATTTCCATCTCCTAGTCCAGAAGGAATTCCAAAAGGTCCTCCATTTTTGAGCAGGGCTGGGGGAAGCACATTTTGAGGGTGGCCCCAGGTCCTCCTCTCTCTCCAGCAACATGTCCTCTATCCCAACCTTCTGGTCCAGGAGGAACCCAAAAGGTCCTCCATTTGGAGCAGGATGAAGAAGTTACTCAGATCGACCAGAGGTCCTCCTTTCCCAGGACGCCTCCTCTATCCCAGCCTTCTGGTCCAGGAGGAGTCCTAAAAGGCCCTCCATTGTTGAGCAGCACTGGCAAGACACTCAAGGTGGGCACAGGTCCTCCTTTCTCAGGGACTCATCCTCCAATCCCAGCCTTCTCTGTCCAGGAGGGATGCTAAAAGGCCCTCCATTTTGTGGTGCCTTGTGTGTGTTGGCCTGGGCATGTCCTCTATTTCCACTTGGAGGTGAGGAGGAGGAGGAGGAGGAGGAAGGGGACAACCTCTGTCCCCCTCCATGCTCCAGAGACTCCCTCCTGGGCTCTTCTTCTTCCCTCCCTTTGCTCCTGCAGCTGCCCAGCATTGAAGCCTCTCCTCCTTCCTTTAGGGCTGGCCCAGGCCTCCTGCTCCTCCTGCTGCTCCTCCTCAATGTCCTCCTGTCCTGAGTGACCAGAGGGAGGCAGGACCCAGCCAGGGAAGAAGCAGCAGCAGCCTCTGCCCAACTCCACAGCCTCCCTTCCTGCCTCCCCTCTTTCTTTTTCTCATTCCCTCCTTCCCTCCCTCCTTCTCCTCTCTCTGGCGCTTGAGGCAGGTAGGAAAGCCTACAGTGCTCTGTTTGTGGGGGGAGGTGGGTTTGGACCCCTCAGTTGGGGGTCCTTCCTCAGGGAGGTCTCCTCCTCCTCCTCCTCCTTCTTCCTCCTCACAACCTTCGAGGAGGACCAGGCACCGCCAGGTGGAGGACCTTCCAGGGAAAGGGAGCTCATGCCCAAAGGAACTATGGAAATGTAGGACGTTTCAGAAAAAAGGGAGGATGTGATCAAATAAAATCTAGACACACTTGTAGAAATATGCATTCATCCTTGTTAGTCGTGCTCAAAATGGAGGACTTTTTTGGGGGATTTCTCCTGGGCAGAGAAGGCTGGGATAGAGAATGGGTCCCTGAGAAAGGAGGACTCCTGGCCACCCTTCTTAGCTCTGCTCAAAAATGGAGGACCTTTTGGGATCCCTTCTAGACAAAAGGCTGAGATGGAGGAGGTGTCCCTGAGACAGGAGGACCTCTGGCCACCCTAAGTGTGCTTCTCAGTCCTGCTCCAAATGGAGGACCTTTTGGGATCCCTCCTGGACCAGAAGGTGGAAATGGAGGACATGTTGCTGGAGAGAAAGGAGGACCTGTGGCCACCCTGAGTGTGCTTCCCAGTCCTGTTCCAAATGGAGGACCTTTGGGCATTCCTCCTGGACAGAGAAGGCTGGAATTGGAGGATGTGTCCCTCAGAAAGGAGGACCTTTGGCCACCCTGAGTGTGCTTCTCAGTGCTGCTCAAAAATGGAGGATTTTTTGGAACTTCTCCAGGACCAGAAGGTTGGACTAGAGGGTGTGTCCTGGGAAAGGAGGACCTGTGGCCATTCTGAGGACGTACCCCTGAGAAAGGAGGACCTGGGGTCACCCTGAGTGTGCTGCTTAGCCCTGCTCAAAATGGGGGACCTTTTGGGATCCCTCCTGGAGAGAGAAGGTTGGAACAGAGGATATGTCCCTGAGGAAGGAGGACCTCTGGCCACCCTCCTTAGTCCTGCTCCCAAATGCAGGACCTTTTGGCATTCCTCTAGGACCAGAAGGTGGAAATGGAGGACATGCCTGGGAAAGGAGGACCTGGGGCCCCACTGTGCCTCAGAGCCCCAGAGAGGGCTGAAGCAACCATATCTGGCCAAAAACATGCCTAGTGGCGGCCACCTAAAAAAGACCAATGGAGAGCAATAGGAGCAGCAGCGCCTATAAATAGCTGCCTCTCCTCTGGCCTCTGGGAAAGCAAGGGAGGGGGAGACCAGAGGCATCCTCCTTTACTCCAGGACATGTCCTCCATTTCAGTCTTCCGGTCCAGGAGCAATCCCAAAAGGTCCTCCATTTGGAGCAGGGCTAAGATGCATGACTTTAGATTTATATGAGTGTTTCTTGCTTTTGTTTGGTCAGGTCCTACCTTTTGCTCCCTGGAAAGAGAATTCCACTAGTAAGACAAAAAGTGCCCTCTAACCAGGAGTTACTTAGTACTTTGTTCCTGTAGCCCGAGAGTCATGCTTACTCAGGATGAACAGATGTCCTCCTTTTCCAGGACATGTCCTACACGTCAACCGTGTCTACAGCAGGAATTCCAAAAGAACCCCATTTGGAGCAGGACTAACAAGGATGAATGTGTATTTCTACGAGTGTTTCTAGATATATTTGGACATGTCCTACCTTTTTCTGCAACGTCCTACATTTCACAGTGCCTTGTCCTCCTTTCTGGGGAGGACATCTGGTCACTCTGGACATGCCCTCCATCTCAGCCTTCTGGTCCAGGACGAATTCCAAAAGGTCCTCCATTTGGAGCAGGACTAAGAAGCATGAATTTACATTTCTCACCAGGAGTTACTTAGTACTTCTAACATTTATCATTTACAATATCTTATGTGTCATACTTGTAAAGCAGAGTGGGCAAAGGCAGCCTATGGGCTCCATGTAGCCCAAGAGTCATGCTTGCTTTCCAGGACATGTCCTACACTTTAACCCTCTGTACTGGAGAAATCCCAAAAGGTCCTCCATTTTGACCAGGACTAAGAAGGATGAATGTATATTTCTACAAGTGTTTCTAGATTTTATTTGATCACATCCTACCTTTTTCTGAAACATCCTACATTTCACAGTGCCTTGTCCTACTTTGCAGGGAGGATATCTGGTCACCCTGTTCTCACCAGGCTGGGGAGCAGGTAAGCCTTTCCCGGCAGGATTCCCAAAGTTGCAACCTTTTGGTTTTTATAACATAACATGCTGTACTCCATCATAACATGGTGGAACTCCCATCAGCCCCAGCCATTGCTGAGGGAGAATGGGAGCTGCTGTTCAACAACATCCAGGACTGAGGGGAATAAAGGGAGGCAAAATTCCCAGGGTCTAGACTGCAGGAGGGCCTGGACAGTGACATACACAAGTTCCAGTCTAACAAAATATGAAGGACCACAAGTTTAAAGTCCTGGTCTAATTAATACAATGGTGTACTGTATATACTCTCTCTCTCTCTCTCTCTCTCTCTCTCTCTCTGTGTGTGTGTGTGTGTGTGTGTGTGTGTGTGTGCGCATGCGCATATATGAATATGTATATGTAAAGTAGGTTTATCTAAACCAGTGGTTCCCAACCTGTGGGTCGGGACCCCTCTGGGGGTCAAATGACCCTTTCATGGGGGTCGCCTAAGGCCATTGGAAAACACCTATTAAATTACAGTTATGAAGTAGCAATGAAAATAATTTCATGGGTTTGGGTCACCACAACATGAGGAATATGTATTAAAGGGTCGTGGCATTAGGAAGGTTGGGAACCACTGATCTAAACAGGACATTAATCATATCCAGATAACCTGCTGGCTGGCTAATAATGTTTATGTATCACAGCTACACATTTTAATAATTTGCAAACTATGAGGTATTGGTTGGCATGCCAATAACCAAATTATACATCTCCATCAGCCTGAACTCTTCTCTTGGCTGATATCCATGCCAAATGTCTGCACAACATAGGGTGAGGAGGTGTAACCAGCGCCCTGTGCGATGTTTTTGGGAAACAGGAGGAATTTAACCTCTACTCCGTTTAAAGCAGAGAATGTGGAATTTATCCCATGTGTGTGTTTGGTCTGACTCATTAATAGCTTTCTACTTTTGTTATTTTTGTTGTTAACTGCCCTCAAATCCTTCCTGACTCCTAGTGACCCTGTGGATGAGACTTCTCCAAGACTCCCTGTTTTCCAATGCTCTGCTTAGGTCCTGTAAATTTATATACATGACCTCCTTAATAGAGTCCATCCATCTAGCATGCGGTCTTCCTCTCTTTCTGTACCCCTCCACCTTACCTGCATTATTGTCTTTTCCAACGAGTCATTCTTTCTCATGATATGACCAAAGTACGACAACCTCAATTTTATCATCTTGGTTTCCAGGGAGATTTCAGGCTTGATCAGTTCTAGGACCCATTTGTTTGTCTTATGGGCCATCCATGGTGTCCTCAGCACTCTTCTCCAGCACCACATTTCAAATGAACTGATTTTCCTTCTATCCACCTTTCTCACTATTCAGCTCTCGCAACTGTACATAGTACAGTTTGCTTGTACAATTCTAACACCCATGCTCTGATGGATAACTTTCCATTTTAGGATCTCTTCTCATTCTTTCATAGCTGCTCTTTCCATTCCTAGTCTTCTTATTTCTTGACTGCAGTCCCCATTCTGATTTTTTTTTGGTACAGGAACATTTTTACTATTTCAATTTCCTCATTGTCTAGGTTGAATCTGTGTAGATCTTCCATGGTCATTATTTTTGTTTTCTATATGTTGAGCAGTAAGCCTGTCTTTGCTAATACAGTACTACTAAATATGCCCACCTGCCTTCCTCTTTTCCATGCATGCACTGCCTTATACTGAGTCAGGCCATAGGTTCATCTGGCTGACATCTCTCACCTCCGGCTAGCAATGGCTGATTAGGGATTCAGGCAAGATTCTTTCCTAGCCCTACCTAGAGTTCCCTAGTAAAAGTACTGATGAGACCTGACCTTGCTTTCAAAAGCAGACAAGATTTGGGTGAGTACAGTGGGGTGGCATGGTGAGAAAAAGGTTTGCTCATAGGATGGAAGCCAATGTTATTCTTCACTCAGAAAAGGGAGAGAACCCAATGCTCTTTCTGCCAGCTTCTTTCTTTATTTGCCTTTCTGTTTTACATAATCCCTGATGAGCTGAGAAAGTGACTCATAAAGCATGGCTTGTGGGTGGGTTGCCATGCTGCAAGAAATAATGTTATATAGGAATAAAGTAAAGGTTGCCAGTTGAATCAGCTGTACTTGACTGTATTTAAAGCAGGAATATACATCTTGCCAAGAAAAGCACATGATAGGTTCTCCTTAGAGTCACCATAAGTCGGAAACAACTTGAAGGCACACAACAACAACAAGAGAAACTGTCACCTTTCAAATGATGTTGGACTACAGCTTCCACCATCCCTGGCCTATGGTCATATTGCATAGGGCTGATGGTAGTGAAGGCCACAAATTCTCCACCTGATTAAAACAAGTGGGGTTGCCAATGACCAGAGGAAAATCTGGCTAGCTCTTGCTCCTTTTGGTAGTGTTCTGTGCCCTCAAGTCATTTCTGACTTATGGTGAACCCATCACAGGGTTTTCTTGGCAATATTTGTACAGAGGGGGGTGGTTAACCATTGCCTTTCTCTGAGTTTGAGAACGTGGTTGTTTGAGATTATACAGGTTATAGTTAAAGGAATAAATAGCACTCCTGAGCATGCTGACATACAGTATTTAATGAGGTAGATCTGTTCTCTAGCAAAGCAATACATTGCAAGACCAATAAAAAGGCAGCGGCCTGCCTACAGGAAATATTAGTTGTTGTTCGTTGTTATTGTTGTGTGTCTTCAAATCGTTTCCAATTTATTGTGACCCTAAGGCAAAACTATCCTGGGTTTTTCTTCCCATGTTTCTTCTGAGGGGATTTGCCATTGCAATCCTCTGAGACTGAGAGATTGTGACTTGCCCAGGGTCACCCAGTGGGTTATCATGTTTGAGCTGGGAATCGAACCCTGGCCTCCAGAGTCCTAGTCCAACACTCAAACCACTATACCACACTGGGTCATGAAATATTCCTGGCCATAAACGAGAACAAGATGACTCTCAGAGTTTCTTGGACTGGAGAGGATGCAACCATTCTTCACTTTCTCTTGGGAGGATGGTCAGTGTAGGAGGAGAGGAGTATGGGGCCTGTGGGAAAGGCAGGTAGCAGACCAGAAGCAAAGAGGGGCTTTGGAAAAGTCATTCTTCTTGCCTAACACATATGCCTTCTGCCTCAAAGTCCTTCCCTGGTGACACCTGACAGGGATGTAGCCAAGGGGGGGGGGTCCAAGGGGTCTGGACCCCCCCCCCTTTAGGCTTGGGAACGTTCAAGCTCCTTCCTCCCCCTCCTCTTCCCCTCCATCAAAAGCATGGAGGATAGAGAAGGAAAGGGAGAAAGACAGAAGTCACAGGGAGGGAGCAGGGAGGTTCAGAGAGAGAGAGAGAGAGACAGAGAGAGGGAGGGGGTCCCTCCCTGTGAATTCTTTCCCTTTCGTTTCCTCTCCATCCAAGTCCTTCCACTCCTACTCCTACTCCTCCCTTGTGCTTTTGCCAGAATAAAAGTCTCCCTTCCTGGGGAAGGTGAGGGGGAGGAGGAGGAAGAAGAAGAAGGGAAGAAAGACAGGAAGGAAGGAAGGAAAAAAGGAAGGAAGAATGATAATAATAAATAAATAATAAAATTTTTGTTTATATGCCGCCCTTCCTCCGATCAGGGCGGCTTACAACATATTAAAAATACAAACTGTTACAATAAAACACATTAAAAATAAACCAACAGTAAAAGCCCCAAAGCCCAACCTCTTGGCCACGAAAGAGGAGGGAGGCCCACAGGATATTTACTCGGGGAATGCCTGTTGGAATAGGAAGGTTTTAAGGTCCTTCCTAAATTGGGCCAGGGTAGTGGACGAGCGGAGCTCTCTGGGCAGCGCATTCCAAAGGGCTGGGGCAGCTATGGAGAACGTCCTCCGAGTGGTGGAGACTAATCTAGCCCCAGGCACCTTCAGTAGCTGCTGCCCAGACGTTCTGAGGGTGCAAGGCGGAATGTACGGGGAGAGGCAGTCCTGTAGGTATCCTGGGCCCAAGCCATTTAGGGCTTTATAGGTAATTACCAACACCTTATATTGAGCTCAGAAGCGAATGGGCAGCCAATGGAGATCTTTTAATACTGGTGTTATATGGCTGGTCCTGGGAGCGCCAGTGACCAGCCGGGCTGCCATGTTTTGCACCATTTGCAGCTTCCGAGTTTGGTATAAGGGTTGCCCCATGTAGAGTACATTGCAGAAATCCAGTCTCGAAGTTACCAGAGCATGTACAACAGTTTCTAGGTCCCCCTGGGCCAGGTATGGGCGCAGCTGGCGAATCAGCCGAAGCTGATAACAAGTGCTCTTGACCGTCATATTCACATGATAGGAAGGGAGGGAGGGAAGAAAAGAAGGAAAAGAAAGGAAGGAAGAGGAAGGGGAGAAAGAAAGAAAGAAAGAAAGAGGAAGGAAGAAAGGAAGCTTCTAAAAGGAAATATAAAAGAAAGAAAATGTGACTTCTGACTTTCCTTTCAGCAGTTATATCCATATACAGTACAATAT
>NC_056523.1:218735105-218770629 GCF_019175285.1 Sceloporus undulatus
ATAATAATAATAATAATAATAATAATAATAATAATAATAATAATAATAATAATAATAATAATAATAATAATAATATCTTATCAACTACAGCTTGAGTCTCCCTTACCCAAAATGAATACTAGTGGAGTGGGGGCTCTGCCTCTTTCTACTTTTGAGCAGACAGCAGCTGCCAAGAATCAAGTCTGTTTTTTCTGCATAACTCTGTTCTAATCTATATCTATCTAGTGCTATTCTAGGTTCTGTTCTGCTTTTGTTTTTTGTCATACTAAAGCAGAAAGGATTGTTGGTTGGTGTGTATGTATGTCTACACACACACAAACACAGAGAGGAGCTTGCATTCATATAGAATGGAGTTTTCTATCTTGTGTTGAAGATGATATGAGAGAGGCATCAGTAAGAGTAGTATGTACTATATACTGTACTGATGTTGCTGTTGATTCTGACAATTAAGTTCTACAGGTTCTTGGAATGCTTTAAAATCCTGCAAAGATGCTTTTATCAGAAGGAGCCATAGAATAAAATCAAAGAATATATGCCACAAGCACTAGCCTCTCTGACATAACATTATTATCTGCCTTCAACCTTTTTTTGGCATGTCTCCTTGTTTTGTTTTGGCCAGAAGAAAGAGGAAAGCATTTGCAGCAGCTGCAGGGAAGATGATTTATAGGATTCTTCATCTTTTAAAAATAATTGTTCTGACCTTGTTTTTTTTGCTTAACTTATATTCCAGTCCAGCAAGCTATAAATCATACTGATATACAGTCTTATGAAATGCATTTCTAGGGTCTGACACTAACACAAGGGCTGGTTTTTTTGTTTTTGTTTTTTGTTTCTGGTTTTACTTTCTTCTTTCTTTTTTGGCACATTGTACTAATTTAGAAACAACCTTTCAATTTGCACATTGCTTTCCTTCTGCCTTAAACTTGAAACCATCCATCTTTAGTCTGAGGAGTATTCTACTTTTACGTTTAAGGAGTTTTGGCCTATTATACTTTGTTTTTGTTTTTTCCATTTTCCAGGCAGCATTAGTCTGTTGATTTTGGGACATCTCAGAGGTAAGTGCTGATTCTTATCTGTTTTCAGTGATGAATCAACATCTCCACTTTCTTGGTTTCTTCATTGCCCATCCGCACCTCACATTTTCCATTCCTTTTGATCTAAATCTTCTCTTGGGTGATTGTTGTTGTTGTTAGCTACCTTTGACTTGATGTCAACCCATGGTGACTCTGTGAATGAAACATCTTCATGACCCTCTGTTCTCAGCCTCTGCTCAGATTTTGCAGGTTCATGCCTGTGACCTCCCTGATTGATCTTGCCATCGCCATGTGGTCTTCCTCTCATTCTTCTTCCCTCTAACATCTCTAGCATCATTGTCTTTTCTAATGAGTCATGCCTTCTCATAATGTGGCCGAAGTATGACAGCCTCAGTTTTGTCATCTTGGTTTCCAGGGATAGCTCAGGCTTAATTTGTTCTAGGACCCATTGGTTTGTCTTTTTGGCCATCCATGGTATCCTCAGCACTCTCCTCCAGCACCACATCTCAAATGAGTTAATTTTCTTCCTATCTGTTTTCTTCACTGTCCAGCTCTCGCACCTGTACATGGTAATGGGGAATACAGTGGTGTGATGGGACCTTTTCTCAAACCTTTGGTTACCTTTACCTCTTATCCACAGAAGACCACTTGTCACTGACACTTGCCTTGTGTTTACCTTATTAACACTATTTTGAAGTGTACAAGGGCCAGGGTCCCAGGTGTCCCACAAACCAGTTCAGTGTTTGGGTAGCGTGCTTGCCTTCGTTTATAGCAGTGGTTCCCAACTTGTCGATCGTGGCCCCTGTGGGGGTCGAATGGCCCTTTCAGGGAACCACTAGTTTATACCGTATTTTCTGGCATATAAGACGACTTTCTAACCCTGAAAAATCTTCTCAAATGTTGGGGGGGGTCTTATACGCCAGGTGCTGAAACTTCTGAGCTAGACTGGTCACCACATATGGTGGGGGGAGCTGTAAAACGGCCCTGGAGCTCTGCTCTG
Organism: Sceloporus undulatus; assembly: GCF_019175285.1. NCBI lineage: Eukaryota > Metazoa > Chordata > Lepidosauria > Squamata > Phrynosomatidae > Sceloporus > Sceloporus undulatus. The sequence continues at coordinate 218,737,140 of NC_056523.1, forward strand.
GGCCCACAACAAACTCCAACTCCCAGAATTTCATAGCCTTGAGCCAGAAAAAAGTTAAAGTGGTGCCAAACCAGGTAATTTCTCCAGTGTGGATGCAGCCCAAGTGTGCTGAGGGGGGAAAAGACACCCCTCTCTGAGGCATCTCTTAGCCTTAGCATGCGTTGGAAGAGGGGTAGTCTTATATACCAAATATATGCCAAACTCTAACTTTTAAATGGAAAAGTTGGGGGTCGTCTTATACACCCAGTCGTCTTATATACCAGAAAATACGGTAGTTTATAAAATTACAGCGCTTTATAAATAAAGGATAATAATAATAATAATAATAATAATAATAATAATAATAATAATAATAATAATAATAATAATAATAGTTTATAGAAATCACTGAGAAACATCTACTTTAAAAAAAATTGAACAGAACTTTATTAAATGACACTAAGAAAGAAAGTATCTTGTGTTGGTTACTTCAAGCTTAATGTGGTTACATTAGCAACTACAATTGTTGGTTTTTAAATACTCTGTTCCCTACTCTCTCATCTTCAGTAGGAATGCCAACTGGACCTATCTAATTGAATCACAGTCCCCTCTGGACTAACTAAGAGGCTGTGCAGACCAACTCTAAGGGAGGCAGTCTGCACAGCCCCTAAACCACCCCTAAGTTGCCTCCATCTTTGCCAGATCGGCAACCACATGCACATGGAAAGGGCACAGTAACCATTGCACCATGGCTTTACAGCATTACTTTGGTACTGCGTCATCTAAACACAGCACCATAGGAGCACCATGATGCTGAACGACATGTGGTGCAGTGTGTGGCATCACACCACCATAAGGGCGGACTTGGGGCATGTATTGGGTGGACGCCATGCCCCAATTCCACCCCCAGGCTGGTCCTAATGGTCTGTCTGCACAGGCCCTAACTGAACTATTTCTACTGTCGAATCCTTATCTGATCTTAACTGAAATCCTTTCTCTCTCTCTCTCTCTCTCTCTCTCTCTCTCTTTCTCCCTCTCTCTCTCTCTCTTTCTCTCTCTCCAGACCAACCAAACTAAGCAACCCACATCTCTGACTTTATACATACCAGTTGCCCTGCACAGCTCACCTTCACAGTCCTCCAGAACTGTGAATGGCTGCTAGAAAGCCAGATCTGTTAGCAACTCTTGTCACAAATGGCTTGGACAATTCTGATTTTAGTGTTCACTGTATATCTTTGGTCTTTAGGATTTTGTCTGGTGCCATTTTAGCTGCTCTTCCTATTCCTAATCTTCTTCTGATTTCTTGGCTACAGTCTCTGTTCTGATCAGTGTTTGATCCAAGGTATGGGAAATCTTTATCTAGTTTGGTTTCCTTGTTATCTAGGTAGAATTTGTGTAAATCCTCCATGGTCATTGTTTTAGTTTTCTTTAGGTTTGCACATTCTTCTTTGACTTTCTTTAGTAATTGTTCCAAGTCTGTGATGCTTTCTACTAGTAGTATGGTGTCACTGGCATATTTTAGACTGCTGATGTTTCTTCACCCTTTCTCCCACTGATTCTAAGCCTGCTCTTCGTATGATATTTTCTGCATAGAAGTTGACCAGATATGATAATAAAATGCAGCCTTGCCTGATCCCTGTGCCAACTGGGAGCCATTCTATTTCTCTGTATTCTGTTATTATAGTAGCTTCTTGCCCTAAGTACAGATTTCTCATCAGGACTATCAAATGTTGTGGTACTTCCATTTCTTTAAGAGGATTCCATAGCTTTTTATGATCTATGTAGGCTGATTTTCTTCTAGAGTGCTCCATTATCCATTGTATGTTTGCAGTGTGGTCCCCAGTGCCTTTTCCTTTCCTGAACCTCGCTTGCACCTCTGGGACTTCTCTCTCCTTTATGATTGGAGTCTATCTTGCAGAATTTTGAGCATAATTTTGCTTATGTGGGAAATTAATGCTATGGTCTTATACTTGTTGCAGTATTTTGGATCTCCTTTATTGTGGATTGGGTTGAATATTGATCGTTTCCAGTTTGTTGGCCACTGTTTTTTTTTTTCATATTTGTTGACATTTTGAGTTAATACTGGAATGGATTGTGTTTGTGTGGTTTGAAGCAGTTCAAATGAGATGTTATCTGTTCCTGGTGATTTCTCTGAGTGCCACTTTCACCTCACTTTCTAAAATGTGGGGTTTGTCTTCATATGATTCTTCATTCCATGTGTCATCCATTTTTGTTTCTTTTATATAGCTCTTCTGTGTATTGCTTCCATTGTCTTTTTTATTTTATCTTGATCATGTAGTCTGTTCCTCTTCTGATCATAGAGCATGCCCATCCTTAAATTTCCCTTTGAATTCACAGATCTTATGGAAGAGGTCTCTTGATATTACTCCCATAATTGAGTGAGGAGCAGCTGCCCTCTGATAAGGGGCTCTGAAAAGTTGAGCCTCTTGCCTAACTATATATAAGTGAGACTACACAGTGCTGCCTTCCTGGCATCACTGATGCAGTCAAATGCCTTTATACTCTATTGGTAATGGGCTTATGGGACTCCTACTTCTTTAGAGGATTATCTGTCATTCACTTCAAAATCCATTAAGTAAACTCTGCTGTATTTTGGTAGCCCTTCTGCTCAGTTTAGTGACTAAGGCCCTCATTTCTGCCCCAAAGTCCTGCCCTGATGGCACTTTAGCATTAGTAGTTAACACTCTCCTTTCCTTGGCCCAAAGCAAACGCTATCCTTTCAGGAAGAAATGTAAGAGGATATGAGATTATGACCTCACAGAGCCAAGCATCTTCTGGCCTATCCCAGCAGGGTTTTACAGGAGGGTTCAACTTCAAACCTCAGAGATAACATTTCAAATAGATAGGGAGATTTCAGTTATCTGAGACATCAGATCCCACTTCCTCATAATAAAACAAGACATGAACTAGGATATAAATGTTTTAAATAAATATTTAAGGAGACAACAAGACAGGTAGGCATTTCTTCAGAGATTAATGAGCAATAGGTTAATGTATTGGTGGCCTAAAGTTCAGGTGGCTTACAGTAAAGTGGACAAATTTATGCAGAATAGGCTTGTTAGTGGTTATTACCCTGGAAAATACAGAGGCACTATATCTCATGTGTACATGTGTTAGGGACAAGGAAAAGCCATTACCCTGTTTGTAAGTTTCCTAGAGGCATCTAGCAGATCACCTTTGGAGTCAAAATGGTGGCCTAGATCAACTTTTGGTCTTAACCAAATTGGGCTCCTCTTAAGGATTCATTCCCATTTGTGAATACTACTATGCATCATAATCTTGAAAACATACAGAGCTAGATCTAGTGCTTAGTCCAGTACTTAAGCATATCAAATCATTAAGAACTTAATACATTAACACTTTGGAAGTCCAGTTGATTTGGCGGGCCTGTTCTTGTTGGGACCGACAACTGATTTAGCTCTTCGAATTTTTGTGGTGTTGGGTTTTGTTTTGTTTTTAATTATACTATTTTTATTTTGCATAAGACAAATTAGGAAATGGCAAGATATTCAGTTTGCAAGTGAAGTTAGACATGTGATACAATCTTGTCAGCCTCCCAATATTTGCTTGCTTTGATCAGGTGAACATAGGAAAGGGGTCATTTGCGTAATTGTCTTGGAGGTCCAGCAGATCGCCATCAAAAATGGTACCTTGAATTGTTTCCTAGAAACTTTAGGGGGCTAATATAAAGTGTTCCCAGCACTCTGCTCTTTCAGGAATTGAGCTGGAAATGGTCCTGCCAGCTGAAGAGTCCAATGATTGAATCATAGGTATTGGATATTGGACTGGACTGAATCCAGCCACTCAGCCCAAGACAGGATATTCTTACACTCCAAATATCCCTGGTCTATCTGTATAATCTGTTTCTGAAAATGTCAGAGGTAGAAGATTTCACAGCTTCTGAAGTCAGCCTGTTCCATAGCTGAAAAGCTGTCATCACTGAGGCATTTCCCATAAACACTCTCTCAAGCATTTGACAGGATATAATTGGCCAATTAAAAAAATCAGTGTGGTGCCCATTGGTTACTCCTGTCAATTGTTGTTCTTAGGGAGGTATATTTTATGTTATATTGTTTTTATTTTAAATTTTGACATATTTTGATGTGTCTTAAGTTTCTCTTTAGAGAGTCAGTGTAGTATAGTGGTTTGAGCATGGTACTAGGATTTTGAAGAGTTGGGTTCAAATTCCTGCTCGGCCATGGAGACCCACCGTGTGACTTTGGGCAAGTCAAACTTTCTCAGCTTCAAAGACTGCATGCACACTGCAGAAATGATCCAGTTTGACATTACTTAACTTCCATGGCTCAATGCTATGAAATTCTGAGAACTGTAGTTTGCTGTGGCACCAGAGCACTCTGACAGGGAAAGCTAAGTGTCTCCCAAAAATGCAGTCCCCAGGATTTCCATAGCATTTCCATGGCAGTTAAAGTGGTGTCAAATTGGTTTATGCCTGCAATGTAGATGCAGCCAAAAGAAAGGGACAGACAAACTCCCTCTGAACAAAGCTAGCCCAGAAACTCCTGTAATAGGTTTGTATTACAGTTGCCATAAATCAGAAAATGCTTAAAAGCATACTACAACAACAAGTTTCTCTTTATTTAAAACAAGGAAGATTGAGAATGGTAGTAGTATCTTATGACCTGTATGTGGTAATTTTAACAGGAGCACCATTAGAGGAGGGAATCTTCTGCTGCCCTGCCACTTATTTATCTTCCTCACCTTACTCCAGAACAGTTTTACCTGAGGTGTTAATCTGTAATGGCTCATTCACTCCTGGATGCCAACAACTGATCTTGCAGGCATCAGATGATATCCAAGTATGCCTGCATCATCCCTGTGCATCTGTGATACTTGGCTTCTGAGCAACCCGCAATTACCAATGACAGTTTGGTTCTTGTCCTCCCCTCCCTCTGCATTGCCCCCAAAAGAAACAAAACAATTGAAATAGTGCATCGACAATGTTGCAAGGGTGGAGCAGCACTGAGGGAACAAACTATACTTCCAGACAGCAATAGCAATAGCAAGTACATTCCTATACAGCTTATACGTGAACTAGCACTCCCTAAGTGATTTACAATCTGTTAGCAAATTGCCCCCAACAAGCTGAGTACTCATTTTACTGACCTACGAAAAGATGGAGGGCAGAGTGAACCTTGGAACCCTCTTCTAGGATTGAACTTAAATGTTGTGGATGCAGAATGGCATTTAACCACTGTGATATTTCCCCCAATAGCAATATCCTTGCTAAGAGAAGCCCCCTTTTGAACTGCTCAGGACAGTAGTTTATAAATGAGGGCTAGTGAGAGGTGACAGTTTCTTCACAGTTCATAATCCCAGGTTCTTGAATGAGAAGTCCATCTGAGCCTGAAAAAAACGACAGACATCCAGTTCAGAGGAGTGGGGAGAAAGCCAAAAGCAGTGTTTAGTTCAAAATGGCAATGGAATGGGGGAAGAGTTTGCTTGCTGGCATTAGCTGGAATCATTTGCTTCAAGTATGCTCTGCTAGAACTGCCCAAGCCATTGTATTTCCCATCACCATGTACAGATGTGAGAGCTGGACAATCAAGAAAGTGGACAGGAAGAAAATCAACTCATTTGAAATGTGGTGTTGGAGAAGAGTGCCGGATAACCAAAAAGACAAACAAATGAGTCCTTGTGCAGGTCAAGCCTGAATTCTCCCTGGAAGCCAGGATGATTAATTTAAGGCTGTTGTACTTTGGGCACATCATAAGAAGGCACAGTTCATTAGATAATAATGCTAGGGAGGGTGGAAGATCATAGAAAAAGGGGCAGACCTCACACCACATGGATAGACTCAGTTAGATAGGAGATCTGAATTTATATGATATGAGCCGAGCAATGGATGTCACATCCACAGGGTCACCATGAGCCACAAGTTAATAATAGCAAATACTCTGATTATCGATTGAATGAAACAGGTATCACAAAGAAACTGTAAGTCTCTAGTGCGGTTTCATTCAGAGGAAATGAACCTCTGGAATATTATTTACCGAGAAAATAATACTGTACTACAAATAATAATACTTGTATTTTATAAAATTTTCAATCATGCAGTGCCCTCCCTTACATTTGCCATTTGTGGCTTAGACATATATTTAACATTGTCAGTACCAAATCACTTTTAAGTTTTAAAAAAGCTTGTATATCTATTTCAGTGCAGTATTTGGCATTTTTTATTCATTGGTCCAGTACTGACAACTGAGCCAGGTATGAAATGCAAATTTTAATTTTTCTCTGCTTTTCTTCTCTTTAAAAAAAAGGCAATTTATTCTGAAGAGAGATTTTAGCATTAAAAGTTCTGCAGGATGTCATACAGACAAGGACTAGAAAAATACCGAGATTTGGATGAAGACCAGATTCTGGGAGCACTGACGGAAGAAGAGATCAAGCTGTTAGAGGATGAACTAGTCGACCTAGATCCAGATGTAAGTGGTTTTAAAAGACAGCTTTTAAAAGGTGTGGTACAGCTTTTCAGTGGCTCTTCATCTTAACCAATGCTTGGGGAACTTCCTTTTTTGAATGACACAGTGAGAACCTGTACCTTTGTGCTGTTTTTGTGATCTTCTAGAATCACACAATCATAGAATTGAAAGGGACCACAAGAACTTTCCATTCCAGCCTAATTCTGCCATGCAGGAATAAACAATCAAATCACTCCTAACAGTTGGTTATTCAGCCTCTTTTTAAAAACCTCAAAAGAAGGAGACTCTATAAGTGTTTGACTGGATATCAGGGCTCAAGGCTAGTAAATAACCACTGCACAATATTATCAAGATTCATGGTTAACTGTTTCCCAGTGGGTATGAGCTGTTACAGAACACCTTGCCTTTCCCTCCTTCTGTCTTAGATGGAATTATTTAATTGCATCAACCATGACTGTGCTGATTATGGGATTCTGGGAGTTGTAGTCCAAAGATGTCCTTTACTCAAGCTCTTATCCCAATCTGTCTACACTTAAAATTAGTGAAAGGTTCATCATTAGCATGCCATGCTGTTTTCCTGCATAATTCATCTAAAGTTGGCAGCTTTGCTTCCCAACCCAACTCCAGCGTTTAGCAATTAGCACTTGTCCTCCTGCCAAAAAGTTACTCAGCAAGGCCTTGTTGTCATTCCTCACTGCCTTTCCAACAATGGCAGAGTCTTGGGAAAACTGATCTCCTGTAATTGTCTGAATTGCTTCCAACACTTGATTTCTGAAATACTGGATTATGCTACACCATTGTATATGCATGAAATCTGCTAGCATTGGTTGGATACATTTGATTTATTTGGCCATTTGTTTGTATTCATTTTTAAAAGTTGGACTGGCATTTGACTGCACCAATGAAGAAAAAATAACTTTTAAGGATACCCATTTTTACACTCTCTGGGTACCCTGTTGATGGAGGTTAGTGGGGAGCATCATGCATCAAAGATCTATTATGATGGGAAAAGACTTTACTCCCTAGTTTATCTGACTTCCTGCTTCAACCAGATGGTCAGTTTCACCAGGGAGCATTATTTTCTGTCTCCAAATGGACAGAAACTTTTAAGTAAAGATGCCCGCTTCCCCAACTGTTATCCAGGGCAGTTCTCAGCCTCTGCAAAACCCAGGGATGTGTCCTTCCGAAAGGAAATGTTTGTAAGTTCTTCTTGCTTTTTGTAAAATGAAAATGAGAACTATGCAAAAAGGGGATTATTGACAGCTGTTCTCTACGGCAATAGCTGTCATGCTGCTTCTGCCCAGCCCATATATCAGCAACCCATCTACTGTCTCTTGCCTAGGTGCACTTTTCCACACTTACGCCTCTAACTCAAAGCTTGGGCAGGTTACTACTTTGCAGTACAATGCCTAGAATCCCTCAGCCATCATGACTTTTGGAAATTCAGTCATCCACTTCCCTCATGTTATAAAGCATGTATCCTGGTTTGTGTTTGGAAACATTACAGTGGGCCCTTGATATCCACTTGGATTTGGTTTCAGGACCCCCCAAGGATACCAAAATCTGTGGATGCTCGTCCCATTAAATACAGTAGTGTAGTAAAATGATGCCCCTTTTATAAAATGGCAAAATCAAGGTTTGCGTATGGAATATTTTCAATCCATGGATGGTTGAATCTGTGGATAAAAAATCTGGATATGGAGGGCCGACTGTACTTTGTTAGACTGTAGCTCCCAAAATCTCAGTGGATTGGATGGTGTCTGGCTCTCTTGAAAGTCGAGAGCCAGGGAGATAGGACGCATGGCAGTCAGGCAAACCAAGAGTCCTGGCAGTAGCTGAACAGAGGATGGACAGCTGAGGTTGCAGCTGTGGTGACAGTAGGCTAAGTCACTGCCTGCTGGGCTGAAGGAGAGGAAAGAGAAATGAAGCAACAAGCTTCCTCCTCCACACTACCTCTTGAAGATCCATCCTCCTACTTTTTCTTACTTCATGGCAGTTGGTATGCTGAAGAAGTAGAGGAAATTGTTGTTTTCCCAAGTATATAGGTGCCCATCAGTACTTTTTATAACACATTCCTTTTTGAAAAATTTAAAGAATTCTGTGTAGAAGGCAGTTTTAATCATAGGAAGAGGAGAATGAAAGGAATTTAACCTCAAGCCAACACAGGTCACTTCTCCCTTCAGGTAATCAATGGCATACTGCAATTTTATTTTACTAAGACAGTAAGTTTTGAAATGTTGTTACAGGGCAGGCCTAAAAAAGAACAAGTTTGACTATGAAAAACTGAGTAATACTGTAATTTCAAATGCAGAGTGGGTGGATTCCCCATAATAAATATACCTTGAGATGATGTAGACTACAGTGGGACCTTCAGCTTGCAAAGCATGTGCTTGATTGTGCTATATGTACTTCTCTTGTGCTTTGGCAGTTCAGTTAGATCTCATTTAAGAAGAAAGACAACGATCACGGTGCTTGTATTTTTCCTGTTTTAAAAAATCTAGAATGCCTTACTGCCTGCAGGAATGAGACAGAGAGATCAAACAAAGAAAACTCCAACTGGCCCCTTCAAAAGAGATGATCTTCTGGCCCACTTGGAAAAGCAGGCAATTGATATCAAAGACCGAGAAGACCTGGTTCCTTTCACAGGCGAGAAAAGAGGTAGGAGAGACTACTCCTATATTTAGTGTTCTTGAGTTTGCAGGATGTCTGTTGTGCCATTTTTGTCTCCTAGACAGAGGATTCCCAACTATACCTGTCAAAGGGCATTATGTAGTCCTTCGTATGTTGTGTAAGTTTTTACTGAGAGATCTGTATGTGACCTTATCTTCATTTGTTTGAGTCTTTGCAAGCAGCCTTGTGGCCCAATTTTGGGGAAAAGACAGCATATAAATAAACTTCTTTTCTTCATCACTTCCATCATCATCAGAAACACCAGCAGCCTTTTATTTCTTAATGGATGTGTGTCTGTGTTTGTATGAAAATGTGGTTTACAGTTCGAAACTGATATCTGGATTCTCTGAAACATTATTTGAGTGAAACAACACAACAAAACCTGGAAGCACAGTAAGTTGATGATTTATTTAAAATCATTTATTTATTTACTTATTTCATTTCTATGCTTCCTCTCTCCCAGAAAGGGACCCAAGGCAGCTCACAAGACAGATCTTACCTTTATCACAAGATCTAGGTCAGCATAGAAGTAAAATCAGTATTAACAGATTAAATGGCCAGAAGTGACCTCTGGAACTCCAGAGGCACCTAGGTTAACCCCACCAACATACACAAACATGCACACTCTAGAAGAATCACCCCCTGACCTTCAGTTTTCTGGTGTGCAAGTCAGTGTACATGACCCATGGTTCTACCTGTGTGCTTACTTTGCCCTCCAACCCAGCTTAGCAGCAACAGAGAAACTATTGTTCTGATGCGACATTTGATAGAGCCAGGACAGCTATCCCAGACCAGATTCATACTAGAAAGCAAAATCCATACTCACCTCATACATACAAGGTATGACTGATTTCACAATGAAAGAACTTCTTTTAGGCTTTAAAGCAACCTAGAAACACTCACTTTTTACTGTGTAGTTTCCAGGAAAGACCAGTTTTTCCTTACTTTGTTGTTTTTTTTAAAGTGTGTCCTAACAAATCAGTGTGGCTTATGGAGTATATAGTGTCAGGCCGCGGGACAGATTAGTGGGTGGCATTCTGCCTCCCTTAAGTGTGTTATCAACATTCAAATGTAGTGACACTCCCATTTCTTTAAGAGCATTCCATAGCTTTTATTATTTATTATTATTAACCTTTATTTATAAAGCGCTGTAAATTTACACAGCGCTGTACATACAATCTTTTTAATTAAACAGTTCCCTGCCCTCAGGCTTACAATCTAAAAAGACATGACACAAAAGGAGAAGGGAGTGGTAAGGGGATGAGGTCCAGCAGTCTTCTCTGTCTCCAAGGCCTGGACCAAGGCAGATGGACTGGAGGGAGGGCTTGGCTTCTTGGAGCTAGCCTGCCCCTCTCTCCCTCAAGATGGTGGATGAAGGGAGGGCTTTTCATGATTTATGCAGTCAAAGGCTTTGCTATAATCTATAAAGCAGGTGCTGATTTTCTTCTGGAGTTCTTTGGTGCTCTCCATTATCCACCATTTGTTTGCAATGTGGTCCCTAGTTCCTCTTCCTTTTCTAAATCCCACTTGCATCTCTGAGATTTTTATCTTCATATGTGATTGGAGTCTGTGCTGTGAAATGTTGAGCATTATTTTGCTTGCATGGGAAATTAATACTATGGTTCTATAGTTACTGCAGTCTTTTATGTGTCTTGTGTGTGTGTGGATGGGGATGTATATTGGTCATGTTCAGTCTCTTGGCCATTGTTTTGTTTTTAATATTTGTTGGCATATACCACACTTAAAATGTTGTTTAAAAAAAAGGATCTGACTTACGGCTGGAAATGGCGCCTCACCGAACAGACTCCTTCTAGCTCTGGGGGCCGTTCTGATCTGTGGCAGGAGTCGGGACTCCAAGGGGATCTTTGGAGTCTTGAAATTCCCTCTAAGTATTGAGGGATCAGAGGGGGCTCGACGGAGGGCTCATACTTCTACCCCCAGCGCTGGAGACAGAAGTAAGTCGGCTCCAGAAAGGACGCGGACTGAAAGCCGGGGAGAGGAGCCTGTAGAGCAAGCCACGCCTGCAGTGGATCTTTAACAGGAAGCCTTAGGCTCCCCGTACAGAGGCGACCCTCCAGCATTTTAATATTCAGCTTGAAATTTGTGGTGAGTTAAAGAAGATGCTGAGTTCATTTTAATCAGTGCCGCGTGCTTTATTCTTACCTCAAGAATGAATCTTCTCTTCCGTGGCAGCTGCACCAGGCAGCACAGCAGTACATGTGTGCAGGCAGCCACCCAGCATCAAAACAGAGGGCCTGAGTAATGCAGAGAGGTCAGGCAACTCCAGGGCCAGGACAGTCCAAACTGACCCCAAAGTATCCTGGCCAGCACAGACAGGCTCTTCCTTGAGTTCAGTGAGACATTCATCCAGTTTGACGTTTAAAAGATTAATGCTTATGAATTTAATCTTAAAGTACATTCTGCCCTTTCCTTATGCAGGGATCCGTTCCACCCCCCACCTCCCACGTAAGGGAAATACCGCATGTGCTCGAGCCCCATTGAAAAATATGGGGCTCATGCACCACATGCACATGCGCCATTGCTTCTTCTGGTGTTCAGCTTCAACGTAAGCTGAAAGCTGCGTATGGTGTGCCTGCGTATGATGCGAGTGCACTGTAAAACCAAGTCCAGTTAGTGGCATGAGCTTTTGTAGATATAAGTCTTCTTCCTCAGATGCACTGAGGAAGTAGGCTTAAGTCTATGAAAGCTCATGCTGCCAACTTCTTTCTTTCAGTTAGTCTCAAAGGTGCTGCAAGATCTCTCTACATACTGATTCTACAGACTAACACGGCTGTCTCTTTGAATTCCTCCATCTAGTGGGTTAGAATATTCGGTGGGCCCTCCACATTCACTAGGGATCCCTTTGAAAGTGAAAAACACACACAAAAAGTCACGTTTTTTATAACCTGAGAGAACACCTATCTAGGAATCTCTAGGTCTTCCAACACTACTGTCTGGTCAACATCCAGCAGAAGCTGGTCACAGAATTGCACTGGAGGACCTACAATTGGCTAGAGAAGTCTTTTCTCTAGAAATCTCTAAGTCCTCCAGTGTGATTCTGTGGTCAACATCTGGCAGTGTTGCACTGGAGGGCCTAGACATTCCTAGACAGAATATATTAATCAAATCCACAAAAGTCAAAGCTGCAAATGTGGAGGGCCAATTAGAATATATTAGTTAGAATATGTTACTTGTTGTTGAAATTTTTGAAAGTGAACTGTTGTTCTATAAACTGTTTTACTAGGCTATTGTAAAGCCTTCTCCTTTTGGGAGGCAGTCAAAATATTTCTTTTTAAATGTAAAGGAAATGGAGAGGGCTGTTCCATTAAGGACTCACTTTCATCTCAGAGGACAGCCCACCAAGCAGTTGCTTCTTTGTGAGGCCTAAATTTAGCCAAGCTCAACCTCCAAGCTGCTTTTGGGACAACATGGTCTTTGTCCCCCCTTTTCATTCTGCATTGCATGGGCAGCAAGGACAAAAATAGTCCAGTGTCACATTCCATGCCTGCAGCAATAAGTGTGCTATCTCTTTTGCAGGCAACTCCTACTTAGTTGTTTAAAGAGGTGCCTCTTTTCTTCTTCCTTATAACACAGCTTAGATTTCCACCCTTTCAATTTTGATCCACATCCTTCAAATAACAAACTTCCACTAACTTTCCTCCTTCAGGGGAAAATGACCAAAAGGAATAATACTCAAAATGCAAACCTTTTCCTCCAAACACCACCACCACTCTATATTGCATATATTCTTATAGTGTAGTGGATGATATTTCTGGACTATTTGACAGTTCCCTTATTTTTGTTTGTGTGCATACATGTGTGCTTAATTTGAAAATTTCACTAAGACCGTGGGAGTGTAGGATTTCATGTTCCCTTGGCAAACATCTTAGAGAATCATGTAAATGCTACAGTGTAGCAAACACTGACTATACAGTCCAATCACTATTTTAAGTCACTCCAGTGCTTAAAAATCTTCTAACCATTCAGTTAGAATATTCTTCATGTCACTGGCAGCAGACGGAGGGGTTGAATTAAAAGTACAGAACTAGTTATCAGCTCTGTATGTAAGTCAACATAGGAATTAAGAGTCGGTGTTATTACAGGCTGCAGATATTGTCCATGCAAAGTTGTAGCCCAATATTGTAAACATAAACAGTTGTTTGTTTTCTTATAACTCTATAAAAATAAGGATTTGAGACAGTTTTCCAAAGAAAACACGAGGAAAGATTCAGGAATGCTGCTGAAAAGACCAGGCCTCCAGCTGAAAGCTAAAGCTATGGGGAAGAGCAGGAGACAATTGTCATAGAAGGGACACCCTGCATATGGTGTTGCAGGGGGGAGCAGTTTGGATGGGTTATTCCTACCAATCACTCTGATAGGTAGGAAACAGGCAAATTAGGACTGGCATGCATTCCCTATTGGAGAGCAAACTTCTTTCCGTTTCATCATGAGCTCCAAAGCAGATCAAAAGTTGCTTGATGTCAGCCATCGCCTGCTTGTCAGTTGAAGGAGGACAATCCTGAGCTGCTTGCTGGGAAGCCTGGAGGAAGCAGAGAACTGCTGTGCGTATGAGTCTTCCTCAGAGAGCTGGCAGAGTTGGTGGAGTTTCATGTTCCATCTCCACGTCTGCCCTGACCTATGGGAGCAGAGTGGCAGCAACAGAGAGATGTTTTCACTGGAACCTGGAAAACATTGCAAGCTAGAGCACACGACAGCTTGCAAGTAGTAGTCAAGGCTTCCCAAGAATACTCACTTCACCCTGATTTCTAAACAGATTTTCCTCAAAGAAAGAAACAATGCACACCTTTCTTCAACTATGAGCAAGCTGGGGAGGATGTTGGTCCCTAATGGTTCCTGCCTTCCACCTTTTTTTCAAAGAAAAAAAAAAAGAAAACTTTTAGAGAATTGTAGCATTTCCACCACCAGGCTGTTCCACTCAGAGGATTTAGTACTATTGCTTAACATTTGTCCTCAACTTCTGTCAAGTTGACTTCAACTTATGGTGACTCAATGAATGAGAAATCTTCAAGTCCAAGATTTCCTCTACAACCCATTTATCTTTTTAGCAATTCACAGTATCCACAGAACTCTTCCCCAGCACCACATTTCAAATGAGTTGATTTTCTTCCTATCAGCTTTCTTTACTGTCCAGCTTTCACAACCGTACATAGAAATGGAAACTAGCATGGCATGGACAATCCTAACTAATATTCAACAACATAGCTTTACACATCAGGATGTTGTCTAGTTCCTTTATAGCTGCCCTTCCAAGTCCTAGTCTTCTGACTGCAGCCTGCATTCTGATTAATGATGGAGCCAAGCTAGGGAAAATCTATTCCAACATCTTCATTCTCTGCTATAAAGTCATATAAATAATCTGTAATCATTATTTTTGTTTTCTTAATGTTCAGCTGTACACCTGCCTTTGCACTTTCTTCCTTTATTTTCTTCAGAAATCATTCCAAGTCTTTGCTATTTTCTGCTAGTAGTATGCTGTCACATGCATATCTTCAATTGTTGACGTTCCTTCCTTCAATTTTCATGCCTTCTTCCTCTGAGTCTATGATATTTTTGGCATACAAGTTAAACAGTTAGTGGAGGGGGGGGAAGGGGAAAGAGGAGAAGGAACAGGAGAAGGAGGATCAGGGGAAAGAGAAAGGCCTCAGATGTTTTTAAAAAATTAATTTTAAATTTAAAAATAGTTTTTAAAAATGAATTCTTTTAACATTTTCTTAATAAACATCACATGCCATGGTCGCCTTAGTCGATGATCTCCGTCTGGGCATGGACAGGGGAAGCATGTCCCTGTTAGTGCTTTTGGACATCTCAGCGGCTTTTGATACCATTGACCATGGTATCCTTCTGGAACGCCTGAGGGAGTTAGGTATCGGGGGCACTGCGCTCCAGTGGTTCCGTTCCTACCTCTCAGTAGATTCCAGATGGTGGAGCTGGGAGACTCTTGCTCCGACAAGAGGGAACTTACATCTGGTGTCCCTCAAGGAGCTATTTTGTCCCCCATGCTATTTATCATTTACATGAAACTGCTGAGCGAGATCATCCAGAGACACGGGGCGCGATGTTATCAATATGCCAATGACACCCAGATATGTTTCTCTGTGTCTCTGACTGATGCAGTGACTAGGGATGGCATCTCTCCTCTAAATGCCTGCTTGGAGTCGGTAATGGGCTGGATGAGGGAAAACAAACTGAGTCTGAATTCAGAGAAAATGGAAGTACTAGTGATAAGCTCCCTGGGCCCGGGTACTGAAATTTTTCCACCTGTCCTAAATGGGGTCACGCTCCCCCTGAAGGACTCTATTCGCAGCTTGGGGGTGCTCCTGACTCGTCGCTCCAATTGACATCTCAAGTGCATGCGACGGTCAGAGGCACCTGTTATCAGCTTCAGCTGATCGCCAGCTGCGACCCTACCTGGGCCGGGGGGGACCTTGAAACCATGATACTGCTCTGGTAACTCTCGATTGGATTTTGTATGCGCTCTACATGGGGCAACCCTTGTACCAAACTGGAAGCTTCAAATTAGTGCAGGATATGGCTGCAAGATTGGTCGCTGGTTGTTCCAGGGCTGACCACATAACACCATCTTACAAGATCTCCATTGGCTGCTATTCGCTTCTGGGCGCAATACAAGGTGTTGGTTATTACCTTAAGCCCTAAATGGCTTGGGCCCAGGTTACTTGGAGGACCGCCTCTACCCATATAATCCGCCTCGCACACTCGGAAGAACTGTAAGGGTTCTGACTGCGAATATGTGGCGACCTCGAAAGGGCCTTTTCTATCTCGGCCCCCACAAAATTTGGAATACCCTCCCGATGAGCCCGCTCCATCACCTCCCTAGATCTCTTTTTAAGAAACTAGAAAGACCCTTTCTCCGTCAAGCTTTTCCCCATGTGCTTTGGCAGATGTGTTCCCCCCTATATGTATTGCTCATGCATCAGCTCAGCTGGCTTTGATTGTTAATAGTTTTTAAATTGTATTTGTAATTTTTTATATAGTTTTACCGTTATGAAACATTGTGGTTTGTGTTTGTTGTGTATATTGTTTCTTCTGTTTTGTGCCGCTTTGTCAATGTGGAAAAGCGGTATAGAAATTATTTTATTATTATTATCTTCCAAATTTTCACTTCAACACATGAAACTACATGTAAATACATTAGGTTGTCGGCATTTACTGTATTTAAAGGTTTAATTTTAATTTTGCTCCTTGTTTATGTCACAATTATTGCCATTACATTCAGTATATATAGGAATTACGATTTATGAGTAACATTAGTACATAAAATTACTAAAGATTCAATATGGTATGGTATGATGGAGGTTAATGGAGGGGTGACACCATGAGTTATCACACCAGGTGATGCAACCCAAGTGATGCCACTGTTAACAACAGATGACTAAACTGGTTCCTGGCACTGTAATTCCAGAATATGGTAATATTGCAGCCCTAGCAACTGCAATTGTACAAATATCTTTCCTTTTAACAGAGTTTCAAGTCTTTTGCCTTAGGAACTAATATCAAAATCATCCACACGACCCATCCCCAGCATGGCATGTAAGCATTAGGGGGAAATCTCCCACTGGCATCAATGAGGGCATTTTCATTCCCTGCCACTGTTTTTATTTGCTGGGGGGGGGGGGAGTTAAACCCTGTTCCCATGTGAAAAATCCTCCACTGCAACTTGGTATTTTCCAACCCGTTGTGGTTGCTCACCATACAATTAAAATGACATCTTATTCAGCCCTTAGGATGTTATGTTCATACCTGCTATCTCCTAAGTTTTTGCTAATTGTGCCAAAGAAAATGTATAATTATGTGTAAGTAAAATTTCACTTTATATGGTATGTTTTTCTTTCCAATCCTATACATCCTACTAAATGAGCAGGGCTTTGCTATCACCAGCAGGAATTTTGTACTCATTGTAATGATTATCAGCCTGGAGGAATGAACTGATACCACTGTATTTATTTTCTAGGAAAAATTTGGGTTCCCAAGCAAAAAGCGTGATCCTGTTTTGGAAAGTGTAACTTTGGAACCAGAACTGGAGGAAGCACTAGCAATGCCTCAGATGCTGAACTCTGTGACATTGCAGGTAAATACAAAAATCTAGGGACATTTTTTATATTCTTTTTGTAACACACCGTATTTACATGAAAATAACCAGGGGCATCACTAGTGGGTGCAGAGTGTGTGGGCCACACCAGATGACTCCCTGAGGGTGTTACACCACCGCTCCTCACAACATCTGTCTTTTAGCGGAATGGGCTGTGGGGTTCACTTGCATCCCTTTAAAACACAAAGAGTGGTGTGAGTGAGGCAAGGCTCAGTGTGAGGGAAGGAGAAGTCCCATTTTAAAAAATTAAATTAAATTAAAAATTAATTAAAAAAAAAAAATATTCTTTAAAATAATAATAATTTTAATTTTACTAGTTTATGTCACAACTGTTGTCATTGCATTCAGCGATATATGGGAATTACCTTTGTTAATACATTAGTACAAAAAACATGACTACGGATTCTCTATGGTATAGGAAGAGGTCATGGGACAGATGACACTGTGAGTTACTACATCAAGTGTGCCAACCATGTGATGCTGTGCTATAATAACAGGACTCCATCTATTTGAAATCCAAGTAGAAACCATCATTCTTTGCTGACTCTTTTTTATCCACTTGATACTGTTGTCCATTACTGTCATTCTGTATTTTTCCTTTGGCTCTTCTGCCTTTTCTGAGCCTACCAAAAGCCCAACTTTCTAAGATAAAACATAAAGGAGTAGAACTACTCTTTTTGTTCAGAAGACTGAAACAACTTGATCATCAATAACAATAAGTTCTAAGTTCTATGTGCTCGTGTCGCGTCCGCGAGTCGCGTCCAGCAGAGTTGTTCAGGGTAGTCAGGGGCTAACTCAGCTCCCTCCTGCCCTGAACCCGATCCTTGAACCTTCTAAGGCCTGCTGAACCAATTTAATAACTTCTTCGCGGATAAACCTCTCGGATAAGCGAAGGTCTTAACGCCGACATTCAAGCAGAACCTAGGGTAGAGGCGTCCAGAGCCTCCGTGGACTCTATTAAACTGGATCGGTTTGGTTGGTAAGTACCGATGATGTGGACAAATCCTCGGAAGTGTTCGGAAGACAACCTGCTCTCTCGATCCTGTCCCTCATGGTTAGCGGCCCAGGGGGACCGGTGGTAACTTTACTGTTACGCCGGATTATTAATACATCCTTGGGGAGGGCAATTTCCATCTGAACTAAAATTGGCCATGTAAAACCTTTATTAAAAAAGCCCTCCTCGACCCCCTGGTACATAATAATTATCGGCCAGTTCGTGCTGCCATTTTTGGGGAAGGTGCGGCGGGTGGTTGCAATCCAGCTTCAGGCGGTCTTGGATGAAACGGATTATCTGGACCCATTCAAAACTGGCTTCCGGGCGGGCTACGGGGTTGGACGCCATGGTCGCCTTGGTCGATGATCTCTGTCTGGGTATCGATGGGGAGCGTGTCCTGTTGGTGCTCTTGGACATCTCAGCGGCTTCGATACCATAGACCATGGTATCCTTCTGGGGGCCTGGCTGAGGTGGGATGGGGGCACTGCGCTCCAGTGGTTCCGGTCTAACTCTCTCGGAGGTCCCAGATGGTGCAGCTGGGGAGACGTGTGCTCCGATGAGAGGGCCCTTAGAACTGGGGTCCTAAGGAGCCATTTGTCTCCCCTGCTATTTAACATTTACATGAAACCGCTGGGAGAGATCATGGAGACATGGGGTGCGGGGTTATCAGTACGCTGATGACACCCCAATAATTTTCTCTATGTCTCCGACTGATGCAGTGACTGAGGATGGCGTCTCTCCTTCATGGCGTGCCTGGAGTCAGTAATGGGCTGGATGAGGGAAAACCGACTCAATGAATCCAGAGAAAATGGAGGTACTTGTGATATGGTTCCCCTGGTCCAGGATGGCGGTAGTTCCACCTGTCCTGAACGGGGTCACGTCCCTGTGAAGGACTCTGTGCGCAGTCTGGGGGTGCTTCTTGACTCGTCGCTTCACCTGACTGCTCAGGTGAATGCGCCGGTCAAGAAAACCTGTTATCAGCTTCGCTTATTCGCCAGCTGCGCCCATACCTGGCCCAGAGGACCTTGAAACGGTAGTACACGCTCTGGTAACCTCGAGATTGGATTTCTGCAACGCACTCTACATGGGGCCACCCTTATACCAAACCCAGAAGCTACAAATGGTACAGAATATGGCAGCCAGGCTGGTCACTGGAACCTCCAGGCCAGCCATATTCCACCGGTGTTAAAGCTCGCATTGGCTGCCCCTTCGCTTCTGGGCACAATATAAGGGTGGTGATGACCTATAAAGCCCTAAATGGCTTGGGCCCAGGTACCTGAAGGACCGCCTCTCCCCGTACATTCCGCCCCGCACCCTCAGAACATCTGGGCAGCAACTACTTAGGGTTGCCAGGGGCTAGGTTGACCTCCACTGCGCGAAGACATTTTCCATCGCTGCCCTGGCCCTTGGAAACTTGCCCACAGAGCCCCGCTCGGCCACCTCCCTGGCCCAATTTAGAAAGGATTTGAAAACCTTTCTATTTCGCTTGCATCCCCGACTAAAGTCCAGTAGGCCTCCTTCCTCTTCTGTGGCAAAGAGGACTGGCTAACGGGGGTTTTATTCTGTTTCTGTGTATTTGTTTTTAAACCTTGTTGTAAATGCTGTGTTTTATTGATTTTATGCTGTGAACCACCCTGATCTTTGGAGGGCGGTATAAAAAATAAAATTTATTATTATATTATTAATAAAATAAATTTATTTCTTTCCCACTTCTCCCTCAAGGTCCGAGGCTGGATACAACATGTTAAAAACAAAGCACAATTTAAGAAAAAGAAAACATATAATACATATCAAACTTAGCACACATTAGTGTTTTAGCCGTAATTGAAAGATTGTTTTTTTTTTAAAAGTAGATCATATAATGAGGTCCACCTTCAATGTTATAACCAGGGGTAGGCAACCTTTTTGAGCCGGGGGCCAGGTTGCTGTCCCAGTCAACTGGGGGGTCGAAGCCGGGGGGGGGAGCTTCCACCCTGGGGTGGGGCCGCGTGCCGGAGGTGGGCTTCCACCCTCCGGGGGCGGAGCCATATGCCGGGGTGGAGCTTCCAGGGCGGAGCTGCATGCCGGGGGCGGAGCTTCCAACTGAAGCCCGCGGGGAGGAGGAGGCGTGTGCCCGCCCTTCCTCCTCGGTCCTTCCTTTGGCCGAATGGGCTCCAAGGGGCCCTTTCTGCCGGAGGCCAAAGGGAAGGGCTTGGGCAGGCCGCCTCCGCGGGCTCCCCCACAGCCCTTGCGGCCCCAGGCCTCTCTCTCTGGAGAGAGAGGCCTGGGGCTGCATGGGCCGAGAAGGAGCCCGCGGAAGTGGCCTGCCGCCTCGCGGGGCTTAGGGTTGACATAAGTGAGGACTTCCAAACCGGGACAAATGTGGACAAACATTTTCAAATGTAGGACACTTTTTGTGTCCTACTTTGAAAAGGAGCCTCACTGAGGGGAGGCTTTCCTTCCCCACCTGGGCCCCCCTCCTCGCTGCGGGCAGGCCCAAGTGGGGAAGGAATCTTCCCCTCAGCAGGCTTTCCTTCCCCACCTGGGCCTTGTCCTTGCCGCAGCAGTGGCGGCGGAGCCCAAGCGGGCAAGGAATCTTCCCCTTAGAGAGGCTTTCCTCCCCTGCCGGGCTCCGTCCTCCTCCGGGGCGGCGACGGAGCCCAAGCGGGAGGAATCTTCCCCTCCGGAGGCTTTCCTTCCCTGCCTGGGCCCCGTCCTCGCCGCAGCTTCTGTCTTGTTGACATACTTTCTTTTCTTATTGGGGGTTTACTGTTTATTGTCTGACAACAGATTATTTAAGGCCCCATTAGAGTGTGATGATGATAGCTGCATGATGTCTGCACTTCTACCTCCCCCTCCCCTTCCAGAATACCCAGTTCTCTTACATGCATTATGATATACTCAAGCACCCTGCATTTCCTCCTGCCGCAACAGCAGTAGTGTATATAATATATTATATAAACATGGAGCATTGTTACATCCTGCTTCAGAATAATGAAGCTGTGGGTGACATGATTGCTATTTTCACTATTGTCTCTGCATGAGCTAAAGCAGGGAGGATCTAGTGCAAATTGTTTTGGCTTCCATCATTGCACATTAACCACCATTTCACTGACCTTTTTCCCTTTTCTTATCACATAACCTACCCTCCTGCTTCAACTATGTCTGTTTTTTCCAGCCTGCTGTCTGTTCCATTTCCCATGACATCTCCATCACATTAGAAGTCGCAGAGGCCTGTAAGAGACCACACTCGTGACCTCATCCTGGTCCTGTTTAGGAATGCAAAGTGCATTAGGTGCTGCGCTGTCCTGTTGCCCCAAAATGTTTTGCTGCTTGTCATTTTGTATTCGCAAAAGCTGTCTGGATTGTGAACTGGGGTCAGGACTTCTTATTAGGAGATTATCACACACCTCTTTTTGCCCGCTCCAAGCACAGGCTGGGCACTGGTTTAAACAGATTTATTACACTGGAAGTTCGTTCTTCGAATATGCCAGCAGTCCAGATTAGGTACATATGCGCCGAGTTGGGCACAGAGGCGTACAATAACGATCCCTTTAAGTCCATGCCCAGCCCCATGCCTGGATCAGGCAAAAAGAGGCGTTTGATACTTCTTACTCACTTATGTACTCTCTCATCCGATGTAATCTGGCAAACGGAAGTCCTCTTTGCCACTCTGCTCATGACTAAATATCCAGCAGGGGTTTCAGTTTGTGCTTGAATTGTAGGCTGGTGTCAGCCAGCACATGCTCCTGGTCTAATGCTTCACATACCATCCTGAGATGCATGCTCAAAAGTAATTCTGAAACACCATCAAAAAACGTAATAGAAGGTTCCGGAAAGAGAACGGAATAGTGGTGCCCCTCCTCTCTCCAGAAACATTACCCTGTGCAGTGTTGCTTTAATTCTGGGGTTGCATGAAAACACTACTAGTTTACATTAAGAAATAAACAAAACGGTCCATCTCCTCCATAGAGGAGGATGTTTCCTATTAATTGCATGATATACTACTCTGTACTATCCTTGTCACTTACTGGGATGGACGTATTCCTGTTCTTTGAACTGGACCTGGTTAGGATCTGCAGTTATTTCCGATGCAGAGAGAGTAGAATTAATTGCCTTCACACGAGGTTGCTGGTTGCATCTCTGCTAAGTTTTTGCTCGACTGTCTTATTGTAATTAAATGGATGCCACGGAACATGGATTCTGCTGATAACCATGTCAGTGTAGCCCACCAAATGTGTAATTCACACACTTAACCCATTGTAAAAGTACAACTTCTGTTATTTGACCAGTATTCCAATTTTAATTTAGAAAAGTGCTATTGTACCTATTAGATGACAGTATTCCATACTGAACAACCTTTTCAAGAGAGTGGTTATTCTGCAAGGATTTTATTCTTGTCCTGGAGTCATATTGGAACACGGGAACCTTTGTTAAGAGAATTGCTAGATACTTTTGAGAAGAGCTTCATATTCTTTGAAAAAAGAGGCCAGGCTCAGCTTGATTTAAATTAGTGACTCCCTTTCCAGAATTTCAGCATTCTATTTCTTGATACAATTTTCCAATGGTTTTCAGAGGTATTCTTGAAACCTTGCGAAAAACCTTCAAATTCTCAGTAACTGAAAATCTCATTACGGAGACCAGCTTCTCTGAAAAACCCTTGTTACTGTTACCGGCTTGCCTAAACCATAAGAGAGCCTTCTTAAGTACGTTTGCTGTTGGGAGCCAGCAACCAGGTCTCACAGGCCGGCGATATCTACTGCAAGCTGAGAATGAAGCAGAATTGTATGTAAAGATCGCAGGGTTCGCAGCTCCTTAGTGACATATTGGGTTCAGAAGATAAAATGAATGGGGAAAATTACTGAAGGTAGGATATTTGAGCGCCAACTGAACTCATCACACTAAAAGGAAATATTTGCCTATCCCCCCCCCACACACACCCCGCACACACCAAACGGTATTTTCAGCAAATGTTTTAAAGATAGGTTCATGTTGGTTCTTTTCGGGGCTGAATATTTGGCTGTGAACATTTAGGTGTTTGTTACTAGACATGCTGATCTCAGGCCTACCCACGAAAGAAAAACACGCTGGAAGTAAAGCCAGGTTCTCCCTACCTCTGGCATATGCATGCGCGGTGCACATGCCTTCCTCTCTTTCTTACTAGCTCTTATGCTGCAATACAAAGCAATATCAAAAGTGACACTTAAATTCACTTTTGGAAGTCCAGCAACTAAAGCGCACTTGGGTGACTCCATCTGATTGCCGGGCATATTCATAGGAATATTTCCCCACTCATGTGTAAAGTTTCACCTCTCCAGCTGTCACTTCATTTGCACTTCATTCTGCTGAGCGTTAGTAGTGGGTCCAAGCATATAGGCAGTGAGCGTCAGAAGGCGCAGTTCTGTACTTGGAATGTCTCCATAGCAATAACAATGCATTTACATTCCTAGAATCTAGAGTTGGAGAGGGCCATCCAGTTCAAACCCCGTATGCAGGAAATCACAATACAAGCATACTGACAGATGGCCCGTCCGGCCTCTGCTTAAAGACCTCCAAAGAAGGAGGACTCCACCACCACTCCAGAGAAGGGTGTGTTCCACTGTTGAAACAGCCCTTACTGTCCAGGAGGTTCTTCTAATGTTGAGGTGGAATTCCTTCCTGTAGCTTGCATCTTCCTCCAGTCCTAGGCTCTGGAGCAGAGAAACAAGCTGTTTGTACATTTTTTCAAATATTTAAACATGGCTATCTATCACCTCTTAAACCTTCTCTCTCTCCAGCACTAACAATCCCCCGATCCTAAGTGTGTTCCTCATAGGCATGGTTTTCAGATACTTCATTTTAGTCACCTCTTTTTGGCACGCTCCAGTTTCTCAACATCCTTTTTGAATGTGGTGCTCAGCACTGGACACAATATTCCAGGTGGGCCTGGCCAAAGCAGATACATGGCAACTATTTACTGTACCAACTGTCAGTGAAATCCGCACTCTTAAGCAGTTACAATTTGACGCAATTTGCCCCAACAAGCTGGGTACTCAGGCTTACAGACTGCCAAATCAAGCTGCTTCGGCGTACTTTGGAGTATGCTTTTACTGATGCATGGGTGCTAGCGTCCGGAGGTCGCTCCAAAGGCCACACTCCCTTCTAAACACTGGGAGTGCAGCTTTGGTGATCTTCCGATTCTTAGGATGCACGCATCATTTAAAAAGCATAACCTCAAAGGAGACCCCGAAGCAGCTTTATTTGGCAGTCTGTAACAGTCCGTAGTTTACACAATTTATGAAAGGCATGGAGCTGAAGCACCCTTGGCGCTTCTGCCTGGGGATCAAACTCACAACCTTGTGGCGCAGTACAGCATTAACACTGTGCCCACCCGGGTTCCCATGGATAGGGTAAACCCTCCTTTTCCAGGACATGTGCTACATTTTAACTTTCTGTCCAGGAGGAATTCCACAATGTCCTCCTTTTTGAGCATGAGTGAGAAACATGAATTTACATTTATATGTGTCTTTTTAGCTTTTCTTTTGGAATGTCCTACACTTTCCTTGAATGTCTTACATTTCACGGTGCCTCGTCCTCCTTTGCAGTTAGGACATCTGGTCACCTGCAGCCAACAGACCCTAACTGAATATGTATTGCTACTTCAGGTCTTCCACAGGCCTCACAAGGACATTTCTCTAGAGTAGGTGTTATTGCTAGTTTCCTTTTCCCAAGTAGGGCTGAAACAGGGGAGGTTCAAGCTGTCAAACAAGAGTTGGGTCTCTAGGCACAGATGGATCCTGACACCAAGATTCAGTGTCACAGTGAGGGACAAAGCATAGGACTAGTGTATGATGTAGCTTGCTGTGTTAGAGCCAAGAGCATGTGAGGTTCTAGAT
Organism: Sceloporus undulatus; assembly: GCF_019175285.1. Lineage (NCBI taxonomy): Eukaryota > Metazoa > Chordata > Lepidosauria > Squamata > Phrynosomatidae > Sceloporus > Sceloporus undulatus. Next base: position 218,762,229 of record NC_056523.1, read on the forward strand.
TTATTGTCCTATGACTGACTCTCAGACATAAAAACAAACCATGAGTGATCACAGTCCTGCATGATTCATAAAGACTGTTTCCACCCACATGCCCTCAAATGGGTCCATTTAGGGAGAACTCCATATTGGTGGCATGTAATGCTGGCTTCATTCTACTCTTGGGCAATTTAAGTCAGGAATTAAATTGTAGTGTCAGCAAAGATGGTCTTAAGTTTTGTGTGCTTCTCATTTTTGCCTGAACCTCTAATTGAATGGTCATTAAAGAATTTTCACATGTAGATAATTGCATGTATAGAACTTAGGCCTACCATGTTTAAAGCACATGCTTACCCATGCTTTTTTAGAAGTTCCTAGGATGCATGTTATGAATTATAATGTCAATCAAGTAAAAAAAGATTGATTAAAAAACTAGTTCAGTCAGTTCAAAAGCTATCTCTGCTTAATTGCACCCCTCTTAATGTCCATTTAAATGCACATAGGAAAAAAATGGTTCGCAGGCACTCTCTTACACAGTAAAAGTATCCCCCTCTTGCCTCTTATACAGTACCTGAGGGAACACCTCTTCCAAGACAGTACCTATTACAATGTGTGTGTAACTAATTGACTAAAAGTGCAGAGGTAATACGTTCTTTGAGTTAAGATCACACTACAGTCATGGCGCAAATATCATTTCTAAACTGCTGTCAGGTTTACATTTGTACAGTGTTGCTGCATGATACCAGATCATTTACCTCTGAGGATGGATATGGCTTTATTTATGTTTCTATATGCTTCTAAATGCACTTCATAGAGTGATGGTGTGAGAATGTAAACTAACTTTAAAACCAAATAAGAAACTCCAGCTGTTCATTTATTTGGAGAGTAAAGAGGCTTCTTAAACATTTTTGTCAGGGCCTTACAAATTCTGTGGGTAGCTCACATGGGTCTTGTCAAATGGTGTGAAGAATTTTACTACTTCCATCATTGGTTCTACCAGATTTCTAAGCAACTGCAGTAAAATTCTCTTTAACCTTTGTCAGCATACATAGACAACTGGCTCACTAAATGGAGAAATGGTCCAGAAGGATGCTATGATGTGGTAAGGTGCTACTTGAAAGTTGTTTTCATGCAGTCCACGTGGTTATGGAAAAACATGTGCTCACATCTGATGTTGTCATGTGAGCTGTGTTGAACTTCACCCATCATTCTGGGCCATCTTGAATTATGCTCTGCCTCAACCCCTTGACTTCAAAATATAAACCAAACAAAACCATTTATTTGTGCTATTTCAAGCCTTTTTTTAGGCTGCTGTGTGTCTTGGCCAAATTTTACTTTCCCAAGAAAGGAAAATCTGTAACTTTGCTCAGCATATTTTGTTTTATTATCTTCTCTCTCATGTAGCTATTCTTGGCATGCATACCCTGATGAGTAATCAACAATATTATGAAGCTCTTGGAAGCACAACCATAGTCAACAAAGAAGGATTGGATAGTAAGTAAGATTTACAGCCTCACAGATTCTGAAGACTTGAGCAAACTGGTGCAATCTTACTCGTGCTTGCTGAACACAGATATTGCATTTAGTGAGTTCACACTAGCAACTGTTCTTTGATGTGCCCTGAAAAGCCCATGTATTTTTATCAAATTCCAGGAAGATTCACTGGTGAGTGGTTTACATGATTCTTTCTTTAGTCTTAATTATGGAAAAGCAAACTTCTCTCTAAAGAAATGGTTAGCAAAAGAACATCATATATGTTGACAGGAAAGGACTCCATATCAGCAGATCTATTCCTGAGTAAATGTTTTCCTCTCTCACTCAGAGATATTGCATCTTTACACAAAATTTTGCTTGTGGCTTTTTCTTTGCCATTATTTAAAAGATTTTTTTCAGACTCCCCTTTCAGGTTGCATTGCCCTCATAAGGCAGCTTGTATAATTTGAAAAACATCAAAACACATGACATTTAAACATACAGATACAGTAGCAACAGTAAGGATTTTTAGGCACCAAGTATAGACTGAAATAAATGTGTTGTTTTAAAGTCAGCCATGATGTACTTAGAGATACCTCCCTAAGAAGGAAGTTCCAAAGTTGTGATGCCACCATTGAGACAGGGTCATCCTTTATAGCTGCCAGTAGTTGTGTGCATTCAAGTCATTTCCAACTTATAGCAACCCTGTAGCAACTCTGCCATTGGGGTTTTTTTGGTAAGATTTGTTCAGAGGGCTTTGGCGCTTTACAGACCGCCCAAAAGGGTGGTCTGCCGGCGCTGGTGTTTGCTGCACGAAGGAACTGCAGCAGACAAACCGCGTGGCTCCTCTGCGCAGCAAAAAGAAGCCGCAAGAAGCGGCTTCTTTTTACGGCGCCATTATGATGCCGCAAAATGCCATTGGCGCACTTGTGGCGTCATAATGGCGCCAAGACATCTGGATGCTAAGCATCCGCTATGTCAAAATGGTGGTGCCCATGTAGAATAGGCACCACCATTTTGTATGTGCTCGGCACGTACTAGGGTTAGGGGTGTCCAGAAAGGACGCCCCTTCCTAACCCTAGTACGTGCCAAGCACATACTTTTTGGAGGTGTGGAACCCGCCTTTGTCACGGTTGCCTTCTGAGGATGAGAGAGAGACCTGCTCAGGGTCACTTAATGGATTTCCATGGCTGAGTCAGGGTTTTGAACTCTGATCTCCCTGAGTCTTAGACCAGCCACTTCACCACTCACACTCTCTGAATAGCTGCCAGCATAATGCTTAATTGCTGTGATGGATGAGGGCCAGAGAATATGGTTTCCAATGCTAATCATAATGTTTGGGAACGTCCATATAACACTAGCAATAGCAAGTACATTTCTATACCACTCATCAGTGAACTAGCACTCCCCAAGTGGTTTACAGTGTGTAAAACAATTGCCCCCAACAAGCTGGATACTCATGTTAGCGACCTACAAAAAAGATGGAAGGCTGAGTGGACCTTGGAGCCCTCCTTTAGAATTGAACTTAAAATGTGGTGGCTACAGGACCAGCAATTAATCACTTCGTCAACCAGGGCTCCTTTATATGAGTAGTAGACATATAAGTAGTAGACAGCTTTTCAGATAACATGGCCCAGCCATTTGGGGGCTTTAGAGTCCAGCTTCTTGAGGTGACCTCACAACTAAAAAGGCAGTCAGTGGTCCCATACACACAGGCCAAAATAAAGCTGCTTCAGGTCACTTTGGAGATATGCTGTTTAAATGACACATCTTAAGAGGCCAGAAGCTGTGCCAAAGCTGCACTCCAGTCCTTAGGACTGGAGTGTGGCTTTGGCGCAGCTTCCGGCCTCTTAGGACGCATGCAGCATTTAAACAGCATACCTTCAAAGTGACCTGAAGCAGCTTTATTTTGGCCTGTCTGTATGGGCTCAGTGTGAATTATTCTGAATAGATATAATATGATATGAGCACCTGGGTACCACGTATGTTCTGGCTTCCACATTCTGTAGCTAGATATCTCATGGTTGTTTTCAGAAATTTATCACAGTATGTCCTTTATATACTCCAGTATGATAATTTAATATATAGTTGAAAATATTTTACTAGCTGTTTTTTTCTAGCTGTTTGCTTTGAAGTGGGTGCTTGGGTTTACTACCCACATTTACCACATTCTATAACCATGACAGTTTCTAAAACTATCTTCAAGGAGATCCCCATGTAGAATGCACTGCAACAATCTAATCTGGACATAACCACCGTGGCTAGGTTTGCTTTTCATGGCTACCAAAAAGCAGTCACGATAAGTGATGTCACCTCCACTTCCACAGACAGATCTGATGTCAAGGCACTTCCAGACTGCATACCTGTGTTGTAAACTACTTTGTGTAGACAGAAGGCACAAGTAATGTGAGCCATTAACAATCCAATGCTTAGGGATCTAAGAAAGTTGATAAAATCAAGTCAGATAGGAAGATGTGCAGAAGAGTTGCTGAGATCCAGTTAGAGGTTTAGAGAAAAAAAGGCTGAATTTCCAAGCTGACATGGGCACCTTCCACAAAGAGTAACAGACATTGCTTCCAACAGCTGAAGAGTGTTTGCTGTTTGCTTGATCTGCAGAGGCTGATTATTAAATGAAAACAGCTCTGGCAGCTCAGTACTGCAGATGTGTTGGGCCTCTTCCCAAACACTTTGTGCTGCTGTTATCAAAGAGGGAGGGATGGCAATCTGGCTCTTCAGAGGGAGTATGGGCCCATCCAAATTAAGATAGAAACATTTATTTTATTGTTTGTATGTACAGCACTGTGTAAATCTACAGTGCTATATAAATAAAGCATAATAATCATCATCATCATCTAGATTTTTGAATCTGCCATCTTCCATTATTTCCGTCTCGTTCAGATTAATTTTCATCTTTTTAGCCCTCATCCATTGCAATACTGTCCCCAGGCATCTGTCCAGGGATTCAGCTCCAGAACTAGAGGAACAAAAAGATAGACTTGCATATTGTGATGCCTTAACCTAAACCTATGGATAACTTTCCCTGGCTTCTTGATATAGATATTGAAAAGCAAGAAGGAACTTTGTATCAAGTGACTAAAGGGTAAAACATAAGTCCTCCAGCACAATCATTTGGGTCTTTCCTCTCAGGAGGAACTGGAACCATTCAACACCATGCCTCCAAGTTCCATCCTAGACAGAGAATTTGGAGGGATACCAGGTTGTTTTCAGTGGTCTGAAAACAAAAACAACAACAAAACAATGGGGTTAAAAGCCCCATTTTTTTTCCTTAGTATAAGTCACCCAGGATGCAACAAAGGCAATTTCTGCCTCAACCCTAGGAAGCTGGAAGCCAGACTGAAAGAGATCTAAATAATTAGATCTATTCTAAACAATCAGTGTCTTCCAAACCTACTTAGAGTTACAGGGCACTGCCTACACCTTGACCTTGCTCAGAACTGGTAAATATGAAGCTAATCCAAGCTTATGCTCCAACTACAGAGGCAGAAAAAAAACCCCTGAAAGATTCCATGCTGGAGTCCAGGAGGAAACTGATGACACACCAAAATAGGACTTCTTCTTAATAACAGACCATTGGAATGCAAAAGTAGGAAACAGCAAAATCAGAGGTTATAAGAAAATTTGGACTAGGATAAAGAAATGAAGCAGAAGAGCTACTGCAAGGCCAATAGTTTGTTCACTGCAAACACATTCTTCAATCAACCCAAGAAGCAACTGTATACATGGACACATCACCTGATGCCAATAGAGAAATCAAATAGATTACATAATTGGAAGCAGAAGACAGAGAAGCGCAATTGTGTCTTCAAAAAGAAGATGAGAAGCAGACTGTGACACAGGCGGGTTACAGACCGCCATAAAGTATGTATTCAGTACGTACTAGGGTTAGGAAGGGGCAGTGCTTCCGCACCCCCCTAACCCTAGTACGGACTGAGTCCGTACAAAATGGCGGCGGCCGTTCCACACAGCCGCCGCTATGATGGCATCACGAACGCGCCACCTCCAAATGAGGTGGCGCAGACGTGACAGGGCACTTAATGCGCCCTTTGCGCGGAGCAAGAAGGACTTCTGTTTCGGAGCTCCTTCCTGGTTTGCGTCGCTGGGCGCAGCCTTCAGACAGCTGTGCCCAGCAACGCAAGGGAGAAAGGGGCCAAGCGGCCCCTTTCTCCTCCTCCCCGCCGTCGCGGGGTGTCCTTGGGGCTTGAAGCCCCAAGGACACCCCTTTCCAGGCTGCAGGGAAGCAGCCTTTTACCACTTCCCCGCAGCCTGCAAAGCAGCAGATCAGGGCGTCGGAGGCTGCCGGTCTGGCAGCTGAGGCCTGATACACCGGGGAAAGGCGTGCCTACAGGCCGCCCCAGAGGGGAGGTCTGTAACGCGCCACAAACTATGAAATACAAATATAAAAAAAAATTAGTCTAAAGCTACAGAATACTAAACAAACCATCATGCCAAAATACAACATGAGGAACATCCCTGTAGAATTTAAAGATAATATGAAAAATAGATTTGCACCATTAACCCTAATTGACTAGGAACCAGAAGAACTCCAGACTCAAGTCAAGGATGTTGTCAGGAATTAATGCAAAAAGGCACTATCTATAGCCAAAAAGAAAGAGAGGGCTCAATGAAATTCTACAAGCAGTTAAGGACAGATAGAAAGTAAAATGTAACAGAAATAGAGTCAGAACCCTGAAGGCAACTGTTCAGCGATTTGTGTGCAGGGACAATGGGAACTACTATAATAATGCAGACAAATAGATGATAACAACAAAAGAAGAAGAACAAGAGATCTCTTCTAGAAGATCTGAGAAATAGAAGGAGAATTAAAACCAAGAGTGGGGATGTTCTATGAACAGCAGGGGAACACACTATACAAAAAAAAAGATGTTGGGAACAATAAATAGAAGAACTATATAAAAGAGATGAAAGAGTGAGAGATTCGTTCAAAGAAGAACCATATGAAGACAAACCTCCAGTTTTAGAAAGTGAAGTGGAAGCTGTACTCAGAACACTTGGGAGAAACAAATCACCAGCAACAGATGGCATATCAGTAGAGCTACAGCCTACAGAGACAGCATCTACTCTAGTTCTAACTAAAATATGTCAGTAATTATGGAAAACAATGGCCCACAGTTGGAAACGTTCAATATACATTTTGGTCCCCAAGAAAAGGGGGCAGCAAGGATTACAGCAACTAGAAGACCATTGCATTAATTTCCCATGCAAGCAAAGTGATACTCAAAACTCAACAACAAAGACTTTTACATATATGGAGCAAGAAATACCAGATGTCCAAGCTGGGTTCTGGAAAGGAAGAGGCACTGGTGATCATATTGCAAATATACATTGATTAATGGGGCACAGCATGAATTTCAAAAGAAAATCAATCTGTGCTTTATAGATTATAGCAAAGCCATTGTGTGTAAATAAAGAAAAACTGGGGGCTACAATATTTGATTGTCCTGTGGACTAAATCTACTCAGCACAGGAAGCTACTGATAGGACAGAGTATAGAGAAATGGAATGGTTTCCAATTGGCAAAGGGGTCAGGCAAGGTTGCATTTTATCTAGTTTAACTTGTATGCAGAACATATCATACATTAAGCAGGATTAAACCTGGAGGAAGGAACATCAATAGTTTAAAATATGCAGGTGACACCATACTACTAGCAAAAAATAGTAAAGATTTGGAACAATTCCTGAAGAAAGTCAAGGAAGAAAGTGCAAAGGCAGATTTACAGTTGAACATTATGAAAACATAAATAATGACCACAGATGATTTATATGACTTTAAAGTAGAGAATCAAGCTGTTGAAATATTTCAAGATTTTCCATAGCTTGGCTCAGTCATTAATAAGAATGGAGACTCCAGTCAAATCAGAAGACTCCAACTTGAAAGGGCAGCTGTAAAGGAACTAGACAAGATCCTGGTATCTAAAGCTATGTCATTGAATATTAAGGTTAGGATTGTTCATGTGGTGGTATTTCTAAAGAGAAAGACCACATTCTATATGGATAGACTCAGTAAAGGAAGCTAAGCCTGTGAGTTGCCAAGATTTGAGCAGGGCTGTTGTGTTGGGCAATTCAAATCTCATAAGCCGTCAGCCTTTGTATAGTAAACAAAATATTTAAATATCAAAAATATCAAAGCTAAACCTGTTAGAGATTCGCTTTCATTTGCAGAGTACAAGGGGGAAAAGGGCTCCAATCTGAGAAATGACAACTGAAACTGACTTATAAAAACAACAAGACAAGTAGCTTGCAATTAGTGAAAAGTTAACTAATGGCTTCATTTACATTGCATGGGGAGCTTAGATCCTAACTAGCTAATGAATAGATCAGGTTAAAGAAGAAAGCTTCACTTTCAAGGAGAGGTGTAGGGGACTTCCAAGGACAGAAGAATTTTTTATGTAATTTCCTAAAGGAAGTGACCTGGATCACATGGTTTGGTTGTTTTGTTGCATAGGGTCTTTATGACCATACAGTTGATACTGTGGACAGTCAAGAAGACAAACAAATGGGTTCTAGAACAGATCAAGCTGGAACTCTCTGGAGGCCAAGATGGTATTCAGACTGTCATACTTTGACCACATCATGAGGGAAAATAAACCATTTCAAAAGACAATGATGCTAGAAAAAGTGGAAGGCAGTAGAAAGAGAGGAAGACCACATGACAGCTGGTTGGACTTAATCAAGGAAGACAGGGGCCTAGGCTTGCAGGACCTGAGCAGAGAGATTGAGGATAGGGGGACTTGGAGACGTCTCATCCAGAAGGTCACCATGAGTCAAAGTTAACTCAAGGGTAGCTAATTACAAGAGGTTTCTCATTGGAAGAGGAAGAGTTTCTCATGCAGGAAATGCCTTTACTACCTAAACCTCACTTGCTCTAAATAGCAAAGAGAGAGGAGAAGAGAATGCTGAAATTTCCCAACAT